>NC_051438.1:22243730-22402032 GCF_001649575.2 Kryptolebias marmoratus | reverse complement strand
AGGGTTTGAGGGGTTAGGGTCTTTGGGCCCTGGGCTAGGGTTAGGGTCTCCTCAGGGTTTGAGGGGTTAGGGTCTTTGGGCCCTGGGCTAGGGTTAGGGTCTCCTCAGGGTTTGAAGGGTTAGGGTCTTTGGGTCCTGGGCTAAGGTTTGGGTCTCCTTAGGGACCACTTTTAGATCAAACATTAAAAGGCATATGAGCATTTCTAACAGTCGATGTGGCTAATGTACCTCAGCAAGTAATTTACTTCAAGTACTTCACATTCCTAAGAATGTAATAGTAATAGAAAAAAATACAAAAAATGTATGCAAAATAAACGTTAATAAAAATAAATTGCTGTCATGCTGACAACAAAATAAGTAGAGGTATCTAATGTTATGTACTTTTACATTTACTGTTTAAAGTCTGGTTATGATTAACCAGATATACCGTTTATACTACAAACAGGTCTCCTATCAAAACTCTGTACTCAGTGCACTATGTTTTTTTTAAATATTATTTTACCTGATGTTCAGGAGGTGGTTTACATGTTTATAACGCTGTTCATGCATCATAACTTACTTTATTGGTAAAACAACCAATTTGTCAATTTTTAATCTTTTAGCAACAAGTTCAATGGTTCACTATTCACACTAATTTCCAAACAAGTACACTAAAAAAAATTCTGTGTGCAGACTGAATCTTTAGAAAACACAGGTACTTTACTTAAGTTATACAAAGCATACAATAGTTAGTAAACCATCTGTCATAAAATTATTTAATATTGTAATAACAAAATAAAAATCAAATAGATGGATCTGTATTCAGAATACACCATCAAAAAAATTCTGAGCCAAGCAATAGTTAATCAGTCTAATGAGCTGAATCTGCCCTATTGTCAAGCAGAGTGTACAATATGCTGATCTTTCATTGATTGTTTAAATAAAGTCTAATCCCTTCTTTTATGGCGATTAGCCAAGGCAGAGGCAATGTCAGATTAAAGATGGATGTTATGACTTAAAAAATCTATTTAAAATCAGCAAATATGCTAAGACTTAAAAACACAGCTTGTTAATGCATGTTAAAAATGAGCCTCATTTGTTACTACTTTAAATAGATATTAACAAAACAATATTTAAACAAAGGTTAACAAAAGGTAGGAAGCAAATACTGACTTCATTAGTTGATGAATATCCACATAAAAACTCCAAAACAATTGCAGATATAAAAAGGTGGGTTAAATGGAAAAAGTTGGCAATATAACCAAAACCAGAAGTGAGACCAAAAGTTTTATGAGTAAGAAAGAAACCAAACTTCACAAGTTTTTGTTGGTCAAAATGAAGCTACTGAATCAATCTGCTTATGATCCTTTCCAGGTTAGTCCCAAGTTACCATCAAAAAGAACATGACACGAGGAAGGTATTGAGGGTGAGGGTACAAGAAAGAACAAGTACAAAAAGGACTACAATGTTTTGATTGAAATGTCCCATGAGGTCCTCTGCCAGGTATGAAGGACTAAGGGACACTTGAATATCAGGATAAGGTGGCAGCCGGAGCAGAGCACAACATGCACGCATCACCCCCACCCTGTATCCTCTTTAACTCAGTCTGCACATCCTCCACTCTGCTCCCAACCCTGTACAGCAGCTCACCTCTGTGAGAATGAATAATGAATGTGACTAGACGCATGGGTCAGAGGTGACGTGTCTGTGAGGGAGCAAATTCCTCCTTGATTAGTACATAAAAAACCAGGCCCATCTGCCTCTTCTCAGGGATTTGACAGGGGTCTGGTATGGAATGCCAGGAGCCTAGGGAGAGCCGAGCAGAGAAGAGGCGAGGGTGTCAGGAGGAGGAAGGCAGTCCTCTGCATCAAGCAAGGAGAACCCAACAGTAAGAGGGGAATTACTTTATCATTGCCTCACAGGCTCTGCAGCATCACAATGTGGATAGCATCAACTTGCCTTTAGGTGTGTTCATTTTAGTGCTGTGTAGACAAATCAATCTATCAACCAATAAATCAACAACATTACCTATACTGTATAAAAACATTATCGCTAAATGCAAATTGTTTCAGGCTAAAGAAAACAACTTTTTTTTAAAATAAACCCTTAAAGCGATAGTTCAGATCTTTTGAAGTATGGTTTGTGAAAATGTCATGAACAACTAATATCTTGCCTGCTGTAGATAGCTCTTTGAACAAGCTCAGTTTGGAGAAACAGAGTTTAATTCTAACTGAATTAATGAGCTAACTGCTAATTTGAGTGAGGCCAAGACCAAGTGGATTGTTGCGGTCTTAAAACAATCCCAATCTCAAATAACAGTTTAATGCAAATGCTATATTACAAATATTTAGCATTCAATTAATCAATTTCACATTACCCTGTTATTTACATATAATTCTATGGTTATTTACATTCCTCCAAAATAATTGTATGATGTGTATTGGCAGCAGTGTAAGATTTTATCAAAAAATCCTATATTGATTTTTTTATTTTAAATTGATTTTAATATGGGATAGTGGCAGTCCTCTTAGTTTTAGCCCTACTTAAACTGTCAGTTAGCTCATCAATCTGATCAGAATTAAACTCTATTTCTCCAAAGTGAGCTTGTTCAAAAAGCTATTTACAACAGGTAAAATCACAATTGTTCCTAACTTTCCACAGAACATTACTTCAAACTATCTCATCTATTGACTTAATATTCAAAAACAATTGTATATTATTTCCATTCTTAAATGGAGGATTTAAAATATAGCAATTGTAAGATATGGCCACTCTCCTGTGGTACAATACAGAAAGCTATAACCTACTATCCGCTCAATTTCTTTGTTGTCCTGAGTGCAAGTCTGGAGCATCCTTTGATTCAAACGCCAGTTCTTGACCCAAGTGCCTCAGTCTATATAGGGCAAAAACAGAGCTAACCTCAGTCTACCTCCAGCACAGTATTTTTTTTCTCCTAAATCTCACACAAGGGTCTTTTAGAAAGTTCAAGGCCATTTGCAACACCAGCAAGAATCCACTGAACTCCACGACCTCCCATGGGTGGCGTTATTGATTTCATTATCCTTTACCAAAGGATTAACAATGGAAGCTCCTCTGTAGAGCTGTCCGCTCATTCATACAGATAGTTGAGGGCACAGGGAGGTAGATTACCATACTGTCTCCAGTTGCAACACTGTAACATATACACACCCTTAATGAGTCCAGAGATAAGCAAACTCGTTAAAAAAGGAAAACATGTGCCAGGTTCACCTCTAGTAGAGAGAAAGTACATATCTTTTGGCAGTGGCTATAATTAATATGCTAAATTGAATTGCAATAATCGACTAGGGGACTGGCCTTGTGCTTTAGAGGTAGGATGATTAAAATGTTAGGCTCCAGTGAAGGGGTGATTGGGACCCTGGTGAATTAGGAATTGGATTTGATGGGAGACAATGTGGCCCCTATTTTTCATTAATTAGCCTCAGATCCATAAAACCTATGAAAGACTTCAATTGTGTAATACTCCAGCCTCTCAATTACATTTATTCATTAGTTCTGAATAGCCTTCACCAAAGCATTATAGCACATGCATAGAAGAACAAAAGAATGAATGAAATACTGCATAGACTACCCTAGTGTCACTAACTTTTTTTTTTTTGGTGGGGGGTAGGGATTATGAAAAATGCTGAGGTCATTTGTCAAATGTCTTAGGATGGATGTTATATGGGCACCATCCAACAGCGTTCATATGTGGGAGGTTTGTAGCCATAATAACTTTGTCTTTAAAATTTCTGTAGTTACATCCATGCAGTAGTGGCCTTACAGACAATTAACAAAGTTTAACAATGTCAGCTTTAAAATCCGCAGGGCCAAAGTGCTGATTTTTCCTTATTTTGTATAATTTCCATTAGGCATTCAGTCTAATTCAGTCTAGTCGCCCGTCTCTGTGATCTGACCTGTGATGGTAATCTGCAGCTCAGTTTTCCCCTTAGACATACAGCTGTAAAGAAGAAGTCAGCAGGAACACTACAGTCATAACAAAAACTATTGACAGTCAACATAACAATGAATTTCAGGCAAAATAATATTCAAACAATTTGAACTAGGTAAAAGCTTTTTCTGTAAATTCTGTTGGCATATGATTTACTGGAACCACAAGAAAATGGGTAAATATCAAAAACAGGGAAGAACTGAGCTAACATTAGCCTAACACTCCAGCAAATACTTCCACATGCAAACATCTTCATCTGAAGCAAGATGTGAATTTATTAAGGACATCGCAGCAGTAATGTGCTGAATCAGACATTCCTGTTAGTAAAACAATATTACTACACCAGTTTTAGGTGAAGTGTTTTTTTCCAAAACACAATAGTAGCCTCTGTTAGAGCCCCATGCTGGAGCACCATGTGAAGGCTGACCTGAAGAAGTTCTGGGGGTTTAAGTTGTTGCCAACAAAACAGATATCAAAGATTGCAGTGTTTTGAATATAATTACAGGTGAGTCAAGTAAAGGACACAATGCTTGTGAAATGTTGGGTGTATTAGACATAAAACTTTTTTATTTTACAAAACAAACTATTTCTTTACATTGCGTGAAACACAAATAGGTGAGGTATTTTACCTTACAAAGAGGCAAATGTTTATTATTTAATAAATGACTAAAGTAGATTTTTAAGAACTTAACTTTACAAAAGCATTGACTGCTCTGTTGAACCAAAAAACCTTTTGATGCATTTTTGTTAAAATTTAACTATATTCATTAAATTTGACAAATTTACCTATTAATTTCTTGAGATTTTATTTGTCAATTATAGGGGTAGATTGTTTTAGGTGAAAAAGTGGTTACATGGAGCAATATGAAATAATAACAAAAAACTACATAACAAATATGAGAATAATAAAAATGGAACCTGGGAAAAAACAAAATGAATTTCACAGCACCTTATACAAGTTGTAACCAGGACTTAAAACTAAAAACCTGTAAATTATTAAGCCTCTGAAACACTGAACTGTTTTCATCCCCAGTGGAAGTGCTTGCAGCTTTTAACCACAAAGAAATAAGTGCCGGTATACTCATTGTACCTGTCACTCGATATAACTATTTGTTCTTTCCCCCCCAAAAAATGTTTCTAAAATCTCTATTAAGTGTCTTGCATTACTCCCACTCTGAATAGTTTTCTAATACCACTAAAAAGACAAACATAAGCTTTTACTGCATTTGTTTTGATGTGTACATTTTTTAAGAAGATAACAACAACGATAGGAAAAAACTATTGCCATATATTCTGTTTGCAGCTAGTCTCCCACTGTCTCTCTGCATGAGTGTAGTATGTGTGTGGCGGAGTGTGACTGCTGTGCCTGGCTGTGTGCATACGTACACAGAGATAGAGAGAGGTGTAGTGACAGCATGAGAGAGGTGCATGCTTGTGTAATGAAACCCATAATTACAGGGTAAGAGACGGGTATTGTTTGTGCGATTGACAAGTCCCTTTCAGTCACGAGTGCAGTTTTCTGTCAAAAGCCTGTTTTTCTTCTGTCTTTTTTTTCTCCCCAGAAGGCCGAGCACCTTCTGCTTCTGCATAAAAGGCATCACTCTCCTGGATAGGGAGTGTGTTTGGTGATAATACATGATTTGCATTTTATTCTTGGATATGACAGGCTCTGTAATAGTACTGTAGAGCCCCAGACTTAATTTACATTGTGCCCTTATCTGGTGGCATAGTTCTTTGTTAAAGAACAAATATTCAAAGCACATGACATTTATCTGCATGATATAGTAGTAATATGGTCAGCTGATGTACATGTGTATTATGACAAAAAAAACAAGCAACTGATATGTTGGGGGTATTGTGGAAAAAGTGCACCTGTGCACACGGTTTGAATTAACATCTAGGCCAATGGAACAATCAAAACATGTTTGTTTGTTTGTTTGTTTCTTCCCCGTTTTTAACTAGGTGAAGTCATCATGTTTGATGTCATTCGTGTCATGGCATTCTCAGGTATTTGATTTCACACCTGTGTTTTCACATCTTTCCAATATTTAAATACATCTTGCACAGTGAACACAATATTGGTTCAACTTGCTTCCTCTCTTCAAGCGTATCCCCTTCATACAATGTAGGTAATTTTACAGAACATGGCTCTTCCCCGACTGATGTTCAAAAATTCAAGTCGCAGGAGGGGGGNGAGTACATACTGTTGCATATCAGGTCAGTGCTTCTATGTGTGATTCCTCTGATATGACATTTTTAATTCCTCCTTTACATGCCGCTGGAGAATAAAAGGTGCAATGTGTCCTTGTAATTGAGCCATATTGTTGTTATGTTTAGGGTACTTCTGGGACATAAGAAGATGAAGAAAGATACAAGATTCACCCTGGAGCCAAAGAGGCACAATCTGCTGTATATACACCCACTTGGATGTCAATGAATTCCATTCTCTACAAGCTGATTGTTTACTCTTATCTGCACAACTGTAGTACACACAGACTGGCCAACTGTAAATTCTATTAGATCTGATAATATATATACTGTAAATGATCAGTGCTTAAAATCATGAAACATATTGGTATTCCCTGTGAGACCCTGTCAGCTAGCCTAGGGAAATGTGCACATTCCTGAATTGCAAGGTCTCATCTGCCACCTGCATCTTTTATAAAATGATTCTGTCATATATATGAGGCTATGAGACTGCTCGGCTGACTGCCACCTCCATTTGAGTTCAGTGGTTCCAACTTTATCGGACAGGATGTGTCAAATAAAGCACAATTTGATTTCTATGTGAACTGCTTCAGCGTGTGTGCTATTGCTTGTTTCTGTGACAGGAAGACAAGCCCTCAAGCAAAGATATATATATATATATATATATATATATATATATATATATATTTTTTTTTTGTACTTCTTGAGTTTTATCCTGGTGACTTGTCTTCTCACCAGAGATGATTGGAAGTGCTAACCATGTTTTCAGTCTGTGGCACGTCCCTCTGTCGTGTACTCCTGTCACTGGACAGCTATTGCAAATTAATTCCCTAAGGAGGCCTAGCTATGTCTCAGTAATATTTAAATATTTAGGTTCACAAGAGAAATGTTTTATTGATGTTGAAACCAAATTTTAAAAGTTTAATTTGAGATGAGTTTGACTGTGGTAAATATCGTGTGCAAAAAATTTTCCAAAGGAATCACAATTTGCCCCTGCATTCCTTGGCCCTTCACAGTTTAATAACTCAATAGATTACCTGCCGCACTTTCCAAGGACATTAAACCAAGTTCTTCTCAGAATCGATTGAAAGGGGCTTTTTGGATATCAACAATGCTCAATACTGCACACTTAATTTCCCACACCAAACAGGCACCTACCTTTAATTATACCTCATGGAATGGCTTTAGTTGTAACACTGTACAGAAATGTAAAGTATCTGTCAATGAGAAGACACAACATCACTGTAAAAAGGATATGTCATTTTTTTGAAAAAACTGTAGCAATAGAGAGCATTATTAAACATCTCAGAGATAAAAAACTACAATTAATTACATAGCTGACTTTTCTTAATACTGGACTGGCTTACATGCTTACTGTGAAAAATGTGTGAACTTCAATGCTATATTTCTGACAAGTCACAGACAGAGTTTAATAGCGTCCACTTGCTTTGTCAAAGGCAAGAAGGTCTTTGGAAGGTCTTTTTCAAGTATGATGCTCATTGCTGCAGACTATTTACCCTCACTTGTGCCTTTATTTATCGCATGGTTCCACACCATGAATTATCTAATGTCTTATAGACTATAAATTTCCCTAATGCACTTCTGCAGCCCTTCTCCACACCTAACTAACAAATACATGTATGTATACACACACAAACACACAGCAAAGTGGAACAAATACACAGCGTCTACACAATCAGTACATGAATGACGTCACCCTTTGTAGGACTACTTCCTAAATTTTATTGAAAACTGAGCTGACACAGTGCCCACAAGGAAGACGTGATAAAAGCTTCTGACATAAGAAATCCTTGTGTCCTTTTGAGGCCCTTGTAAAAGCAGTAAAACTACTGTCACCAATCAATCAGTGAGAGTACCACAATATTGTTTACAAGAGTAGATCATTAGACAATGTAACAGAGCATGCTAACTTAATTTAAAGTGAGGTTTATTGTGACCTGGGCAGCAGAGAACCCCTGTCCCTGAGCTCAACTCTGTGTAATGCTGGATCTGGGTTGCTAAATTGCGACTAAAGTTGTTGATAAATTGCCCCGTGCTCATCTAACCTACTTACTGGTTTCCAGATAGACAATAATGAAGAATCATTTGACGCTGAAGTGGAGCACACTGAAGTCATTTGCTATCACGCCGTCAAACCCAACTTTTATTCAAAACACACGAGAAACACACAGCAGTAAAGCTATAAATGAAAGTGAATTGGTAACATGTTGAGACGAGGGATACTCTTTACCTCGACGAGGTGGGTTCAGTCACAAATGAACTTTCAATTCATAGTAAAAATAAGAAGGCAGAAGCAATCAAGGTCAAATTTAATTACTTTTAAATCAAATAATTTCCAAAAAAACTCAGAGTTTATAAAGAGATTACTTTCCAATGAATAAAACTGACAATAAAAACCTTTGAAGTGCATAATTAGCTCAAGTATTCTGAAGATATCTATAAATAACAAAAAAGAAAAGCAATAGACTGACAATTTAACTCATCTCACTCACATACACATGCTTCAACACATCTGTGGAAGTGGGCTGACATGCTGACAAGCTTCCCACTGAGGACGAGGTCACACTGAAGCTCAGTGATCAGGACTCTCAATGGGGTGCTTTAGGCGTCTTCCCAGTTACCAAATCCAGAGGCATCTCACTATATTGAGTGCCTCAGGGGAGTAGTCACACTTTTAAAAGACGGAAATTAAGTGGAAAAATGTCTGCTCACTCACTGATGTAATTATCTGTCCTGGATTAACATCTGTTCGCAAGCCTGAGTGCCAAGTCCACTTCAACATGTGCCAGTACCTCGTAGCTGTGCCGGCTATTCGTACCTGTGTATCTTGGCACCAGCTGCAGCAACTTTTCACTCTGACATTCCCCACCCATTCAACATCTGTGTATTTATGTGAACATCTTGGCTGCAGTCATTGGGAGTACCAGTGTTGTGACACCAACTAATCAGTTTTTTTTCAAGTTTAACCACGACATCACAACACCATTTTTTTTCTTTTTCTCTACAAATGAAGTTCTTATTAGAAAACTAAAATTGATGTAGTATACACTGTATACATTGAATTCAGTATATGTGACCTCAATATATTACCCATATGTCAAGTCAGTGTAACAATGTATATTGTTTTGGTATTATATAGACAAAATATTCCAAGCAGATCTAAGAGATTAGTTCTTGTTGCTAGGAAGTCTCTGGAAAGCTCATTAGCATGCTTCATTTATCTAAATCTTGTCGGACTGAGTGCAACATCGGGCGTTTACCTACAGGTTCATCCACACCTTAAAAACTCTGTTGCAACATAGCTTAAGTGGCCTATATGTACAGGATGTCATGCTTGTTATGGCCCTTTTCCATAAGCTCGACTCAGCCCTACTTGGTCGATCTTTTCAAGCAAATTCGAAAAGATCTGACATCAACAGACTTCAGGCCATTGATTGTTCAGAAAGTGATATCAATTCTAAAAATGTCTCCTTCACAAGACACCCACTATTATTAAAATCTTGCAACCGTAACATTTGTTTTTGTTATTTACATTTTTAAAAAATATATAATATCCATCCATTAAAATAGCATCAGATAAACCAACACCGTGGTACTATGAGGAGGTATGGACATTTCCTGGATTGTTGGCTGAGAACAGAATTCAAAGGGAGTTAGACTAAATAAACTCTATTTACAGGCTCCAACCAGCAGATGGGAAGGTCGACTTGACTCAGCCACAGCAGAGGAAGGTGAGTGTTTTGTGACTTTATTTCACTTATTTACCCATTGGTGGTGATTTCCGGGTGGCCGCACTACGACAAGCCCCCCACCCCCACTCCCCACTCCCTACATTGAGGCGGAACTCAAGCTATGTGGAAAACTACCGAAACTGTGTAGAACTGAGTCAGGTCGAATTAAGGTGAAGTCGTGCTGAGACTGGACAATTGAAAAACAGCTTTATTCAGCTTACAAACATAGGCTGCTAGTCCACTATGAATTGGAATTTATCTTTTTAAAACTCTCTTTACCTTCCTAATAGAAAAGCCAACTTCTGCTGTTGCTCTAGGTGTAAACTAAAAGAGGGCTTCTATTCGAGTTGTGGTTATTGACAGGTAATAACTAAAGGATTTCCCCTTACTTTGGTCTCACTATGGAAATGTCATCCAATAGAAGCTCACAAAATGTATTTTGATGACCCTTGGGTATACTTGGTGACTATTCCCAAGAATGTTAAGTCTACTGGGAGCAAATTATAATTGAACTATATCATGGAAAAGAGAATTTGCCTCTCCTCTTGTTAACTGGGCCCTAATTATCTTTATTCTTTAGTTATTGGAGCAGAGGGGATAGAGCACTGTCCTCTCTATTAGATCAACTGTCTGGGGAGTTTTTTTAGCTATAGGTTAATGAACTGCAGAATATCAGGCAGAATGCAATCACATCTCAGCCAATATCACCAAGGATATGATGTTTCTGAGTATTTGTGTCATAGCTCAGAAAAGTCAGCCTCTGGGGAACATAACCCTGTCTTTTCAGAAATGTATAATTTGCAACAATGCTATAGTGGTTCTCTTTTATGGAATGCTCAATATTTGAAAAACTCTAGCCTGATTGTAACAAAAAATGGCTCCAGCTAAAGGATATTTTCAAGTAATTTCATTATAATGCAAGGCATGTTTTACAGAGCTCAGTTAGTATAAGATTTGTGTAGCCTCTGACTTGTCAAATGATTCCATAATTGATTAGATTAATACTGATCAGGGGTAATACTGAGCATAGGGTGCAGTACAGTCAGAGTAAATCAGATAATTTAACGTGGTGAGTTAGTCTTAATGCACTATCTGTGATTCAATCAATTAGAAAATGGTATTAAATAAAAAAATAACATGTTCTAAAGGAAAAAGACATTGATTTATTGTAGTTATCTTTTATTTAAAGTCAAGTAGCATATATATTCAAATATTCATTCATGCATTCACCTATATATTCATTTAAATTTTTTTTTGTTTACATTGACCAACATCACAGTCACTTCACAGCTGTGTGGAGTTTGCATGTTCTCCCCATGCATGCATGGGTTTTCTCGTGGTATTTCAGTTTCCTCTCAAAGACCAAAAACATGCATTTTAGGTTAACTAAACTAAATTGTTTCTAGGTGTAAGTGAGAGTGTGAAGGTTGTTTGTTTTGTTTGTCTCTCTGTGGCCCTGTGATGAATCTACAACCTGTTTAGGGTGTACCCCATCTCTTGCACAATGAGTGCTGGAGATAGGCTCCCTCATGACTAGGAAAGAAAAAAGTTTTTTTTTTTTTTTAAGAAGTAAAGAAAAGAAAATAGATGGATCCTAAGGTCAGTTGGTTGTAGTGGCCATCTTGAATTGGGTTGATTCCAAAAGTTAATCAGTTGTACATGTACATCTAATGATTGTTCTCTGAAAGTTCTATTAATATTCATACAGTGGTTCATGAGCTTTTTTGCTACCAAATAGACAATGTTGGCATTATCCAGTGATTACTTTGAGAGTTTCATTCAAATCTATCCACTAGTTTATGAGATATTTTGCTCACACGTACACACACACACACACATGGGCAAAAACATTATCGTCTGTTGTTTTCAGAGGCAGGTGATAATAAATATGTCAAAACTATTAATCACTTCTGGATAGGTTACTACGGAGATAGGTCTGGTGTTTTATTATGTACAGTAGCTGTGCTGCTGCTCACCTCCAAAGCCAAACCACACTTCTTGGTTTGTGATAGTTTCATGCCACTAAAATTGAACAGTGTGGGTACAGGTTAATTTTATGCCTCTTCATCTCAGATTTAGTAGCATCATGAAGAGGGTGATTATCACCTGTGCCATAAGGAGCTCAGTCCACTGGAAAGAGCAGATTGTCCATCCTTAGCGAATGTTCAGAGAGCATGGACTTTTATCTCTGGCAGCACCTCAGTCCTCTCTCTGCTACTTACAGTCGAAGGACTGAAAAGGCTGCTGCTTATAACTCTCCTCATTCTGCCTTTCTGGCAGGCTAAAGCCTTGCAAACAGACTCTTCTTGTTCTATGATCTTGCTCACAATTAGCAACATGATGCCTGATGAATGTAGGAGGTAGCAAATGGCAGTTCTGAGACTACCACTTTGCTCAGACGATTTTCTTGGTTTTGCATTCTCAGTGATAACCTATTGTGATAACTTATTTATATGTTATGTTTAGTACTTTGATGTTATAAGTGTTACCATTTTTGACAAGTACAGAAACCATGGCTGCAATCCAAATTTGTGTAGCATAACTTGCAGCATAAATACTCTAAACCTGTTCTCTTTATAATAGTCAGATATAAAAGTAAACGCATACAGCCAGGCTAACAGAAAATGATCAGTTTTAATGCCAAGCAGATTACTGTGCTTAATTTATTTTTAAACAACAATATTTACTGATTAAATACCAATTAACCTTATTGTTATTTATTGTTTAGATTAGGTTTGAATATTTTCCAGCATGAAGTGAAATTTACTTTGGGACTTGGGAACATGGTCAAACTCTATAAATTAGAGTAAAGATGGCAACAAAGCATGCGATTTTACATGAAACCATTAAAATGTCAGATAAAATTTGCCACAAATAAGATAAGTCATGGTAATGGCTAATTATGCTGTCCTTGTTTACAGCCCCATTTGCATCTTCTTATCAGAACATCACTTTCTTTTATAACATATCACTTTCTTAAAACCATTTCATACAAGAACAGCTCTCCAATTGTTTGCAGATGTTTTCATCATTCTGAAGTAAAGCCTTAGGCATTAATTTTGAAATTTATGCCTATTTTCTTTTTGTTATTATTGTGCTGGTACAAATAACCATACTTTCAACCCCAAACTGATTCTTCAGGTCCAAGTGGATACTTTTCTAGATATGTGTTTAACATGTAGGACAATAAAAATCTATGAGCTAAATGAGAAAATTGTTACAATTTCAACCAACCTTTGTTG
Source organism: Kryptolebias marmoratus (assembly GCF_001649575.2). NCBI lineage: Eukaryota > Metazoa > Chordata > Actinopteri > Cyprinodontiformes > Rivulidae > Kryptolebias > Kryptolebias marmoratus. The sequence continues at coordinate 22,388,881 of NC_051438.1, read as the reverse complement.
CCCCATGGTTCTCAATTAAAACCATAAATGTCATCATTCAATCTGTGTGTGGCAGATGCAACAGTCAGGTTTATTTTGACTAATACACCCTCATCAACATCGCACACAGTGCTCATCAAGTCACAGATGTCTGGACTTTCTGTGGCAGCACCATTCATTTGTAATTCTGATAAAGGGTCTGTATAATTTTCTATGTGGCAGCAGATCCAGTGTTTCTGTTGTTTTCATTCATTTTGTTCATCAGACCGAATCCCTGAGGACCCAATGCCATCTTATGGCCATCTCCTCTCCAGCTGGTTCACAGGTGGCTATGTACACAGTGCTCTTATTTGTCTGGCCTGACTGTTCAATATTAGTCTTTACTCTGCCCACAGAAAGGCTCCTGATATTGTTATGAGGGGGAAGTGTGGAATCAAGAGCAAAAAGGCATTTGGCTGGCATTTCCCACCCTGCCTAAATCCAGCTCCTGATTCCTGGGCCAAACTGTTTCGTTTCTGTTTGAGCATTGATGATGACATTGTTCCAGGTCTCCACCTGTGTCCTCCTCCTCTGATGAGTGCAATTGCCATGCTGGGAAAGGATAAGCAACAGAAGGGCGCTCTCATTTCTCCCCTAGTCTTTCCACGCCACTGAGTAAAAAGATTTACAGGACTGCAAGGTATCTGAATCTCTATCTTTTATGCACAGCCTAAGAATGATGTAGTTTAACTTTGGGTATGCAAATTTAAACCTTTTGAAGCATTAACCACATACTTTATACATAATAAATCACTTAAGAAAAATTATTTGCCAAAAACTTATTTAGAAGACTATAAATTGTTTAGTGTATTATTGTTAATTTATGTGTCATATCTTGCCCTCTTTATTTTACTACTCTCAATTAATATTTGGGGACTGAGTTTGAGATGTCACTGGGATCTTTAAAGAAGCATAGGGGCTGGGGTAGTTTGGTGGTTAGAGTGTGGCAGTCTCATAATCCTGAGGCTGCATGTTCGAGCCCAGTTTGCATCAGGAAGGGCATCTGCCCTAAAACAATTACCAATTGTTAAAAGCCGACAGAGTTGAAGTGCAGAATATTTGAACTTCATACAATAAGGTGTGTTACAAAATGTAAAGTATATTCATCTCAGAAAAAAAATGTGCTCAAATGTGCTACATTTGCAATTTGCAGGAAGGCTCTAGGTATGCTTGCTATTTGCTAGCTAAGCTCAGTCATTTGTAAAATACAGAAATAAACTTTTTTAAGCTTTCAATCAGAAAATGATGACACTGCAGGAAGCAACATACACGCCAACCAAACTCATTCATGCAATATTTACAGGGGGTAAAGCTACATTCACCTAATAGATAAAACATTCATCTGTTGGTCTTGTCTGCAGATCAGACTCATTTATCTTACAATATTTATATATTTTTTTCCAAGTGGTATCAACTATTATTAGACACAGGTTTGGGGCAACGGTTTAGGTCCACCTATATGAAGAAAATAAAGAAAAATAATCACTTTTGTAAATGTACACAAGAAAATAAAAGAATGCGAAAAAGATGGAGGCATAGTTTGATTTTCAGGGTGGGGGACAGAGTACGTGGTCCAAATACCAGGGAAGGCCAGCTGGGACTTTTTGGCAAACATATTTAGCACCAAGTGGCAGACCCTGAGCCCCCAAGCTAATCCTGTTGCAGGTGATTATGTAGAGACAATTTGAGAAACAGGCAAAAAGACTCTACATCACTCCCCTCATCTATAGTTGTATCCTTCTGCGGGGGCTATTTATGAGAATAGTTTGAAAATACAAAAGAGTGTATTTGTCTCACAGGTTGATGTTTTAAAAATTATAAGACAGGCAAATTATGTCTACAAACTATATTGTGTTTAGAAGCACCATAAAGATGGCTTCATTCCAAACCTGAAAGAAAAAAATTAAAATGTCTCTATTGCCACATCATTGTTTAGAAAACAAAACAAAACAAAACAAAAAGAGTTTCACTACAATACCTGGATTGCTTGTTATTCACATACACAGACACGCAAGAAAAAAATGCCATTTTCCTTTTGTAAAAAGCCAAAGCCAGTGCTGCACACATAACAACTAAATCTTACCTGACGGTAATCTGACAATAAGATTAACGTCAGGTTGTAGCTTCTCCAACCTCACCAAGCCTGACTTTCTTTTGGTCACAAAAGACTGTTTCTAAACTTTCAGGTATCAAGTATAAGCAATTAGCTGAAACTATGGAATTAGTGCAGTGTTTTTGGGTTACAGTTTCTTTTCAGCAAAATCAAGGCTTGCCATTTAAGCCCCAGGAGGGCCCTAAAAATTGCCTCTTTTCAGGTTACCTTAGGATATTAAAAAGGTAAATGACAATGTGTTCTTTTTATATTTTCCCTTTCTGCTATTCTCTTTCTCTCTGTTGCTATTTGAGTGGCAGGTACAGCTTGTGACAAACAGGGCTCGTAACATGCTCCAAATCTGTCAGGGCTGATTGCAGTGGCCTCATTTGACTAACAGCTACATAGGGGAACAAAAAAAAAGAGAAAAGAAAAAAGGATTCAGGCACCACACCCAGTTGTTGATGAGATTATGAGCAAAAATGTGTGACTAAAAATTAAATGTCTTTGGCCTTTCTCTGGATTATGAAGCAACCTTTCTGATCTTTCATGAGATTATAAATACCATATTTACATGCAAACTGTTGTACTGATGTATAATTTTGTGAATTTGGCAGAATCATCACCAGGTTAAGTTTAATAAAGATGAAGTTCACTTATAAGAAAAAAATGTGAAGAACTAAATATATGTTGTAACATTTATGTTATCAAAATTATGTTTATACTTCTTGACAATTTCCACGGCCAATGTAATGTATGTTATTTTAAATATGTGCTGAAAATATAATTGCAGAAAATTATTATTACTTCCATTTATCCATCCATCCATTCATCTTCTTTACCCACTTCTCCTTTCCAGGTTGCAGGGAGCGGGTGCCTGTCTCCGGAAGTCCCTGTATGAGGCAGGCAACACCTTTTAAAGGTGAGGAGTCCAGCACAGATATTACTACTTGTAAAAAAGTAAGTATTGCTTTCTGCACTGTAAACTAATCAAACCAGTAAATGTAATCTGAGTAGCATCTCAATTCCAGACTGTACTTGCTAATGCAGTCCTTTTTCCCCCACACATATAAAAATCATGTGTCATTTAGAACCAGAATTCTGTAAGCTGCTTAATAAACACAACATGTTCACTGACTATGAAGTTACTGAAAAAAAAGCAGTCAACGCTAAAAGCTTCTTTCATACACAGCTTTCCATTAATCTGATGTGGAGGTGTAATACATGATTTACACCTCTTGTGCTTTCCTGCTTAAATTTTGCAATAGAAATCAGTCTAGGTTTGACCTAGTAACATTTATGAATCACTACCAATATGGCACAAGTGTGAACTGTTGCACTCACTAAAAAAATCCTTCTCACACAGCTTCCATGTTGATTTTGGCTCATAATCAGATGTTCAGAGGAATCTGACAAATAAGGTTGTATAAATATATAACAGTGCTATCCAAACTTTCCTCCATTATTTCACCTTGGAAATTTTGTTGCAACACCTTGTTTTTTCCTCTATGTCTGAGCCAAGCTAGAAAAAGAACAAGAAAAAAACGTACTGCTTCAAACTTTTATCAGTACTTGTGTCATTGATAAGAGCATGCAATGACCCTGCAAGATGACCCAGCGGACAACACTACTATCAATATGAGCATATCTCATCCCTGAGCAAAAATATGCAAGGTCATGGTGGATGTTAAATTTTATAAATATATGATGACTTAGCAAATTATTCTATTATCATTTGGCATGTGCACAAATGTTTTTCTTCTAACACAAGAAGGGGAACCACTGACCTATACCCAATATAGAGATGGTAAACAGTACTCCTCTACCTCCAAAATAAAAAAAAAATACATATATTTTTACATAGGAAGTGAATCATCCAAATTTCCATCCATCTTCTACCACTTATTCAAGGTTGGGTCGTGGGGACAACAGATCCAGGAGGGAAACCCAAATATCCCTCTCACCAGTGACACTCCAGCTCCTCCTGGGGGATCCCAAGGCGTTCCCAAGCCAAAAAAATATATACAATCCCTTCAGTGAGTTCTGGGTCTGCCCCGGGGTCTCCTCCCAGTGGGACGTGCCCAAAAAACATCCGAAGGGAAGCATCCAGGAGACATCCTAATCAGATGCCCGAACCCCCTCGACTGACTCCTTTGGATGTGAAGGAGTAGCAGCTCCAACCCGAGCTCCCCCCTGATGATAGAGTTCCTCACCCTATCTCTAAGGCTGAGCCCAGCCTTTCCTACGAAGAAAGTTCACTTCAGCCACTTCTACCCAGGATATCATTCTTTCGGTCGTGATCCATACCTCATGACCACACGTAAAAGTTGAAGGATAGATAGACCAGTAAATTGAGAGGTTTCGCCTTTTGACTCAACTCTTTCTTTACTACGACAGGCCATATCAATGCCCTCATTACTGAGGATGAGGCCCTGATTCATATCCTGCTCAACCCTACCATCTCTGGTGAACAAGACTCCCAATACATGAACTCCAGGTAGTTCTTAAGTGACCCCGACACCCCATATCCCTGCAGCACTTCCCCCATAGAAAGCCTTGTGAAACATAGTCATAAGCCTTTTCCAAAACCACAAAACACACGTTGACTGGAAAATCAAATTCCATGACCCCCTCAGCAACTCTGCAAGGGTAAAGATCTAGTAATCTAATAAATGACCTGGATGAAAACCATATTGCTCCTCCTGAATCAGAGGTTTAAACCAGTGTTGGAAGGGAGAAAGTAATTGAGTGCACCATTTATTTTATCCAGAAGATTTTTAAAACGCATAGAAAATGGACTAAAAGTATTAACAATACAGTTCCCATATGAAAAAAAAACAAATGTATATGTCAATTCTGTAAAGAATTGTGTGGCACATACTGTGCTGTGTATTATCCTTCCTGGAAGTAGCTTAACCAGTTAAGCATTATTACGAGCTAGATGTCACTTCACCGAGCAAAAATAATCCTCTCCAGACCTCAGCCAACCAAAACTCCCCGCCAAAGCATTTTACCCTCAATTCAATTCAGTGCCTCCTATTAAACGCTTTAGTTCTGTGAGTTATGTGACTGTTTGCAATTTTTTTCCAATTCTTTTTTTTATCTTTGTTTTGTTTCGCTTGTCAAACCCTCCCCAAAGTCATGTCTTACTCAAATGTAATCAAACTAGGATAGTTTGAGGAAGTATAATGGGATTATAGATACACCCAATAAGATTTGACCAGAAATTTGTTGCAGCGAGTGTGTTGTCTGTCTAAAGGAGTGAATGACATTATCCAAAAGGGATGCTGTGCACAGTCGATTACATGCACTGTCTGTTTACTTGATGTTTATTGTTTTATTTGGCTTTTCAATTCAGTTTTGTTTTCAGTAATGCTCAGACTGTTTTGCCCTTATTTTCTGCTTCATTGGGAGACACAGATAAGGTGAGTAGGGTTCTGCTTTCGAATGATATGATAGTCACAGGGAGACATTGATCATGATGGATGAGATTGGGCCCTTCTCCCAGCACAGTACTTGATGTTTTTTAAAGAAAAAATAAAAGAGTGTAAGTAGCATTCAGCAGCAACACACTGCTTCTCTCAAAAAGACAAAATGGAAAATGTAGGGATTTATATAAAAGGGATTAGTCCAGGCTCATAATACATTTGGTCATTTTGCTTCATGAGGATTCTAAAATTAAAGCTTCATATGACATCTTATAGATTCAGGATTCATTTTGAGACATTTATTTCTGTCTCAGTCTCTCTCTCACTGTCCTTTTCTCTCTCCTCCTTTTAGAGCCAAAGGGTCAGTGATTAAATGATGTATTCTGTGGAATGCATCAACCAGGCAGTGTACAAGCTTTTTTTTTCCTCCCCTGGAGTCTTACCCATGGCAAGCTCTGATGCAGAAATGGTCTCAGCTGCTGCGTTCCCATTTATTTATTTTCATCTATTGGACATTTATTTGTACTGTTTCCCACAAAACACAAACTGATTTAATTGCTACAACCACCAGCAGTTTTTCAGGCACTTTTTGTGTCATCAGTCCACAATAATATCCTGCTGCAAGGTTCTGTGCATATGCAGTGCTGGTTTATGATCAAGATATAAAACTACAACATGTAAATACTTTTTAAAAAGTTTTCAGTGTTATAAAATCTGATAAGAAGCACAAAATCAAATTTTAAAATCATTTTAAAAAATGACAGGAGCATAAAATGACTTTCATTATGTTAGTTTAAAGAAAAAAAAACAGATTTAAAGGTGTTAAAACCGTTTGCAAAATAAAAAAGCTAAAATACTTTGTGATCAAAACCACAAATCAGAAAGCTAACAGATTTCATTTCAAACAACATTTAATATTATTATTATTATTATTATTATTAACTGTAGGATTTTATTAACCTCTGATGTGGTACAAGAAAAGAGACATTTTTTTTATTCTTAGATTAAAGGGAAAATCAACTAAAAAATCCTAAATTATGCTAGTGAAAAGTTGAAAACCAATCAAATCTTTGCAGGCACCATACCTGCTGTATTAGCTTAATTATTTTTAAAGTCAAAGACTGACATTAATACACAGAACTTACTTTGTGAAAATTCCAAGAGGCACTGTAGTTTTATGGTCTAAAATTGTTGAGTTTTTAAATGCTACATACGGTGTGAAGCACAAAGGCATTTCTTTTTGCTTGTAGGTATAACCTACAATTTTCTTCCTCGTCTCCATAACTGGCAACATAATGATGGAGATGCTCCCTGTTTCCTTGTTCTGTGTATCTCTAAATGTGCAGCTGCCGCCGTCCTGCAAGCAACAAATAATCCTGCATTCTGGCAGAGCACTACAGCCTAAAATAATGGGCAGCGCATTATCTTAGCTAACAACATATTTCTGTGTCAAGGGCAATTTGGCAATAGGCTTGATGTTTAAGGACTCATGATCATTTGAATAGCATTAGCTAAACACCCCTTTAAGAATGCGCATGCATGCCCACACACACACACGCACACACTTGCTACCGCACACAGCGTGGTCTGTGATTGATTAGCGCAGTGGCACTGGTACAATAGCTCGAAGGGGGTGCAATCCTTAAATAGAAGATTTGAAGGAAGGAAAAGTCAAGCCAAGAATTCTGATCAGCTGCAAGAAAACTGCTCTGGATGGTGTTCAAGTACAAAGACACAGTCCTCAGAAGGAAAAACAAATAACTTTGTTCACATTTTTACACATGTGCAAGTATCTTACCTCATATCTGTATGAACAGCAATCTGTTTGTGTAGGCGTCGTATAGTCTTTGATCAATCTAACTATTTCTTTTTAACAGCCATCAATATGCTTTGATACATATTAATTGTATAAATAAACAGGGCACTTGATGTGAAAACATGAATTTTGGTTTTAGAGAACATACAAACTGCTTATCAAATGTGCTGACACTTTACTGTCTACAAAAATATTTTCCTATGCAATAAAGCCCATTGATGGTTAAATTGCATTATGCCATGCAAACATAATGAAATTGGATTTCGGTTACTGTTATTCACATGTTTAATGGTTTTAAATCAAATCCCATCCATTTCTAAACTCCAACTAAGTAGCTTTCCTTTCCTTCTTTAGTTCCTAAACACAGCCAAGTGATTTTAGCAAATCTGTCTAAAAATTTAAATGTGTTGCCAAACAAAACATAACCAAACACTGAGTAAAAGTGAAAAGAAGACAGACAATATTATGGATGTAGGTAAAAAAAACAAAACAGATTCTGTCAGTGTTTGCTCTTTTAGTCTCAAATCAACATGGCAGAACTTCAGAAAAACAAAACATTTCCCAGTAAAACCAAAAACCTGTATGGTGGTGTTTTTTTGTTTTAATTTGTTTTTACTTTAAATTTTTCTTGTGTCATACTACTCTAAACCAAAGACTAAGAACTTTTCTCTTTTATGTAATATGTGTCAGCTTCCCTCAAGCTCAACCAATCGGATTTTAGCATCATTTAGTTTCGCTGGTCATGTCTTCTCCTTATCAAGAGCACACACGAGGCCAAGTCAGATAATTAAATTGACATCAAATTTTTTGTTTATAAAACTGGTAATGAAAATTACGTACATTCCATCCATCCATCCTTTACCCGTCATGAGGAAGCTGGTGCCAATCTTCAGATGTAACTGTAACTGTTCATACGCATGAATGAGGCATGGTACACCCTGGACAGGTCACAAGTCCATCACAGAAAAACCTACAAAATTAAAACAGATCAAAGATCTATGTTGCTTGCAGAAAAGAACATCTGAATCTGGCAACGCGAACTCCCAGACCAAAGCTGTGACCTTGTGGAAACACTGAACAGCACTTCACACAATGGGATCAGATTGGGTTAAAAAAAATGTTTCATTTCTCAGAAAGTAAACAGAATGAGTAAATAGGAAAACTAATGACACTTGAACCATTGCTATCATTTCTTTGGAAATCAATAGTCTCAATCTCTGTTTCAGAGACAGAAGCAATCACAGTTTGGCTCAGGCGTTCCAAATGTTTCAGCATTTTGTTGACGTATAAACAAAAACTGATACAGTAATGATAAAAACTAAGATTACTGAGCGATTATTTGATAGAATTCACTAAATAAATAACAGAGCGTTGTGGATGATTTGTGGAAATGGTGACACTAAAAGGAAATGTAAGTTTTGACTGTTTACAAGAATTCTTGACAGGGTGCCATTTCATAACCCTCTATCACAAATCTTTTTCTGTTTAAAAATATATCTTTTCCAAATGCCAAGAAGAGTGACACTTTCATTCACAAGACAGGTGGCATCATTTTGTTTTCAAACATTTAACACTTGTTCCATTTTTGCTTTTCTATAAACTCAACAAAGTATTCCCTTCCATGTCAGCGAATAATCACATACAAATACACAAAAAAGAGGCAGTATGGTAATAATTCAGCATGACTGTATCCTTTGACATCAAAGATGCACGATTGCTCTCATCTGATTAATTTTTGGCATTTGACAGATAATGCTAATTTCAAACTAGAGGACAATGCAATACATTTCCTGACAAATGTGGAAGGCAACTCATATGATTTCACAGAAAACTGCTTGGACAAGTGGAAAATCACATCTCCTCTACCAGCGACTCCCTCTCCTCCCCTCAGTCATCCACCATTAGGCTTGCACAGTAGCAAAACCTGTTGGCAGTCTAAGCCATGCTGCTACCTGCTGAAAGGTAACTAAGACAAAGCTCCTTTATCTGCACTACTTCTCTGCTGTCCTCAGCACACAATTTACTATTCAGTCATTTAACAGATGCTCTTATCCAGACAGAGACATAATAAGTGCATTCAAATATGGAGGACGCTGAGACAGCCTCATATTTCCAGCACGTCCTCCCAAATATGTCAGATGTGAAGGGCAGTGGTGCTGGAGGTCATGGGAGACCTGTCTGGGTGGCAGGCTGCAGAGATGACTTACTTTATGACTCCCACATTGGATTTTTTTTCTCTCTCCCTCTCTGCCTCTCTCTTACTGTCACCCTCAGCGGATTTCTCATTTCCTATGTTTTTTTCTACCTGCATGCCACATTACATTTTGAAGGTGAATCCCATAAATACTGAAATTACTTGGGAGGATAAATTACTCTGAGGGGCTTTTTTGTCCTGATTACCATAGCATAAAGTCCCTAGCTTCATTTTCCATCAAAAGTGTCGACCCTTGGATATTCTTGCAGCAACTTCATACATTCTAACAAGACTAACGGTCAATTTTCCTTAGAAGATATCAGCATGAAACAAAGGACAAATAAAAGGAAATGAGAAATGTGCTGATTTATTTAATCCCTTTGGAATGTATATCATTTTCATTTTCTTCTCAATGTCTCATGTTTCTAATTCTGCCTTGAATTTTATCTTAAAAAACAGGCCTGGAAAATTAATCTCCTCAGACTCTTGACAGGGTCATATCCAGACCCACAGACATTCCCAGCAGGTGCTCGATCTGTGGCTGTGAGCGACTCTGTGTATACAGTGAGTGTGTCAGCAAGAAGAGTTTGGATGGTTTTCAATACGCATGAATGAGTTAACCACAGTTAGTTGTTAGAATAACCTTTCACAGTTTGCATTTACATTCACAATGCCTGTATCTCATCCCTTTAATTCTCTGGGTGCATGGTGGTTTAATGTCTCCAAAACCTCCAGCTCAACATCATGAATGGGATTAAAGCCGTAAAAGTAACATATAGGAGTGAGGCTATTGAATACTTGAGTGATAAAGTCCTCCACTGAATAATTTATCTGTAAAGTATTTTTTCTCTTCTTTGATTTGGTTTTACTTTCTGTACTGAACTTTAAATATCCTCATTGTTTGAGCAATGATGCTACAACGTGTAATCTGCTAACAAAGGCAAGCGCCGTGCAAATGTAAAGAAATCTTGATAAAAACATGCATCGTTGCCCCACCGTTCCTGCTGCCAGTGTACTCTTCCATACTAACCTGTCAACAATTGCCCACACATGACTAACACATAGGTGGGAATTTTATGTGTCAGAAGAAAACTACGAAGCTCTATCCCCTCCCACTCCTCGCCATGCCTCCTGCTGCTGAAATGACAGCGTCTCTTCAATTCAAGCAAACAAAGTTTCAGCCTTGTATTGTTGCACAGTTGGAGAAGAGACTCAAAAAAAAGCTTGCAATGATGTAATGTATCATAAAGGAACATGCTATAGCAATGCCCTGCTGTCACTTATTTTAGGTTTAGAGCCAGTTTAATAGCATTGGTAACAAAAGCCTAGAAAAACTGGCGAGTGTTCACTGTGCCATCCACTCCTGTTGTGTTAAAAATGTGAGTGGGTGCAATAAAATAAATTGTCAAATAAAAAAACTAAAAGAATGCCAAGATTGAAAGATGTCTTTTTCTTTTTTGTATTAAAAAGTCGTTTACAAAAACTCCGTGAATTACTAGTACCTTGTAGTCCTCGCCATTTGTGATGTCCATATTTACCTAATTTCTTTTTTTTTTTTTTTAGAAAAAATTGAAGAGATGAGCATCTGAATCTGTTTTATTAAAAGCAGATGGAGGTAAAGCAAAGCAGTTTGAACATTTCTGTCCATTCATTACTTGTCAAGGATAAAGTAAATTGTTAGAGCCCCAGAAAGTCACAAGTGTCATTTGATGGGTTGTTTGCCAAGCCCTCCCAGCTCACCCACAACACTCACATAACCACCAACACTCTCCCATATCCCCCACACACAGCCTCTCCACAGGCATGCCAGTACTGAGCGCTGCTTTCAACATACAGAGCAAAGAGGGCCAAGCAGCAACTAGGGCAGCGGGGGCACAACCTGTCAGGGAACTCTGCTGCCAAGCTTCAAATAACATTTGGAGGTAGCCCTGACTGAAAGTGACTTTCAAAGTTTACCTTAGACCCATGAACAGATTCACTGCATACTAAAATAATGTTGGTGTCTTAGGCAGTTGTTTCAGTTATTTCTGTAGATCTACTCTGTAAAATTAAATCAAATTTTACAGTACAAAATACAGCATTTATTGTAAACCGATTACAATCTGGTGCATGTTTATTTTGAAGGGTTTTTTTTAGATTATTGATACTTAATGGGGGGGACTGCCTTTATTTTGTTTACACTGGATTATTGTTTATTTGGTTTTGTTTGCTTATAATAAAAAAATCCTTGAGACATCCCTATTATTATAAATATAACTTTTCTGCCCTTTGAGACCTTCTCACCTTACAAAATAAAATTAAAAAGCAAATGTTTCCATTCAAAGAAAAGTGCCAAAAAACAACCAAGTGAGCATGTGACTTCAAGCTTGTTGAGGGTTTGAATAAATTCCATTATTTTAGCCAGTCTGTGGTGTTAAAAAAGGTAAATCTTTGTGTAATATCAGGCCTCAAATGAGCAATATAGAGATAATTTACATTTGAAGAGGAGGGAAAAAAAGCATACTCCATCTTATATTACGACACTGTCTGCTGCAAATCTGAACTTTATGAACCAATATGTATACTTGTCGTTTTTATCAGTCTTATGAAAGAACATTGCAGTACAAAAGAAAAACAATAAAAGCATACAAGACAAAAAAAAGAGCTCCAGGTGCTACATAATTGTGAAATAATAGTGGCCATAAAAAACAGTGTCAGATATATGTTTGGAACATCAACACATCAATATGCAACGTAAAAATAAATAAAGATTGCATAAATTCATACCAAAAATATATTTTTGAGTTTGCATCAAAATAAGTGCAGGCAGTGTTTCATGTTAACTTTATTTGTTTTTTATAAGATTCTCTTTTAACACTAATGTTCTTTCTTCCTTGGAGCTGTATGCCAGTAGGACCTTAATATTCAAGGTTTCACTTGCCTATATTTCACTGCATTGTAAAAAGAGTACATATTTTCAAAAGCATGGTTTGGGAGACTCAAGGCACTCTTAAGAAACACTTTTTTTTTTTTTACTGTATTAAGATATAACAAAAAAGTAGTGTGTAAAAATATAGCCATAGAAATAAGCATATGATTCTGAAAGCATATGTTCATGTGACACACCAATAGCTAAAAAGCAAAAAAGTGTCTATAAAATTGTTTTGTGGGATGTTTTAGGACTTAGTTTGCCATCAAGGCTACAGATCTTTTAGGTAAATAAAACACAACGCCCAAATGGCTGGAAGAATCATTTACGTATTGTTCATTTGTTTGCGAGGTCCACACAACTGACCTCACGTTAGTTTGAAGCACTTTGACATAATGCAGAATTCATGTTATGGTATTGCATTAGTGACAACACGCTCTCAGACAGGAAGGCTACAAAAGCAACCCCAAACCATAACTTTTTCTCTACCATGCCTCACTGGTAAGACGTTTTCTACCAGGAAGAAAATCCAATCACTTCTGTCACTGTGACCAAAACATTTTTTAGGAGATGTTTTCTTCAGGCTCTGCTCTGATGGCTACTGTACAACTGAGCTTGCATCATAAATACAAAAAAATAAAACTGAAACCGTCACACAGCAGAAACGGCACCAGAAGAAAAGTGCATTCTTCGTGCAATCGGTTTTCTTTTAAATAATTTCTGAAGCTTACAAACAGAAAGCGTGAACTTTGCCACTGTGTTTTGTAATATGGTCTTCAAAGCAACACAGATACCCTAAAATATGGCATTTCTGCATTTCTACCCAACCCTACAACAGACCCACAAAAAGGTGAATAAATAAAACACAAATCCCCTATCATTCCTAGAAGATTATGTTTATTTTTCTATTTCAAATGTCATAGATTTAAACATGTGATAAATGTATATTGACATTGTTTCGTCTCATAAATGACCATTTCTTCTCTTTTTTTCCACAGGAAATATATCTTTTTTAAGCATCTTTTTCTCATTATCTTAATACATCTTAGTAATACATCTTTGAGTGTATTCCTTTAGTTTCTAAACACAATAGGAGGATAAAGTACTTGCTCTTTCAAATGTTTTAATTTTATCATAAAAACAAGAATTTGTTTTTTTTCTGGATGTACCTGGGTGCTTTCTGTTCTTTTTGACAAAATACCCACTTGTGGATAATGAGAGATAGGAGTTTTTTTATTTTTTTATTCCTTTTTTTCCCCCCTTTAAACCATTTTGACTGCCTTCTTTGTACAAACAAAATATGCTCAACCTTTTCTCAGAGCACCATTCACAAGTGGTTTCCATTTTGCTCCTCCATTTACCTAACCTGCTCTTAGCTGATTTATGGAGGATGTGTAAAATCAATTACAGTTAAGTTCAAACTGGTTCATCTAGCAAAGGAACCACAAGTGTAGTTCGTCACATTAAAATTTAATGTGCACCAATAAATCAGGAAATCAGAACTTGTCCAAATTATATTTCTGCTGCCATTTTTAAATGGCTTGTTCACAATTTATGTGTCAACTTGACTCACATTTTTTAGAGAAATAAAAACAGGTAAAAAATGTGTTCATGGTTTGATTTCTTGCCTGCAGAAAAATGTTTGGACCCCAGATTTACTGATAGTTTAACAACTCAAACAACGTTGTGTGGAAAATCCAGAAGACAAAAACGGTGCAAAGATTTGTGCTGGCCTCTATTTCAGACTTTCATGCATGAAAAATCAGAGGTGTGAAACATGAGCAACATAAAATTTTAATATTAGAAACATAATCTCATCTTTCATCTTTAATATTTCAAGACCACATCACAGCAAAGTAGCACTCATCAACCTATTAATTAGCTGTCATAATATGGTCAAGACGAGTTCCAGAAAAGATGATTCCCCTGACGCAAGAGAATGAAGAAAATGAGAAGAGTGGCTTCTAGGATATTTTTATCTTTATTTTCTTTCACAGAGTCTTTAAGGCTGCAGTCTGAGTGCTGGCTGGATTGTATCCTGACTGGAAGTGGTCGGGGTAAAAAGGTGAGGCTTCACTGGACACACAATACATCATATATGACAGATGTCTGGTCGTGTCACAGTGCCAATAGTCTCTTCTTCAGTTATAAGCTGTTCCTTCAGCCATGATTTACACAGGAAGAGAACAAGATGAACAGGTTTTTCCAGTACTATTTGACGTTTTATTTTATATATATATATATATATATATATATATATATATATATATATATATATATATATATACACACACACACCAAATTAGACAGTTAAAATGCTTGTTGAAGAGGGCTAAATGTATTTCCTTTAGTTAATTGGAAAAATAACTAGTAAATGCAATGCAGGTGCAATATAAAATTCTGAAGCACTCTGCAGATAATTTAATTTGGAGGTAAAATAATAGCTTAAAAAGCCTGATAAATATTTCATAACCTTTGAATCTAAGTAAAAAGTATCAGTGTAGTGAGATTGGATGGAGTAAATTTATAGAAAGCCCGTTCCTTGACCCTCAGCTGTACTTTGTATGCAGAAATGAAGTAGTTGGTTCTTGATGTGAAAGTGTTAGATTTGAGTCTAAAGAGGCTCTGTGCTTCAAAGTTCAGCTCATTTTTTCTGCCTCGTTTACACCCTGATTGGAATTTGGGCAGCAGCAGGGGCCAGGGTCTAATTCTCTCTCATAATGAATTAGTATCACAATTAGTACCAAGTCTAACCTTTTTGTACAAAACAGGGGTAAGTGTCCCTGCGCTTTTTGTTGCAATTACACAGTCTGTGTGTGTTAGCTGAAAGTGTTGTGTGCTCAGTGTTTGTGCCTAATTTTCAGTTTCATAAGTACCTGTAACTAATAAGATGTCTAATTTATGTGCCAGTGGATTGGGCACTTTTCTATGCTCGGTTCTGAAATTGTCCTCTCCTCGCTGGCTGTACCCATTTCCACCTGCACATGCTCTCACTCAACAAGACTCACAAATCCTGGTAAATATTACAGCAGCCTGACAAATATTACTCACAGTTAATAGGAAGGTTATTGCTCACTTGTAGTTGATGAATCCAGTAAAATAGCATTTAATACTTAAATTTGCTATCTAATCAGATACTCAATTACATTTCAATACAAGCAACGCTGTCTTCATCCACATAAATCTGGACAGACACAATATCAGCTGCAGACAGAATATCAGCTACTATACTGTCCACCGAAGCACTGGCTGGATTTAACCCTGAGCTGCTGCTGTCACCAGCATCAAACTAGAACAGCAGTTTTTAATGTTTGATTTTCTATCAGGGCTCCAGACTGTAAATATTCATTTATATTTGCAGACACTTTTAAAGACAAAAGGTTCCAAGATAGTGCACCGGAAAAACTGGTGTTTGGATTCTTTTATTTTTTACTCTCTTTTCCATAAAGATATTTTGTGTGTCTGAGCATCTTGTGTAATTTTACAATAAGAATTGAATTTGCTTCAACTATATAACAATGAAGATTATACTTCTTCAGTTCTGTCCATTTAGATCATAAACAAACACTTCAGCCAACAGCCAAACTGTTGTTTTTAATCTAAAAAATATTACCATCAAGGTAACCAATCAATTTGGCCTGTGCTCAAAATACACAAAGTTTAATTTAGTGTTGCTTTTTTTCACTCAGACATCTTTCTTCTTTAAAAGAAAAACAGCTTTGTTAATCTCAGTATAATGGATGTTTCACTTTTATTATTATCAGAAATGCAGTCAAGATGACAAAATCACAGTCAAGTTGCCAAGTCAATTTAAGTGGCTCTTTTAAATTTAATAATAGTTCTGTTAAAAACATTCTGTTTTACAAGCAACAGTACAGCTAGTGAAAAAAGTCTGGAGATGTGTGTTGAACATTTTGATGCAACTTCGCTCACATTTTTCCCTGATGGTACTGAAAACAAACTTCAGTACTGAGTATTTTCCTTGGCATCGGTATTGAATTATAAATTTCATTATCATGGCAACCCAAACATAAAATACCTTAGTTTCATTTATTTATGTTTTTTCAAACAAGGGTAAAGTTGTTTTTCTTTCTTGGTTTGTCTTTCTGATGCAGGAGATGCTTTAGATTACACGGAAAGCATTATCCCTGTTCTCTTTTTGCAGACTGAATTGTGGTAAAGATGCACAAAAAAATATTGCCAGCTACATACTGGAATCAGAAGTTAACACAGTGCAAGGCTGAGTTTGAAAAGTTTACTTAAGTACGTATACTATAACCACTCAGAATGCATTTAAAATCTGAACATCATAACAACCAGAAGATAAACACAACCAGATACTCTACTAGCAACTAATTCCTGTGTAGCTGTGATGTGTTGGAGTATGAAGAGAAGATCTTTTAGGTCAGTGGTCTCCAATCCTGGTCCTTGAGGGCCACTATCCTGCATGTTTTATTTGTTTCTCTGCTCCAACACAACTAATTTGAATCAGTGGATGATTAACAGGCTTCTGCAGAACATGAAGAGGTAATTAAATAACTGAATCAGGTGTGTTGGAGCAGAGAAACAAGTAAAAAATGCAGGATAGTGGCCCTTGAGGACCAGGATTGGAGACCCCTGCTTTAGGTCATCAGAATGAACTTGCTTCAGTGCATCCCTAAGATCACATAATGACCAAATATGTTTGTTGACTAGGTCAAAGGTCATGGCTTGGCCAATGAACTTTCTTGCCTTATGAAGTTTTAAAGTCCAGCACACAATTTTATATATATATATATATATATATATATATATATATATATATATATATATATATATANTATTTTATTTATTTTTTTTTTTTTTTGCACTGACTTTGTGCTAACCCACTGAGTATGTTAATTTCAATGTGTGAATTTTATAGATTTTATTTTATGGACGTTTTTTTTCTTCAGTGAGCAGAGTTAAATTCTGTAGTACTCCGTGATTATGATCAGTCCTAAAAGATTTCGAAACTTGTTCTGTACTAAAAGCCTGCTGCAAACTCATTCAGTGCAACAGCCACTCGGTACTCCTCTATACTCCACTTATGATGCTTTGAATAAAAGATTCTACTAAATCAATGCAACGTAGCCTAATACACATCCACTCACACACACAACTTGTGTGAGTGAGTGTTTCAGCACTCCTTCAAACTCTTACATACAGCTGCCCACATAAATGATAGTGTGTCTGCAGTGGAAAATTAAGCTGAAAAGAGCATTAAGTAAAATTATAAAAGAAATAATAAAATGCCAATATTAGACCACTAATTGAGTCCATGTAATCAAAAATAAAAGTGCAAAAGTCAGTTTATACAAGAAACCAAGCAACATTCAATCACTCCTCATTCGTTCTTTTTCAATTAGATGACATAATATCAGCTTGCTGTAGTGACACCTTAACCAATGGTGTGCTGCAGGAACTGCAGGTAATTGTACTCTGTAAAATTCCTCTTCACTAGCTTTTGGGCAATGAGTCAATTCAATCAGGTTCTTGTTACACTCATATGAATATATATTACTCCTAACCAAAAGAATAGACTGAACTTGAAACAGAAGACCCCATGTCAGTGATTTCAAAAAGAAATGTTATTAAAAGTCTGATTTACTCTGATAGATTATTCAGTTGCTTGTTTAGATTCCTATAAACAGAGTGGAAAAAGATAAGTGTAAGAGGTGGCTGTCAGAGGCTATTTTTATATAAAATTAATAAATGTTTTTATATTTTTCCTTTTCTCAGTGTAGAAGACTGTTATTCCTTTACGTAAAGCCACAGCGGCCTTCCCCTTCAACAGACATCAGCTTTATTATTTGTGTATATTTAGATTAATTATAGCTGCAGCATTTGGATAAGACAGGAAGTAGTATTATATGTGACATAAAAATTTACTTTTAATTTTGATGGTAGGATTAGTATGCTAAACTACAAATCCTCCAAAAACACAAAACAGTTGACTATTACATTTTTTAATAGATATTGTATGTCATGTTACACAACATGTAAATACTTAGGAGCACAAATACATTTTTGCTATCTAAATATTTTTAGAAACCTATATTTTGACATTGTTGGTTTTATTTCAAAAATAGTGACTTCTACTACTGCAAAGATGCATGCAACACTATTGACTAATCATCCCACAGCTCTCTTTGTTACATCATACATCTTTCACTAATAAGCACATACCAAATAAACACACAATTCCAAGAGGAAGAAATTATACCGTTCACAATGCGCTCTTAGTTTTTAGTCTTTTCAGGACATGATCAAAGGTTGTCATCACTAACCTTTGACATGATCAAAGGTTGGTGATGACAACAGGATCAGATAAAGGAAGCCACACTGCCTCACTTTTGGGGGGGGGGGAACAAAAAGGTAAAATGGCTCATTGTCTTTGTGTTTATCGGACTTAAAGTAATAGTGGACATGCAAAAAGATAAATAAATAAATAAGTGCGTGCTACACTATTGTTTCTCCAAAGCTCCATATCTAATGTCTGAATGGATCCACCAAAAACTAAACTTTCGAGATGCTTTGAAAAGCATTTTTAAAAACCTCACTTTTTTTCTGACCAAAATCTGTTTCCATGTGAATGAGAAGCACAACAGTAGATGAATATACATATATAAAATATCCGTAGTAGTTTAGATGGGACATTCACCTCTTATACAATAAAGGTTTCTATCATAAATCAATTTGTAAAAAATAACAACAAACAATTGTGACCGCCAACTGGATAAATGGATAAGGCTGTTTATTCGCATAGAGTACAGTTTATTTTTTTATTTTTTTGCTTTTTTAATTCAGATGCCACCTGATTATTACATTATTATGCGATATGTGTAATTAAACTTGTATTACTTTTCTTGTTCTATCATTTCCACTTAAGGAACCAGCTGTTTTCCCCTGTAATGGTGTAATATATCAAATGGTTAGTTTTAATTGTTTAGTTGTTCTCTATGATCTTATAGATTGAATACATTGATCTACTTGACTCAAGACTCTGGGTAATGGAGCAGTGATTTTAATTATCTGGTAAGACGGCCTTTGATCTGAACCTCGGGTCGTGACTTCAGGACCTAAATAAATATTCTGAGGTTACAAATAAATAGGATGATTGTCCTCCACAGGGTAGAATCTCTAATAGTAATTGACCACTGTAACAGGTTAGGAGGGGCTCCGTTTTAACCTGAGGTTAGGATCTTCTCCATGTAAACAAAACAGTGGCTCAAGCACTTGGTACAGTTTCTTTGCATTCCTCCCTCTAGAGGTGCTCCAGGAAAGCCAACTTTGGGTTTTCACAGTAAACGTTTAGAGAATTTCTGGACAAAAAAGACGTTTGGCTGACTGTTGCTACTGTGACACTGATACAAAAAAAGAACAACAGAAAGATTAAGTTTTTCAATTAAACATACTTTTACTTTAATCTTTTGACATTCAATCTAGTCAATTAGAATGAAGACCATTCTTTATACATGTAATTAAACAGTTAATTTACACCTTTTAAATAATTCTGAACTAAAAATGGCCACAAGCTTTTAAGGTTTAAGTTGCCTGATCTCAGACAATGTTTTAAAGTATATAATATTACTAGTTTTAGTTATAGATCAAAATAAGTAAAGTTCTTCCTTAACTAAAAATCAAAAGGCTAACTATTTTCTCTGAAATCCAAAAAACAAACTATCTATTTTAACAGTGTTTTTAATTTAACCTCCCTTTGATGATACTTATTCAGCTAATTTCATTAAAAACGTGAAACAAAAAAACCCTTTTCTAACACAACAGAACCAGAGTATGACAAAATGCCGGCTGCTAAAATTTTAAATGAGCAACTACAACAGACAGAAGTCAAACCTGAAATGTACAACCTACTCTAATGGAAGGAGAGTTTTAAAAAGTTCCACATTTCACTTTGTATTTAGGAAATATCAGTAGCCTCATGTTAAAAATAGAATCCTCATTTATATCTAATATAAAATGTTCTAGAATAATTGGTTGATACTGTAATCAAGGGGCATTGAAAAACTTACTGATGTTATATTAGATATCAGTTTCATGTGCTGTTGTACAAAAAGCTTAAAGAAAATCATTAAAAAAAAAGAAAACGAGAAAATGTCAACAAGGTTCAACAGATCTAATAAAATACTGGGTTGTGAATAAACTAAAAAATTCTCAGCAAGCATTAAAAGTAAATGTTTATTTCCAAGAGAGTATTTTTTGATAGCTGTGCCGTTTTATTATCACTTGATTTACATATTTAAAACTTCCCACAGTTTGAGAAAATAAAGAGATCATTGTTAAGACTACATTGTTATTGGTTGGTTTCACAGCAAGAAAACTTTGGCAAGATAAGCATCAAAGAAAGAGACAGCCCTTCAGACCCTGATCCTGTGGATAATATCATACAAAGATTTAGATGATTAACGCAGCTGTGATAACAGATGTTCATGTGATTTCTGTTTCTCATGCAGTGTGTTACAGCACAGGGACACCAAGGGGAATCTGATTGTATGTGAGGATAATTACTGTATCCTCGTGGCCTGCTCCTCTAAATCTGTGTTGTCTGTAGCACTTTAATCAATCCAATCTGCTTAATTATTCATTAATTACTCATTATTGATATAATAATTACCTCAATTAAGCATGGGATAGAGCCAGTCCATTTACTGTTTTTACTATATGTACTATTTTTAAAGCTTGTTGACTAGTAGAACCACTTTACCTCGATGAACAGAGAGAAGTGGCCGGGGATCAAACCGCCAAACATCTGATTGGTGACTGACCACTTTACCTTTTGAGCCACAATCACCAAACACCAAACCTTCTTCCTTCTTAATCTAGAAAATCAAAACTTCCCTTTCGCCAAAGCCAACAGTATCTCTGAAGCACAAACAAGGTATCCTTTACAATAATTTCCTTGTCACATCTGCCACAGAAATATCAGACACAAGTGGTGGAAGCTCACATGGTTTTCTGCAGTGTTTACTTATTAGCAAATCACAGGGTTCTCAGACAGGAAAAAAAAAAGTGAAAGATACAAGAAGTTACAAAACTTACAATACTTTTTTTTTATTATTATTTACAAGGGGTAGTGGTAAAAATACTCCACTACAGAATGGGACACTCCTTCAAATAGCAGAGATGTTGGGAGTTCCTTTCCTATTAGAAAAAGCAAAACAAAACAACATTGCCAAAGTTTGATTCTGCCATGTAACTTGTTATCTAGCTTTAAAAAAAGACTTTACTTTTTACTTTTCTACTCTTTGTGCTCTCATACAATTCAGCTAAGAGAAAGAAAAAAATAGGATTCCCTTTTAGTTTTATGACTTATTAAAATCCCTGCTTATTAACTTTATTTCATCCACAACGGCTTTCATTTTGAGGTTACCTAGAGGATGTGATTTTTTCCTAACTTTGTGCAAGGGTTAAAAAGTGAACCCAGTCAAAATGTCCATGAACATCCTTACCTTTACACATTTTTAACCCTACTGTTAAAAACGTGTAATCAGACAGGAATTGACAGCAACTTTTTAAAAATAAACTTTAATATTATAGATTTTAAAGATGCTGCACTATTTACACTAAAAGAAATCCTGCATTTATTATTTAAATTTTACATATCTGGCATTGCTTTAGAAAAAAAGAAAAGAAAAATGCCTATTTAGGTAATTAAATGCACCTAAGTGTTGTTACACAGATCTGTTATTTCACTAATAGATTAATAGATGAGAAGAAATCAAAATAGCTCCATCTGGGCTAATGGGGTTAGGCCTATTCTTTACATCTGGCAGACAAAAACATGCATCCAGACAGGAATCTACAAACACGAGCTGCCTGAACAGAGGCTATTCCCAGGGTATGTTGTTTACTTGAGGTTGAGCTGCAGCAGCTGAGCTTTGTTCATAAAATTACTCAAAATAGCCAATTATCCATCTTTGGCAGTGTATAGAACCATTCTCAAACCCCAAAGGATGCCTTAGACTTGACACTGACAGGAACAAATCATGTCACACAGTCTAAATATAGTTTTTTTCCTCTTCTTTTTTTATTTGTGTTTTTATTATTCCCTTATTGTCTTCTTAGCCGTGTTCTGATTTTGTTTGTCTCCATCTATCTGCCACAACATCTGTCAGTTCATTTTTATATCTACAGAAGCAACAGAAAATAAACACTGTTTAGGTATTGTCATCAATAAATGATAAAACTAGAACATAAAAATAAGTGAACTGAAGCAAAAAAACAACAAAATGTTACAACTTCTGAGGTGCTCGTATACAATTATCCATAAGAAAAGAGCAAACCTACATGCATTATTCCCTTCAGTATGATTACTAGTACTGCTGAGTGTAAAGATTTCAATTTTAATTGGAAATACAATAATCACTTCTGCACAGTTATTGCCTGTTCCTAGTGTGGAGGTGGATCAAGCAATGATCAAGTACACGTGAAGGTGTAGAACAGTTTTGTTAAGTCATTCTCAAAGATTGTAGGTAGAAATAATGAGGGAATCTGTTTACAAGTGGCATCAAACTGCAGTATAGAATATTTTTATACTAAAAAGAACAAAACAATTTTAAAGAAATTTGGAAAAAAAAAAAAGTTTTCATAAATTGGTTCACAGCAGATTATAATTATTGTTAATTCATCTTGATCAAGCAACTGATCAAACTATTTATCTTTAAAAATGAATTGACATTGTATAGTAAAATGTTTAATTTTCTTTGGATAACAATTTGATCTCTGAGTATCTCATTTGTAGTTTTTAGGAATGGTGTAGGGGTTGTCTTTAACTCTGACATCAGAGACATATTTAAATTAACTTTTTATTTTTAAAAAAGGAGGGGAAAAAAATATTGCTAGATACCTCATTGATGACTGTAACAAAAAATACAATCTCTTCCCAAAGGTATTGTTAGTATTGTATTTTTTTTTTAAATAGGGTGTTAAATGTTAAGATGTTTACTATAATTTATAAAAGCAAAGAAAACAGTTCTTTATGTATTTCCAACAGCAGTAAGAAATTTTTTCACATGAAATCATGAGAATGGCATGAAATCACAAACTTCACTTCTGATGTTCCCAATTGATTTGTATGGAGGTAACACATTTTTTAGCAAATGTATCAAGTAAATGTGATGGACAGCCCTGGAGAGGGAGGCTGGGGAATTAAGAGAAACAGAGACATACAGCATGTTGAAATTAATATGAGTATTGGGATAAAAAGCAGAAATGGGCTGGATGAATTGGACATGGTGGTGAAATTCCACGGGGCAACTTTCTAATTAGTTCTGCTAGCCTGGGGCAGTCTATTGCCACTGGCTCTGTGGCATGCATGACATGCATGGCTTTTACTAGAATGATTGACCATTGTGGCAACTGATAATAGCTATCATACGCATAGCAATTTCATTTAATTACCCCAGGGGTTTAAATGTGTAATAAACATTTACATGCAAGAGGATCAATAACTGGCGTATCAATTATAAGATCAGCTTGAGACCTTTTTAACATGAGTCATCATTGCTACAACAAAATATCTATGCAATTTCAGAAAACTTTGAACTCATAAGAACATATTGGCCTATTCCTAAAGCTGTTATGGGACAGGTTAAGTCCTGAAAACAATTTTAACGTTAGGGGATCCATAATGTCACAGACACATGCTGTTTTTAAAAATGCGGTCATTTTGTGTCATGAGTTTGGGAGTATTCATTTCATTCTGCTATGGGAAAGAAAACAGGAGTATGACAACATCTTACTTACTTTGTTCTGCTCCTTAATTGGCCAGCAAGGGAAATCAAGGAAAATGGTGTCACCGTGAATGTGTGCTATCCCAAGGAGCGAATGGATAGGGGAACTTGTCAGGGTCCAGAATTAGCAAAGCAACTCTTTTTTTTGTTGTTGTTGTTTTAAATTTCACACAAGACTGTGCAGTTAAATGATTGGTAGTATGAGAGAGGCTGAAATAATAGCACACATTACTGCACCTAATGTCTAATTAACACAAGCTAAGCTACAAGGATAATGATAAAATGAACATCGCTGTATGATGGGTGGCACTAATGTTCTTTCTGACACTGGTATCTTTTTCTTTCCAGTCAATGCTAGAGTATCAGAGCAGATATAAACGAGGACAATCATTTGATCCTAACCACAATCAGAGAGGCCATCCTTAGTGTCACTTATCGTTAGTCTGAATCTCACAAACGTGTGGTAAATGTCAATGCAAGTTGCTTTAATTATCCAAATTATACGAGTTCACCCACAGTCACTGCAGACTGTTCCTCTCATAAAATACAGCCTCATTAATTCAGATTATATTCACACCTTTCAGAGATGTTTTCACGCCTTCTATTTTTCTATGCTTGTTCCCATAGGTCACACAAAGTGACAAAGAAACTCTGAGGGAGTATGAGGATTTGTCTAGAAGTTTTTTTTATTATTTTTCAATTATACTTTCAGTAATTTTTGTATCTGCATTATCATTTAAGTTATGCGACAGATAGCCACTGTATCTGTAATGGCTATTTGAAGAATTCTGAAAACACACTAAAAAAAAAATCAATACTATAATTACTTGTTTAAAAAATGCCATCAATCATTCCAACAAGCTAAAAGCACATTTCCTCTCTAAGCAACAAAATCTTAGTTTCCATACTGCCAAACCTCAGCAGCAGATCAGTGTCTGATTCCAGATTTTACCACATTTTAATGATTTTTAATGGCATTGTAAAAAAGTTGGTATAAAGAATTATAGTATATCAGTTCTATTGGTTACATGTGTCTAAATCTCAGTAACTTGTAACTGATGATCTATCGCAAATAGAAAATGCCTCCATACACAGCAAGCTGTTGTTTCTAATTTCCAGTCTCTAACATTCATAATTCCCACTAACATGACATCTCTAGTAGAAAGAGAACACAAACATGGCAGCCGTATGGTGCGTTATCAATTAATAAGCAACTGCAGTGGAAAAGCAGAGCAAAACAATAATGTACCAAGAACAAATGTAAGGTCATAAAACAAATTCAAAACATAATTTCTTTTATATGCGTAGTGAAAACAAAGATAATTCAAAATCCTATTGTTATTTGCTTCACCAACAATAAAATCATTCTACCCTCTGCATAATAGAAGATTGTTTTCCCACAGTGTGTGGCACATCAACTCATCACTGCTGTGTTCTGTATATTTATTCTAAGTATGCATCCATTGGGATCCACTAAGGGAATAAGCATGTTGACACGCAGAACTGTGACAAGTCAGAAACTAAAACTAGGCCTGATGCAATTAGACTGAGGTTATTTTGAGAAAAGAATGAGTTCCAGCCCCTGTGGTTCACGTCTCAGCTCCTCATAACAAACTGGACCAACCTTTACCGTAAAGTCATACAATACTTTGCCCAGCTTAAGAAAAAAAAGGGCACAAATAAATCCTAATGGGCCACCTTTTGGTTTGATTTTACCAACCATTCATAATTTGAGCCTCACAGATCTTGGCACTCTGTTAAAAAAATGTTTTTTGAGTTAGCTAAATCTGGGTCCTCTTCACACAAATAAGAATATATATTTTTAAATAGACATTTTCTGCCCCATTTGTATCTCTCATCAGAATGTAAACAATAATTTCTGTGAGAAAAATTTATATTTTCTATGAAGGCTTTTCAAAGTGGAGATACTTAAAACTCAGTTTTTGGAGTATCCATGCAAAAATAAGATAGAGAGCTTTTGAGAAATAATGAAAAAAACAATCTATTTCATGCTTATCTGCTGTGTACCACAACAACAATGGAGTTGTAAGGTTAACAATTGAGAGGAAATTGTAAACCCTGTCAAAAGAAAAAAGCTACAATTGTTTTGCAAAAATCTTTAGCCCCACTCGGAATGTTCTTCCTTTGTGTTCTGAAATGTTTTAATGTTAACATTCTCACCACTTACTGGCATGACATAGGCATTTCATCGTTTTAAATTCCTGCTTGTCATTTGGATGGAAATTTGTTTTATAAATACAAAGAAAAATACATCTGTTCAAAAGAGGCAGTTTATAAAATAGCCAGAGTAGTGTTATTGAGGCCTAAATTTTTCTTTTGAGTATCATCTAAATACCTACAGGAGGAAAAATCATTTGAGCAGACTTGCACTCACAAAACATTTTTGATGGGGCCACATGGCAGGCCCCTTCACAAATCACTTAAGTTTAAAGATTAGTGGCACTAAGTTTCATCATTTTAAGTAAAAGAAAATCAGCTATAACTTAGCAGAGGACATAGGACCGTTTGGACAGTCTTATTGCACACTAGTCTATTGCTATACCATGTTGATTACTTGGGACACTCCACTCTGAGTAAAAGAGTTGCAGAAAAAAAAAAGCTCTGACAGTACTCCCCAACTTTACTATCATTAAAGTTGGCAGGTGACATTTAGCTTCTACATCAGGGACTTTGTAATGCAAATAAATGGCATCTTCAGTGTTGGAATTATAATGGCTTTCTTAGTCTACTTTTAATGACCTATTTTAGTTTTCAAAGTCACCTCCTCAGCAATCGGTAGCTTCCCTGCACCTCCAAGCTTTCTTATTGGCTAATAGGGAGCAAACAATGTCAACCTAACTGGAGTGGGATTCTCTGCAATGAGGAGAGGAAGAAGCTAAAAGCTCAATCACTTATTTTAACTCCTCCACTTTTCTCCTCTCAAAACTGGCTTTATGCAGACCCATTTGGATATTTTCATGCTACATTTCATACAGAGGTCTTGCTAATCCCCAGGTTCACCTAATGAGGAGGTAATGAAAAGTTAATCCACGTAGCTTAAGTCCACCTAGAGTTTAGCTAATGCTGCTTTTAACTCCAGTTCTCATTAACTTTTAAAACATGAGCTATTAACAACAGGTTGGTAGATTACCCATCGCTTGGCCTCCCAAGCACTCAGCTATCCAACTGCTCACTGTATCTGAACTTTAAAGCACCATTAGATGAGTGAGAGAAAGTCTTGGTGCACACTGACCTGGTAATTAGGATACAGTCTGAATTTTCTGGGGCTCAACTGTCACTGTATCATTCCCTCTGTGAGATTCAAGTGTTCACGCAGTGGTCAACTCGATCACCAAACCCAGGTGTAGTTGTTTGATTCATTTCATTTGTTCACATAAATTTACCAAAACTCAAAGTTTTAGGGAGATAAATTTTGCACATTTTCCTCCTCTAAACTATAGGTTCTTAAAATATTTACAGGAGCTAAAGATATTGATTAGATGTATGCACTTCATTGTCATTAAGGACAATATAAATTATTGAAGAGGATGATTAAAAATTAATCACAAGCAACACACATCATAAGCTTTAGGGGGAGGTCTGGTAAGAGTTTAATGTTGTCTCTAATAAGGATTGTCACTGATGTCTCCTTGCCCATACATGACAACACTGGATCATAAAACATGTCTAACTGAATCAACAATAAATACTGATTTGATTACAAACAGTTAATGCAAGGGCAAACAAGTGCATAAATTTTGCATTCCTGAGGCTTTCTTGACAGCTTTCAACTGATTACCAATTCATCATTTTGTGCTGTGGTGACAGATAGTTCTACAGCACTGTTGCTCTGGAGAATGAAAATGAGGTTAATGAATGTGGATAAGGCTAATTCCTCTGTCCTTGCCAGACCGCAGTCTATAAAATACTCATATATATATATATATACACGCACACATACCTGCACGGGAGAGATGGTCTGCAGCTAATTAGAAATGCTCATAGTCCTCAGGGAACATTATGCCAGAGGTGTAAAAAAAAGAAAAAAAAAAAGATTATAACGACAGTTGTCTTCTTTTGTAGTAATTGAGATAATGCATTTCAGATGTTGGTTACACAACTGACATGAAGAAATATGGTGTTTCACTTAAACACAAGGAAAGTTTTATATTTTTATGAGTTATACTTTTTCATGAGCAAAAACAGAAAATTTTGTACTTCACCCTAAATATTCTCTTTTAAATGAAAACAAGTTTTATGTTAAAAGTTGTCTGATTAAATGTGGGGTCAGTTGTGTCAGCATACAGCTCTGACTGTTGAGTTTTATTGATTTGTTTAAGATCTCGTCTTGATTGAGCTTTCAAACGTCTAACAAATATTTTATTTCTTTGAAACTACTAGTTCAACCCAATCTAAATCTAAAAACTTAATAAAATTCTGCACTTCAAACCAGAGCATTTTAAACTGCTATCCTGTTAGGCTAAAATTCAGTATTTGCCTTAACTCCAATTTTCCACTTTTACAGCTATTGCATTCTTGTGTCTTCTAAAATGAAATGAAAATCATTTAAATAAAAAAAAAGGAATTATTTTTTCTCTAATAATTTAAAACAAATTATGTAACTAAACAAATTAAAACTGACTGACATTTGTACGGTTTGTAATAGTTTTATTTTAGGTGGCTGGGACTGACAGCTGTTTTTTATTAGGTTACTTGCAATGATAAATGTAATTTATCAATCAGAACATTTATTAATCTTTTAAAAATTCTGTTTATTAAAGTTGTACATTCCAAAAAAATCGTAATATGTTCAACTTTATTTAAATTAGGACATTCTGCACAGAGGAATACATTTCGACGACAAGAATCACACATCACTGAAATTTCATGGACTATTTTGTTTTTAGCTCAAAATATAGAGTAACAGAGCAACCAGTAGACTTATTAATACAAATCAGCTGAACTTCAATCTTACAGATAATTTAAAAAAAAAAAGTTTTCAACCAAAACCATGACAGATACTTGCATTATCTGAACCATATTCGAGCCAAATCACAAGGCAGAATAATATATAGGCATGATGTTGTTAGGATAGCCTCAAGGGAAGATGAAAGACAAACCGCCAAGGACTCTAAAGGAGGTTTTTACCCTCAAGAAAATGTTCCATTTTGACTTTGAAAGAAAAAAAAAATGTCTATTATGTTGCAACAGCCAAGGCCTCGGATTGTTTAGTTTTGTGCAACTGTGAAGTAGTTTGTTTTTCTTGTGTATGTGTGTTTGTGTGTGCATTTGTGTGCGCGTGTAAATGTAAATTTCTAGAATGATGAGCATGTTCCAACCAGCCATCAGTGACGTGACCAAAGTGCTGCTGAGTAAACAAGCCTTATTAGAGAGGCATGATCTCTGGCTAGAGAGCGGGCCGAGGGGAAGGAATTACCAATGGGCTAATTGAACGGAGTTTGCCTCACACTCCATGATTAATTAATTATCATTTTCTGCTTGATGGCTCTCTGAGGGCCAGGGTGCTCTGCTGCTGATGCACTGTCAGCATTTGAAGCTTATTACTCTGCTAAAATCATGTAAGCTTTATAGAACAGTTACTTCAAATTACAGAATCATAATTTCATAGTGAAACTTCACCTGACACAGACAATATACTCTGAATAGAAACAATTCGTGTAACATATGCAATTACAGCAACTGTAAACAAGTCATTGAGTGTCAGTCATGTTATTATGGAAACATTTACTTACACATGTTTCATTTCATGGCTGTCCACATTTATATGGGTCTTTTGAAATATTAGATTGTCGCCATTAAACCTCATCCACAAGCAATGATGTTTTTAGTCAAAAGTATGGAAATTTCAAATGCTCAAACTAAAAACTCTGGGTCAGATTCAAGTTCTGCATGTTTTTTTTGCACACACTAGACAAACCACAGACTGCAGACATATTAAAGCTGGTATAACAGTATGTCACTGTGTTAAATTGTGTTCTATGATACCAAATATAAGATCGTTTAAATTGCAAAATTGTAATGCTCAAAAAGAAAGCAAACAAACAACAACAAAAGATACCATCGTGTATGTCAAATCTTGTGTTGTGTTTGGAAGGACCAGGTCAGATATAGAAAAAAAATAAATTTTGCTACATAACATCCACAAGTAACTTGTTGACAAAAATATATATCCAATAAAAAATTGCATGGCTGTAAGTCAAAGCCATGTATATTTTCATGCAGTATTTGCCTGTGCACATATCATTGTTACAGAGCAGTGAAATGAAGCCCTGTCTGAGCCTTGAGCACATCTAACAGACCGGATGAAATATTAGAAACTTTCTTGTGCTCAGACTGAAAGCGATGCATGCACATTTGTTCATGCATACCCACTGGGGGCACTTTGGCACATGAAAGCTACTCTTCTAACAGCCTAATTTGGGTCATTTCACTGGACCAGTCTTCTAAACAAGCTAACGGTCCCACTGAGGTCTGTGGAGAACAGCTTCATTGTTGTAGATGAAATGTAAACCTTCCTCTAACTGGAGTTGAGCATCTCTTCTCAATACAGGTTTTTTTTTTTTTAGCTTCAACAATTTGTTTTTGATGACAGTTTTTTCTGACATTCTTGAAAAAAAGAGCAAGTAAACTGAAAGGTGGGTTACTAAAAATAATTCAAAACAAGCAGTTTTCAAAAGTCACTTGTAGCTATAAACAACATAAAGCCACGTCTTACACAATTCCCACTCTGGTATTTTTAAATGGTACTGAAAATAATTATATATATATATATATATATATATATATATATATATATATATATATATATATATATATATATCGATGTCTTCTCAGACTGCAGAAACTAAACAGGAGTAGCTTGAAAAATATTACAACAAATATACAAAATCAAAAATATTTCTTGTTTTAAAAGAGTTAACCTGAACAACTTTCTAAAAAAAAAAAAGTCCCGGTTTTACAAAGATAATCACGTCTCAAAATGATTTTGCATTTTCCAACACTCTGCTTGTATTTTTCTAGTTTCTCCTTCATATTGTTGTGTTTAGGACATTTTTCAACTGCAGCTATTGAAAAGAAACTACAATACAGATCAATCTACCAATTATTAGTGAAATTTGCAAAAGTACAATCCCTATTTAGGAAGTGGAAACCAGGCAAACGTAACTGTGAAAGAAAAAGGAGGCATTGAAATTTTACAGGTCAGGTTGTTCTCTTTGACTGGTGAATTGAGTCAAACACTGTTGAGTACAATATAATCACCTGCTGACATCAGCAAAGAGCGAGAAGGTGAAAATGCTTTGGGGCTGTATTAATGCCAATCTGATATGAGAACCATTTAAAGAAGTATTTTAGGCATTTTGCACTGCAGGGAAGCAGTTGTAGCTGCATGGTTTCCACTTGCACTTCTAAACATATATCTAAAAAGTGTAACTGTTCATGATCAAACAAAAGTTTCCATCTATAAAACAATGTTAACTAAGTCTATTTACAAAAGACAATTGATGCAGAATTCAATCAAAATGCATGCCAGTGAATTAACAGGTGTGCCAACGGACAGAAACTAAAATATGCAGGATAGTGGCCCTCCAGGACCAGGATTGGACATCACTGGTGTAGACAATCGTAAAGATAACATTTACTCTGGAAATAAAAATCAAACTAATTATATTTTTGTGTTGAGCTTCTACATAGATAAGTGATTATTGATGGACTGGATGTTGTATTCTGAATAAAACTAATGTGATGTCAATTAGTGATTAACACAAATGTCTTGCCCTTTTCAGTAAATGTCTGATTTGACTCAGCAGTTAATATGCTCTCTGCTTGTGCAGAAAAAAGGTTGTTGAGGACTACAGCTTGTTCTGCATGAAATTAAGAACAAGCTAATAGCAAAGCTGGAGGGTTAACACTCAAATACTGAGTCTTATTCTAAATAAATCTGTAAATCACACTTCTTCCAAAAATATTTCCTATTATAGCATAGCCTTTGCACTACTGATGCCATGCATAGGCTGAGTCCTTCCTAAAGTCCATCTGTTGTGATTTGTGAGAATAGTGTTTCAAATAGCTTGTCAAATGCTTGTCACTTCTCTTTTTTGTGGTGTAAAAATGCCATTCCCATGCTGGATAACACTGTATAGAGGACAGGTGGCAGCTGTGCTCATAAAAAGCTGCACAATGGTGTGGAACAATGATGAAGCAGAGTCATTGACCATTGGGGAGTGCCATGAAATAGCCACCATGTCATTGCACAAAGCCGCTGGTCCATTCAGCCTTGATGACACCTGGAAGGGCAATCAGCCTTTGCTTGCAAACAGAAGCTGAACTCAAGAAATCAGTCCTCATAAAAACTACTAATCATTTCTTGGTGGGATTTTTTTTTCTTTTTTAAATAATCACTGCACACTACTCCCACAAGTAAAACCCATGACTTTTAAAACAATTTGAGCTTTCAAGGCAAATATTTACCAAAATAAGGTCATGTTTGGGATGGCTGCGATCAGCACATGGTAATGTGCCAGTTCAAATAAAGGTCAAGATTTTGAATGAATAAATGAATAAGCACCTTCATTATCTCCTTCCTGCAAGCACTGTACAAGACAACTCCGTATCCCAACACTTTCTGAATTCTTTTCAAAGACATTTTGCTACGTATTACAGTATTACAGTTTACTCACATTTAGAGCAATAATTCCTGATAGATTAGCACTAATTTAGGCCAATTAACCTTGACTGTACATGTAGTTAATTCCAAACACTTATCTGAAGCAGCAAGCTGTCAAGATGTGCACTCTGACTCAGATCTAGACAGCAATTAGAAAGTATTCTTGTTGTCTTGAGGACACAGTAGAAGTTTGGTAACTCTAGAACCAACTCAAGGATCAGAGTGCTTGTCCAGCTGAAATACTATAAAGTGTTGCAACTGGCAGAAAACATAGCCTGTGTAAATTGAACTTGCATCTCACGGGACTTGGCTCATGTCATCCAGTGAAGTGTTTACATCCACAGAATTTGAGAAGCTTGTATCGTCATCCCTGCGCTTTCAGGGACCAAGCAGAACCACCATAATTTGACAATAATCAGAAGCATGAACTGTCTAGATAACAATTCAAAACAATGTTATGTTAAAAGCCAACCATCACCAAACAAATGCTGATATACACCACTGCATCAGTAACCCCAAACTGCAGGTCAATTGGGCATAGTCCCCTTTGGGAGTCTACTTATTCAGCCCAGATGGTGAACATCCTCAAATCACAAGATTCAGTTTGACAGTAGGACAAACAAACTGTCATAAGACGCAAATTACATTTCTTCTTCATCTTATTACTATCAATTTTTGCTACCAACTTGTTCACTTTGTAAATGGTATCTTCCATGTAATGTCTACACTGATTGGCATAGTTTGTTACATTTATTTAGTCTATGACCAGTGATTATTCAAGATTTTAGGTCTAATTAAAATATGAATTCAAAGAGTTATGAGACAGTCCCATCATTTTTTTATTGTTGTTTTTGTTTTGTTTTTTTTACACCAACACCTGGAAGTGACATGCTAAGTTGTTTCCTAACGGTCCCAATATATGACCAATCAAACAGTTATAACATGTTGAGCATTTGATCTTAACCTGCATCCATTACACAGATTTAGCTCATAAATTGAACATGCAATTATTATTTTATTTAATTTATACAAACCTCCTCAAGTAAGATAAGTAATAAGTTCAGTCCATCATTAGTCTATAGAGTGCACTGGATGTTTGTATGTAAAGTTTACATTAACAAAACGAGCCATGCAGGCTGTCAGAAAACACAGAACACATTCAAGTGTTTCTGCTTGGATTGAGGCAGCAGCTGTGCTGATATTTTTCAGTTTAGAATTCAAGGCAAGCTCTCAGCCAACACACTCGAGATTAGGGGGGTATCAATTAATTCCAAAGCAAAGCGTGGCAGAAGACATACTATACATTCAATGAGTATGTGGTCTACGACAAAATACATCAGGATACACTTTTTGGGAAGTCTTTGAGAATAATTAGTTGACAGTACAGCTTGTCTGTGTGTGCTTTGTGACCACAAACTGAAAAAATATTTTATTTGATGGTAATTTTTTTTGTTGCTCCTTTCACATAAACATGCATTATCAAAGTTTATTTAAGTCGAACCTTTATTAACCTTGTGCTTTAAACCAGATTCAAAGTTTCTTGCTTTCCCTTAGCATTGATAGTCTTAAAATCATCCTTTAAGGGTGTGACAATGTATCTTAAATGCAAATGTATGAATAAAAATAAAAAGACAGCTGCAAATCTTAACCAGTTTATTACTGTGGAATACAGAGGTGGAGAAGTAAAAGCAGTGAAAGGGTAAAGAATCTTGGCAAGGAAAGAACATAGGCTTTATAGTGTTAGAATTGTACTTGCTCAAAAGACCTTATTTTTTAAAGACAGCTTTAAAACATGTTGAATTTTATGAGCTTTAAAGATGGCAGTGATGAATATTTTACTGAACAAGCTCTAATGTTTTGCATCAATACAACTTTTAAAAAAAACTAGTTTAATTCAATTTTATGTTGAGTATAGTTTTTTAGCTTTTACTGCCCTGTATAGGAAAGACCAAATACTTCCTTAAATCTAAAACAAATTACAGACCTTAAGAGAAACTTAATGCATAATATAGAAGTGAAACAAGGAACAAAAAACTGAACATATAAAGTTTGATTTAACTGAAACTCAGCAGCTTGCATGTGAAGTCACAAATACTTGAAACCACTAAGTCCACTTAGTTCAAACCACTGAGTCCAATTCCAGTTCATTGGGTTGTACTCTAACATCTGTGGTGCACTTCTTAAATTTGGTTCTTCATAAATTTAATCTTTTTTTTCTTTAAAGTTTCTAGGCAATTTGAGCAAAGAGCCCAGGGTGTTTTGCAAATTCTGTCTTGTAGGGAAAAAGGCTTTTGTCTAAAAAGTTCAGCACAGTTAGATAGAATTGTTAAAAATGTCTCCACTAATTCTGGCATTAAAGTTTAGTGAGATGGCCATGGTTGGCCTAAATACATACTCATCAAAAGTTATAAAGCCAAGAGTTTGATCCTACCCAAAAAATCCTGAATACAAAATCGATAGATTGTCAACAATTATACAACTTAAAATATTGAAGTTCTAAAACTTAGCATTTTTGCTATTATTCTTTACTATATACCGCATGGTCTAAAAAAAACTAAACAAAACAAAAAACATAATTGTTTTAAGAGTTAGCTGCTTAAACATCTGTGGCAATTCCTGTAAGTTTATGATCTACTTCAATCATTCAGAGTAATTAGAAAACTGATAATTGATTTCTAAAATCTGTAAGGAATAAGTTGGCAAAACATTCTGACTGCATGGAGTTTTTCTGCATCAGAACAAATTGTATGAGACTGTGTTGAGAAAACCATACGGCATCGGTCAAACTTTATGTTAACAACAAAAAAGATTTTCATTCCTGTCAGGCCTGGGAGTAATTGCATTCTTTTTACTGATCTCAATATGACACCCCGATTTCAAAAATGACAGTATAGTAATTGCTTTGAGAAGTCATGGCTGAGCTTTTGAATGATATCAAAATACCACCACCCTCCCCACTCCACTCAGCCTCTTGTCTATTTCCAATGAAGTGCTATTACCAACGCCTTTTGTTCAGTCAACCATGAGGCCCATTTGGAATTCTTCCACCACTGTCAGACCTACTGCAGGTTTTTTTGTTTTTTTTTTTCAGCATGGAGCCAGATGAACAAAGTTGTCTTTTTTTAGGTGTGTAATCAAAGAGACAAATATTGAGTGTGGCGAGAGCCACGTCAATTTTCAAATAACATCATCTTTGATTTGGTGTATATAAATAACAAGTCTTATCTGTAGAAGCTGAGATATTTTCATTTTTTAGTGGGTCAGGGTTCAGAAGGATTAGGCTTTCCTAACTCTTTTTAAGCCAAATCCAGTATCCATTCAAATGATGAAATACAAATATTTCAAATCAACTTAGGGAATCTAAGTTATATTAGCTGTTACAATCTGAAAATTTAAGCAAATGGATCTTTAGAATTCAGCTTACATTTGCAGCAAAATATATTATTCTTTAGTCATAGCCTCTAAATTAATCTACATTACTTGTAGATTAATTTAAAACTTGTAGCTTCAAATGAGAGGAGTGCCATGATACATTACCACTGACTGATTATATATATACACACATACACATACATATACATACATACACACACACCTGATTTTCCAAAAAGAAGTGCAATCCATTAATAGCTGATTATTCAAACTTAATAAGGTCAAAATATTTGTTTGATATATACATATGAAGTTTAAGTAGGATGCTCCCATTTCTGTATGCTGATTATTTTTAGTTTATTTCTCTGGAGAAACAGCACAACTCTGCTGAACTTCAAAAACACAGTTCACGTGTGGTCAGAGTGATGATCTCTCTTTCAGAGCGCAGGAGAGTTCTGCTGGCGAGAGCACGTTAAGAAAAAGACAAAGATTTCAGTGTTGCAGTGAAAGAATTATCATAGATCAACCACTGGAGAAATAATCTACTTTTTGGAAAAGCAACAATTCATACCACCTAGACACAAGAAGCTGAAAATATCAGGATTTTTCAACATCAGTTATGAAAGATCAATATTTATTACAAGTTCTTTTAGCATCTGAGATAAATAAATGAGAAATCAGCAGACCAGGACAAGGATCCAAAATGATTGTCTGACTATTGAAATTCTGGCTTTTAGACATTGAAAACTGGCACAAATCTATCTAATTAAAACAGAATCACTGTCTCATTTCAACAAAAGTAGACAATAACCTTAGTTTCATAATGGGTTTCATAATAAACATCATTTTCCAGTCTTCACACTATTTGCAGGTCAGTAAAAAATGAGCTCACAGGGACTGTCGACAAACAAAACTGACGAGATATTAAAGTTATCCTTCGCTTTAATAAATTGTGATATAGTGCAATTTATTTTAGATTGGCTCCTACGTGTACCAAAACACTTTTGTCCTGTTAACTGAAGCAATTTAATTGAAGATTTGTTGGAGTGAGATTGAAAAAGGCTGTGGCATTTAATAATTGAGGTTCAATTATAGTTTTTAAAATGAAAGTTAGAATAAGAAGATTTTAAAACATAATAGTATCTACAACAAACAAACAATGCCATAGATAACAGCACAACAGTACAAAGAAGACTTATTATAAATTACTTCAAAAATTGATCTTTTTAAATCATTTAACAGGAAAATGAACTTTATTATTTTAATTCTTGCTGGGGTTTTTTGTTTGTTTGTTTTTTTAAAGAAAAGCTTAAACATTTTATTACTGAAACATCACAATTTGAAACCAGGTGTAACAGCATAACATGGCTAAAATCAGAAAATGTTCTCTATATTAAAAGACACCCTGAACAGATTTCTGGTATTTCAGAACACAGTTTGGCAAACAAAGTTGTTGCATAGTGACAAAACAATCCATTCATTTTCCAGCCATATATCTC
The DNA here is from genome assembly GCF_001649575.2 of Kryptolebias marmoratus. Classification (NCBI taxonomy): domain Eukaryota; kingdom Metazoa; phylum Chordata; class Actinopteri; order Cyprinodontiformes; family Rivulidae; genus Kryptolebias; species Kryptolebias marmoratus. Next base: position 22,351,097 of record NC_051438.1, on the reverse strand, counting down.
GAGTAATCCTCCTTATGTTTGTGCTTCTTTAACTAATAACTATTGTTTTATCACTTATTTTGGTAGGAACATATTTGTTAATTTAAACTGCTTCATGCTATTAAAACTGCTATGAATGTCTTAATACATTTGACAGCTGGTCCAATGGACATCTGATCAACATCTGATCTGTTTTTGGACATTTGATTTGCAAAATCAAAACGTACTTAGAAATAATTTTCTATGAAACACAGCTGTCTGCCGCTTGTAATTTCATGCAAGGCCCTGATTTCACCGCATGATGGACCAAAGTCACACAACATCACTTTCAGATTGAAATTAAATGTAGGTCAGGCTGAGCAAAGCAAATAATTCAACAACAATCAGCTGCAGAGAGAGTGATTTGCACTCAAAGCAATTTAAAAAGCACTGCTTGGGAAAAAAAATAATCAGCAGATGGCAAAATTGAGGAAACTCAAGATGAAGTTGTTTGAAAGCTTTCTAATCAACAGCAAACCTACCATTCCAGCAACCTAAAAGCACTTTTCAAATAATGCAGACAAATTAACTGGATGTGCAGCGCTATGGTGTAAACGTTGCTGATTTTGATTTTAAAATATAAAAAAAAAAGTCAATGCTAGTTATTATGACTATCTTTTCATTAAGAAGTGGTTCTGTAAATATAATGTGTAGAACAAGATCATTGATGAGATCATAATTGCTGTCATTTTTGGCTGATTTCTGAGTTTCTGTCATTAGTGTAAATAATGAGACAAATGCAACTTCCAAGATGCAAGTTGCTTTTGCACATGAAATGCAAAACTACATCACACAACACAAAACAAAACACACAAAAATGTCTGTCTTTGGAAGTAAGATGGGTATAATTTGGAGGTAAGAGGACTTTCAAGCTGGAGATCTGAATAAGCCAATTAACAGTATCTAAACTTTGATTTCTTTGGTTGTTTTGGTTGTTGTTGTTGTTTTGGGGGTTTTGTTGCTGTTTACCTTTGTTTATCTTTATTTAGCATTTTGATTGTGTTTGTTACAGAGAGTAAAGGTAGTGAAAACTATTTTATTAAGGTTACAACTAAAGCAAACACATTAAAATAAACACTAACAACACAACATCAAATATACATTTATTTATTTTGGCTTATTTTGTCACTTGCGTGTGTGCAACAAAACTGAAATGTTAGTTTCAAAGTCACAATAAGTGACTCTGACAAAATGTACATTGTATTTATCTGCACTACGTCACATTTTGCCATGAGAACAGACACGGTCAATATATACGGCTCTCTACCTGTCCCTGGAGCCTTTCTTTAGTAAAAAGGAATCTGTGCTCCCATGCCTTCACTAGGTCTTTCCCCTTCTGATCTTCAAACATCTCAAACCTGAATTCTGCAAGATCTAGTTGATGGACATCACACACACAAAAAAAGAAAAATGGAGAATTTCAATCGATGTACATGTTTACAGATCCCATTGTACTTACACTATGTATTTTCAATGACAAAAATAAAATTATTAATAATAAAAAATGCCCAAATTTGCCCAAATGTTTAAATAATGCAAATGGAAAACATGTTTGCCAACTTTGACTGAATGATTAGTCAAAATAAACTGTTAATGAGCTGATCATCCAATACTTTTAATTTAAAAAAAAGAAATCAGCATTATACAAAAATATGATTTGTTAAAATTAATAATTACAAATTTAAATTGTGAAAAATGTGCTATAGCTGATAGACAGTGCAATTGTTTTAGCATTTTAAGTCTTAAACTTTAGAAATGTTGACTTTGGCATCTCAGTAATTACCAATTACAAAAAATTTGTCTCTTTATTTTGTCCTTTTACTGAAATGCTGAGAATGCCACATACAATTAAACTAAGTGAATTCCTCCAGGTGTTTGATGGCTGCTCGCAAGGTCAGCACAGCCATGTTTAGGATGCCATCCATGCATGAAGAGGAGGAGTGAGACCTGGTTTACCGGTGGTGTGAATATTGCTGTCCCCTCTGGTGGCTCACCTAAGTTGCACTCGTGCCCCACTACAATGTTGTAAAGTTTGACAGCAAATCACAAGAGAGAGTTGTCTGTCTAAAGGCATTACAGCTCTACAGTGTTGCTTATTGAGAAAGGCTACATTCTTGTTTTCCCTAGAATCCCCTATGTTATATATGGTCAGTTCCATACGATTACAGATGCAACCTGGCATATACGACCAACCAAACTGATTACCCTTGAAGACCTGGGGCCCAATGCAGCAAGTGAGCGTGAAGAACACCAGTGTCAAAATGTAATGAGAAAGGCCTGTTTGGACTAGCCAGAAGAAACCCAAGTCTGTAGGATGGAAATGGAAGCAATCTAAAGTGAATTCTTAAGCAGTATGTTTGATTCTGCTTTGCAGAAGATACTCTGGAGAGAAGCTTCCCATCTGTCCTGCTCTCACCTTGGCCACTGTCTGCCAGCTTGTCACATCTGAGTAGTTGCTGTTGGACTAGTCCGCTGAGACCCTGTCAGAGACCACAGAGAGCAAGGCCCGATCATCCATCACACAGAAGAGCAACACACATCATAGAAAGCTTCCACCAATGATGGCCAAAAATCTAAATTTTTCTGACATAGATTTGAACAGAAGGAGTACTTGTTTAATTGAACTCACAAAGGAGATAGTTTGGTTGCTTACTGGTAAACATCCTGCTGGGTGATGTCTTCTGTTATAAACTTTAAAAACTTAGTCCAGCTCAACAAAGCTAAATGTGTCTGGAATGCTATGACATGTTATTTTAAATGCTGCCATATGCAGTGCCTCAAAGCTAATTAAATTAGAACCACAATATAACACCTGTCATTCGTAAAAAATAGATTGTCGTCGTTTTCTGTGGATAAAGTACGTATGAAAATACAGTTTTGGGTCAGTCTTATGTCCTGCAATCCATAAAAAAATTTAAAGGTCAAAGTAACTTTTGCAAGAGAACAGTTTACCAAATTTAGTTAGCAAATCACATGTGTTATACCTGGCACAGGCATGACTTTGTTTCCATTAAAGCACAATGAAAATGAAAAGAACATTGTTTCTACCTTTGTAAAAAAAAAAAAAGAAAGAAATTGGTTTGTTTCCCAATTTGTGATTACTGTGTCTTAGAAACTAACAAGAGACTAGAGGCCATGAACTAATGTAACAGCATTTTGCCAAGAGACTAATGGAACTCATGCTGAATCACCTGTGAGCATGGTGAGATAATTGCCATTTGGGAAACCCAAAGAGCAAGTAGTGATAATACAGTCTGGAGAGCAGGAGGTCTGCTTCTATCTGGTAATTACAGAATGAAATGCGATGTGACTTGGCCACGCATCATGTAAAGAACCTAAAGATTTATTCACAAGAACTATTATGAGGAAGTTTGAGCTTGCTTGGTTTAACAGGAGGTCAATTATAATGGAGCCATGCTCAGGTTGTCAACATAAAGAGCATAATCAAGGTGTACTGCTGGGCTAACCGCTAATCCATAGCTGTGCACTTAAGCATGCCAAACCCGTCGTGTTATTCAGTGTGCAACCCTGGAATAGCTATGTAATACAGACATGTGGTTCTGAACATTTTTGTCCATAAGCACATATATATCTTTGCTTTTGTTTCCAGGTTTTTAAGCTTGATCCCCATGTAGCAAGACCAGCTGTCAGTAAGGCAGTTCATAAACATAGGATTGGTTTTCAGTAGAGGTAAATGCCATTACAGGATTAAGCCCAGATAGTTTAAGCCTAATGTATGAGGTCTTGGACGTTTATGATTTCAATTAAAGGTAATACTGTAACAATCTTAGAGTGCAGAAGTGGTTAATTTTTAAAACACTATAAACTGAAGCAATTAATAAAGACATCAGTGTATAAACCTACAGAGATAGCAACTGAACTGAGCCTCTTTGCAAGCTGACTTTTTCCATTTTGTACCTAAGAAACAAAAAATGACTGATCTGATCTACCACTCAGTCAAACAGGAGAAAAAAAAAAGACAAAAAGCTGTTTTGATGTTGTATTGTTTTATTCTGTCTGTCATTGTGAGCTCTTTTTAATCAAGTTGAAAGACTGCTAGTCAGTGAATTAAACAAATGGAACAATGGCTGAAAGGCTTGGCAGACTTAAGCTTCCTTACGAACTGTTTCTGATGTCTGCTCTGCAACATCTAAATATGGTAAGTTCAGGAAGCTCCGGTCTGTGCAATGAATGAGATTGTGTAGCCTAAACATAGGTCGTTGTATTAAAGAGGACTTTAACCACCATAACATTGACCACTGTTTTGGAAATTGTTTTTTTCAAGTATTGAGTAATGTATTTTGGCTTTTGCATCAAATACAAGCAATCAGTATGATAACGTTTTGTCTGTAGCTACTTTCTTGGCATTTCTAGTTTTATCCTCCATTTTTCATTACTTTTGATAGTCTAATGGTATATCAATTTAATTTAAGTTGCTAATAAACAATTTAGGAGGGAAAACCCTGATGTTTCCAATTAACGTAACATGTAACAAGTCATTTACTTGTTACAGCTTTTTAGTGTAAATGAAATTCAGACCTAGAAGATCAACTTCATCAGCAGACAATAGAAAATCATCAGAATGTCAAAAACCTGCATAAAATATTGAAGGCACCCATTTTCCGGTATTCTTTTTAGCTCTTTAAAGATTGCTTTGTAGCTAGTTACAAAAATGTACTAATGGCTTGATAAATGTTAGGTCATTAGCATAAAATTTAACTTAGAATAAAAAAATACCCTGACAACTAAATATAACTGATATTGTAAAGCTTATGGTTAAATTAACAACTCTAAAGAGACCATGTTTATGTATAATTGCAAGCATTATTACATTTTATGTTGGTTCATTGATTTTAAGTCTGTTTGGCTGTGTAATTATACTAAGGATATGTTCAGTACATTTGTATTCATGTCTTGTGATGCCAAGTTTCCATCAGCAAACATTTCACTCTTAATAAAAGAGCTTGTCACCCCTCTTGCTGCTCATCATCATTTCTAGCCAACTTAGGCAAAGGCAACAAAAAAGGAGGAGTATATGTAAATAAGTATTGATTATATATAGACTGTGTAATTTAAATAACATACTGCTAATTAAATTACTAATTATTGTAACAATAATATGAAAAATAACAGAAAATCCTGTTAGAATTTTCATCAACCACTGTGCTCCAAAACAAGTTTCATTTTGAGTATCTGTAATCACTACACTGTGCCCTCACATGTCATATTGTATGTAGTGCCCAAGTATCTGCATAAACGACACAGACAGAGATCTCTGATCTGCTTCAACTTTCAATCTCCACCCTGCAGACTGGATTACCCATATTGAAGCAGCATATCTCCCCACACAGGTCCTTGGCCAAAGGTCTAGCTGAGAGCTCAATTGCTAACTGTGCTACACTTCCACTTCCTCCTATCTTGGAACATTAATTTAAAAAACTCAGTATTTTGGGTCAAATCTGGTCCGTCAGTCTTTGCTCAACATCCTATTGAGGCACCCCATGTTACTCCTTAAATTCAACATACATGAAAACAGTCTAAACAGGTCAGAACCCTGCTTGAGATGAAGCACCAACAGCTTGAAAGGGGAAATAGAAAGATGAATCATTTACACTGCCAACAATCTAATAGTCCCAGAGAATACAAAAACAAACGAGTCCAAAAAAAGCTTTTTAGATACTTTTAATATGTCCAGAAACAACTGAACTTGAACAAATGACTCATATTTGATGATCTAACAGTTGTGCAACAAAAGCTGCAGACCAGCATTCCAAGGTTACTTTCCCACCACTGTGTTTGGATTTACATCCGCTGACATCTGTGTGCGTGTCACTGATGTGAACAGATTTTCTTTCCAGAATCTGTTTGGACGCAATGAAAAAAAAAACCTCTAGTGATGCTGAACAAATAAATTAACAGGATATAAGCCAAACAGATCACTAAAAAACACAGACATAAGCCAAACAAATGTCATTTTCTATTTTTATGTAGTTAGAAATGTGTGCTTGTCAACAATTTAGTCATCATAATTTTACACAAGTTTTGTCCAAACATAACTTTAAGGTCCCTTTTCCTGCAAAGCTGTAGATTCTCATAAGACGGCAGTGAACCAAGATGTGTTGATTTGATGTGCTGCTTTGACTCAAACACATCCTGACCCATTTCCTACCATGTCAACAGTAGTGATCTTACTGCTCACACCAATGAGGAGAATTTTAGTTCGTTTTGAGATGGAATTAGGTACTTGTTACACATACATACCATTACTGTAACTCTTCCTCAACATATAGGACTTTCACACATGGATAAGAAAAACATATAACACATGTATTTATCAATTGGACAAAAATAAAAAAAAGAATAGATCACCACCAGAAGGACTTGCAGTAGAAAGTTTTGCAGTAAGGTTTGTGTGAGGGAGGATATCTTTCAATTTTTTTGTGGATTTCTGTGTCACCTTCAGTAATTTTTCCTATTTTATTTTGTGTTTTTGAATCTCTCCATCTTTCAGCTCAACATTTTAATAACAAAACCATTAAAACAGTTTTGGGAATTTGACTATCCAACAACTCACATTGAGTAGTTGAATTGACAAAGCCTTTTCTTTTTCCCCCACCACCTGCTATGTTTTCACCACCTGCTATGTTTTCACCACCTGCTGTGTGCCATTAAAAATATCTAACCCATGGATCCAGGAGTCATTAGTTTCTACAGGCCCTACTACAGTACTTGATCAGATTAGCTGAAATATCTCTTGACCAATACGGGGTCTCAGTATCTCCAAAACCAATAATGAGAAAACTGAGATTGAATTTGAAACTCTGTGTGACCGGAAGGATTAATGTGCAGCCTGAGACTTCTCTTGCCTCAAAGATGTCAGTTGAGTTTGAGCTGTAGGGGGGTTGGAGGTGGGTTTTATATGATGACCTACATTTCTCCTAAAGTGGTTGCAGTGCTGAGACTCGGGACATGGGTGATGTTGCTGCTCAGAAATGGAACTAGCAGGATTCAGTCGGCACTAATTTACCATGGCTATGGGAGTGGAAACAATTAAAGGCTGTTATCAGTTTGTTCGGGTCAACTGCAACAACAACACTAATGCCACTTTGAACGATTCACTCCGCCATTTAGATTGTGGTAATCAGATATAAGACTGCTTTACCTAATTATATACATTACATTATTTACAGGAATGGCAAAACTATAAATCCACCCATTCAGCAACAAGCAGAGACCAGCTACTTTACAGATAGCAACATACACCAGCCTATTCACAACTTCTCAGTCTAGCCTTGAGCTCTGTCAGCTCTGCTGCGCATCATGTTGACTAGTAGAAGAGCACTGCTATCACATGGGCTCTCTCTTGAGAGAGAATATGAAAAATGTCTTGTATTTATGAGTAATGGACTCTCCCCTGTCTACACACAAGCATGCCTCTTTTTATTCAATAAATAATAAAGTAGTTAGAGTTGCCTAGCAACCACATCATCAGTACCTGCATTGTTTTTACATACTGAATGACAGACTACTTGGCTCACGTCCCATAGCGTACTGCAGGATTTGAAGGTTGATGTTCAAGTGATTTTCTGTTGTGTTCATTAAAAACAACAATTTCAGTGCAGAAAGTGTTTTTTCTTTAAAGCAGCTAAATACAAGGAGTATTTTTGCTTCTTTATTATAAGTAAATGTATAAATATGTTTTTCTTGAATTTGTTTACTAGATTATAAACTGAAGTTAAATTTCAAAATATTTTTGGATCAATTGTAATAAGACAGGATTTTATTTTTAATTATGCACCACACCATCTTGCCCTTAATCATTATTGATGAACAAGAGCTGCATGATTAGGATTTATCCAGCGATAAGTATTAAATTGTATAAGAACATCTATTTTGACACTTGATTCTTACTTCCTTTACATAGTAGCTAATGCATTAGACTACATGACAAAGTCATTTCACTGTATCATTCTCCTATTGGTTGTTTTCTGTGTGAACAGCAGCATGAATGCAGACCTTTGGCAGTCTCTCAAATGCATCCTGTGTCCTTGAAAATCAAGAATGGCCTATTCACAGAGCAACTTATCTCCCAAAGTGAAGCTGACGTCTAATCAACACCTGCAACCCTTTCCTTTGCCGCATGTCCAAGTGAGACTTCAAAAGTTGTGCCAAGCCACATGCTTCCCGCTGTGTGCGAGGCAGCAGTGGTGAAGAGGAGAAAGGAGAGGGAGATTTCTTATCAAAGCCCCCCAGAAGCTGATGCTATTTTGCACCATATGCATTGGATAGTACCTGTGATGTGTTCCTGAGGCCGCGTGTCCTTTTGAATTGTAAGGTGGCTCGTCTCACACCTATTTTCCTCCAGTGATTGAGTCCTACACTGTTAGATTACACAGATTAGCAGCAAAGTAAAAGAAAAAAAAAAATCTTTTTCTTGCTCTTGGCTCTCATACATGTGCAGAAGAAAATTTTGGCTGTATTTAGGTTGGACCTGGCATACAACTATCAAAAAAGAACTCATGGCACTTTGTTAGTTCATCTAGCCTGCTAAATGCCCTCCTACTTTATGTCATATAATGCTTTATTGACCTGAATGTATGATTTGTAATTCATTGTTGACTTTATAGTAAAAATTCCAATAGCATTGTGTTCCATTACATGTGATTTGAGACTGCATTGTAGATGCTGTTCGTCATAATGCTTGGGCCTTGGCTATTAATGGCCTACACCATCTTTGTCTGCAGTCAACAGTAGTGATGAATACAGTCTTTGTCAAACAGGCTCAGTGTTAAGATGGTGAAAGGAGATTATCAGTCTGGTACTGCTTGCTTGTAATAATCAATTACAGGTGACTATGAGTGACCTTGAAATATACGGAATCCGCAGAAATACAATGATAGGATTTTGAATTGCACAGATTCATGAAACAGTGCCAAGGATTTTCAACACACTGTGCTGGAAACTGACTGAATGAGGCTGTGTGGATCTATTTTTCCTCCTACCCAAACCTAATATCTTCCTGAAATTCAGGGCCTCCCCTGGCTTTATCTCACTCTCTGCTCCCTCTGCTGTAATTGTCGATGAGATGCTTTTGGTGTTGCTGTTCCACCAGCAATAGCATGCAGAACGTGTATCCATCAATCTGTTCAGTCCTCCCTGAGCAGTTCCCTCACTGAAATCCGTTTAGGGTTTTTCTTATTGAGTGGAGTGTAGTGGAGTCCATCTGGGGCTTCAGCTCACTAACATCACTCCATCCTGTCTTTTCAATGAACCCATTCCCTCTTGTAAGTACATGTGCTCCCTACACAGTAACAGCAGAAATGGCAATAATGGAGCATATTAATTAATGCCGCAGACTATAATATGAATTGAGGCTCTCTTGAAGTTGAAATGTTAAATGCAACAAAGCTGAAATGTGTGAATATTTAAATCCTTCTTTTATTAAAATAAGTATACAGAAATGGTTCCTAAAATGATTTTCATTTTTAGAAAATTTAAAACACTTTCAAATTTTTTGATCATATTAGGTCAACAAATTAGTCAATCTACATAAGTTGTCAGTGAGTTTAGCCGTTTATTTTTTATGTTGACACATCATACACAGCTCCAGTCATAAAAAAAAAAAATCTATGTAAATGTTTTTTGGGGGGGTTTGTTATAGTTGTTGCTTCCTAACCACAATGCACAACCAAATCATCTGGGAGCAGTATCGTCTCTTATTTGCCAAGACAGCACACAGTCATACTAACAAAGAAAAACATTGACGAGGGGGAGGAGGAGAAGAAGAAAATAGAGTGAACGTTACCCACACAGCTATGGCAAAACACAGAGGAGGGAGGAGAAATGGGAAAAAATTTGAGAGGGACTCAAAACTGTGGGAGCATTTCACTGAAACCAAACAGAGTCGAATGCAGGTTGTGCAAAGCAGATCTTTCTTTCAATTCAGTTTATTATACAGTGCCATGTCACAAAAAAGTGGTCTCAGGGCACTGTACAAAAACATTCACATACATTATAAAAGCCAATTAGTAAAAGTTATCTATCCAAGGAAGCCAGCAGATTACGTTGACTCTTCACTTCGTTGCAGTCTCTCAGCCTGAGCAGAACATTGGCAACAGTGGAAAGGAAAAACTCCCTTTTAACACGAAGAAACCTGAGAGCAAAGAGCTTTGTTAGGAAAATATGGAACAATAAGATATTTAATATATTTGGTTTAGTTTGGTTGTTGAGATGCTTTGTATGTTAGAATTAGGATTTTAAATTTAATTATGATTTTAACAGGGAGCCAGAAGCTAAAACTAGAGAAATATGATCTTTTCTTCCAACTCTCATTAGAATTCTGGCAGCAGCATTTTGGATCAACTGAAGACGTTTTAAAGGGTTTTTTGGAAACCCTAAAGAATTACAACAGTCCAGCCTAGACGTGATAAATGCATGGACCAGTTTTCCTGCATCATTTTGAGACAAGATGTTTCTCCTTTTAGTGGTATTATGCAGGTGGAGGAAAGCGGTCCTGGTAACATTTTTAATGTGGGAGAAAAACATATCACATTAGACCTAGAGGCCAAATGAATGCGATCCAGAGGAAGTGAAAGGCTGCAAAGTTTATTCCTAAGATGCTCAGGTACAATAACCACTACCTCTGTCTAGTTTGAGTTTAAAAGCAGAAAATTTAGAGCGATCCAGGTTTTTGTCTTTAAGACATGCTTGTAATCTAACTGATTGGATTCATTGTGTTTCATAAATAACGGAGTATCATCAGCATAACAATGAAAATTTATCCCATGCTGTCTAATACCTTTGCCTAATGGAAACAAATATATGGTAAAGAGTATTGGTCCAAGCACTGAACCCTGAGGAACTCCATGACCAAATTTGGTGTTTGAAGAGTCATTATTAACATTCAAACTGGAATCTATCAAATAAATATGATTTAAACCATTTTAGAACTGTTGCTGTAATCCCAATATCACATTCAAGCCTCTGTAATAGAATAATGCGATCCACTGTATCAAATGCAGCACTGAGATCTAACAGGACAACATACACTAGTCCACTGTCTGAGGTCATGAGAATATCATTTGTACTTTTCACCAGTGCTGTTTCTGTGATGATGACCTCTAAACCCTGACTGAAACTCCTAAAACAGATTATTTCTGTTCAGATATTCACACATCTTATTTGCAACTATTTTCTTAAGAATTTTTTAGACAAATAGGAGATTAGCTATAGGTCTATAATTGGCCAGAACTCCTAAACCAAGATCGGGTTTCTTAAGTAAAGGTTTAATTACAGCAACCATAAAGCTCTGTGGTACATAACCACTCATTAGAGACAAAATAAGCAAATCCAAAATGGGGTTGTTAATTAGGGGAAATACTTTATTGAGCAGTCTGGTTGGGATGGGATCTAGCAGACATATTGATGAGTGGGATGAAGCTTTTATTTTTGACACTTTGGAAAGCTCAACAGTCCAAACACAAATTCTAGTGACACTTCCTAAGCTGCTCATCTTACAGGGAATCAGAGAAAATAGTTCGAAGGATGGTGTGAATTTTCTCTCTCATTGAAATAATTTTATTTATAAAGAATCTCATGAAGTCATCTCTACTTAATTATAGGGATACATGGCTCAAAAGAGATAGGACATTTCATTAGTCTGGCTACAGTACTAAACAGAAACCTGGGATTGTTCTTATTCTCTTCTATTAAAAATGAATAGTATACAGTCCTATCTTTACGAAGCGCTTTTTTGCATGGTAGCAGACCATCTCTCCAGGTTAAATAAAATTCTTTCATGTTATTGGAGCACCATTTTATTTCCAACTTTCTCAATGCCTGTTTTAGCATTAATCATGACTGAAAACTGGCAACTATTCCTCCACCTCAACCTGTTGTTCTAGAACATAATAATTTAGATAATTAGCAGAAGTGGATTCATTTATACTAACAAAATCCTCCTTTTGTAGCCAGGTTTCTGTTAGACAAAATAAATCAATTTGATGGTCAGTTATCAAATCATTAACTAAAAGACTTAGAGGAGAAAGATCTTTTGTTCAATAATCCACATTTAATGATTTACTTTTTTCGTTCTGGTAAATAAATGGTGTTTATTTTTATAAGACTTTCATGAAGTGTTGCTTTCACAGCAGTACCTCTGCAATGCATGAACATCTGAAATGCAAGCCCCCTGGAGCTGTGACAGCAACTATTTTGATAAATAAGTTTCAGCAAATAAATTTAGTGAGTCATGTTGCCTCTTTAATTTTGGAGTTTGAACAACATTACAATGATGCAAAAACATCAGTGTGACATTCACAGATGGGCAGACTAAAGGTAAAACAAGCACTGAAGCCCAGAACAGGAGGTGCCGCCATCAGAAGAAGATATATTGAAATGATCACTAACTTACTAACTGAAAAACAAGTTACTGTTTAGTTGACTACCAAAATAATCATTAGTTGCAGCCTTACAGTAAACGTTTCAATAAAGTTGGACAAAAGGCAGATGATAAGACAAAATTTTACTAACAGACAAAATCAACTGATCTGAAAGATTTTTTATTTATTAGTAATTTGGTCACAAAAAGGAGTATCAGGAATGGATATAAAGGTATTATCTACCGAGGCATAGGTTATGAGATAACTTTTTGCCAAGTTTTGGCACAGAAATGATTCAGAAAATCTTAGAAAATTTCAATGAGTAAAGACCAAGACTCAAAAACATTGCTGGATGTGCACGTCCTTCGGCCCACTATTTTACAAATAAATATCAAGTTTGAGCCAATTTTGTTAAATGTAAGAACACTTACAAACTTTCCAGTAAAAGAGTTTGTTCATAAACATGTATACAGTGCAGAAGAAGTTTCGGTGTCCATCATTAAACAAGTAAAAACAGCTTTAGAAAAAAAGAAATGCACTTGTGTTTTTCAACATTGTACTTTGCTTAAAAGAGTTATTTTGTAGTTATTAATGTAACTCTGGCAGATGATGGTAGCCATAATTGGAAAGCAATGAGTGTTGACATGATTATAGTTATAATGCATTTTTTATAATAGATGTATTTAGAACTGAAGACATACAGTAGCTGGCTGTTCAGTGTTAGTCTTGTGTTGATTTAATTGGTTTGTCAGTAAGTATCATAGTTTTGAATATGTAGCATGCTGAGAGTAATGTTAAATGTGCACATGGCAGTAGAGTGCAGAGATTTGATGACTTGATGTTAAATGTGAAGTCTGTGTGCATTTTATAAATAGGAGATGTAAAGAAACACTTTTCTGTGTTGCTAACAACAATCTATTCACAGACCTCTGTGTACTAATATGCTATTTCATTCCATTCATTTGAGTGTAGCACCTCTGTTTGCATTATTCATTTCAATAGTTCCCCAGTAACCTGTTCTGCACACCTAAGGTCCTAAAAAATTTATGTTCAGGACTTTGGCACAGATTCTAAATGTTTGTGAAAGTGTTCAGACCTTTGTAAGGATTAAGATGTACTGTAATTTCGATTAATGAAAAACACAGAAACCAAAACAAGTAACTGTAGTTTGTCAGTGCAGTTTCTTCATATTTATATGTACAGCAATTTCGCTAAATTAGCAGATGTACAACTTTTTTTTAAACCAAAATTAGCCATTTTCTTTGCTGCTTGCAAGCTACTGCAAGGTAAGAATGTTTGAAAAAGTGGTTATTAAAATAGCTTCACCACTGATGCAGAACAATTGTAAGTCTTGTTGAAATAAAGACTTTGCTCCAATTAAACATGAATTCAGCAGCCCAATGTGGAGTAATAAGCTGTATCTGAAAATTCCCTTCTTACCTTGGAAGAAGTTTTAAAAATACGTCCCACTATCTGCATTTGTCTCAGGCGTAAAAATCAACAAAGCTTTTGCAGAGAGAATGTAGCCCTGCTTCTATCTTTGTAACAAACTCCTCTGCATGACTGTTCCGTTAGTAATGACCGCTGATTTGAAGCTGCAGTTTGTCTAAATCCAAGTTTTCCATCAAGGACTTGTTGAATTACACAAAAAGTAGTTTTTTTTAGATTAAATGAATAATTTGTAGATTAAAGGTGTGTCAAGGAAAAAAAAAAACCTTTGGCACCTTCTGCCAACAAATTGTCAATAAAAAGTCAAGAGATTTTGTCAATCAGACAAAGCTCTAGTCTTGCCTCCACCACCTGACATTCCTTTCCTGTCTGTGGGCTTGTGTTCTAGTCTTCCTTTGTGAGCACTGGGCCCAATAGGGCTTGCTGTTTTTTGCCATCTCTCCATTAGGCGCCTAACAGAGCGTTGGGCTACAGCAGCGCTCTCCCTCAATGCCTCCATCTCCCTGTCGCCCTTCAGGTCTCATCGCCCTCGCAATGGAGGATCTGTACACCATGATCCCAGGACACATACTGTCCTCCATTACCCATCCTCACAACCCACTGCATTCAGATCCCACATCTTCAACCAATATATGCACATGAGCGTATTTTTTTGCATTTCAGTGTATGTGTGCACAAGCACGAGTGACTCTGTTGAGCCTGACCAAAGACAGGGAGTACTATCTGGTTACACCACCTCCACACAGAGAGGCGGGGAGAGTAAAAGATCAATAAGCCATTTCAAAGGGTTTTGTTTTTAGCTTGGATGCAGTCCATCTGTAGATTCCTTACACATTAACTAAATGAAAGACCTTCAGCAGTGACAACTCATACCCCTGAGCCATCCCATAAACATTAAACATCTGCCATAAGCACTCCCAAGTCAACTACTAACATTGTTGAATAGTTTGTAATGAGCTTGTTTTGAGGAGGAAAAAAACTGTAGCTGAAAGGCAAAATTTGTAAATTACTTAAGACAAACTTTTCTTCATTATTTTAAAAACTTTAAAACTACTACATTTAAAAAAAGCATATTTATGTGACTTCATGCAAAGTAAGAAAAACAGAATTAAAATGATTTAACAGTAACTTCAGTAACATTTCGGCTTATTAAAGTTCAATTAAAACTTCAGTTCACAAGTTGTTTTATTTAGATATAAATGCTGCTTTGTTGGTGCATCAGTTTACAGGTGGCAATATAAACTTTTGTTCATAAACTGATGTGTTATTTTTACCTTCTATAACTCAAAGATGCCTTTCGGTTTCCTCTGTTGTCTGATTCTCTTCAGTCCACTGTTACAGATCTATGGTTTTGTTTTTGACTCCAGTTTTAATTATTTTCAGCCTGGACTCCAAGGCTGGAGGTAGTATGTATGGTTACATTAGTCTTTTGGAAAACCTTGTTAAATGTGCCAACACCGCTCATCTCATTCAAATCAGATCACAGTTCTGCCTAAAGTCACAAACACCCCCAAAGTTGAGATAACAAATTGTTTTATCCATAGGATCCAATTAAAAACTGTGAAATCACTGAAAGTCACTTGGCGTCTTGGATGCTTATCTCCACTGAGTGCACAAGTGATTATACTCACCAGTGAACTCCAGGAAATCTAACTGATGAGGAGCTAGAAACATATTTCCAGTTGAAGAGCATATTGGGGAAAAGCATAGTCTGATCAAATCAAAAGTGGGAGTTGTAACTTAATGTTCAGTAGGTCTCACTCATACTGAATTAATTTTGCTCCAGTCATGCAGAGAAACACCATTTCATGAGCAAGGGAAAATAGATAAAGGAATTTTGAAAGAAATTAGGTCTTGGTTTTGTTTTTAATCATGCTAGCAGCTCCAGAGATGGCACTGAGGATCTGCCGGTTGGTTGGTCAACCAAAACGATTTCAAATATGGATCCAGGCTGTACAGACACAGGGCTATTAGTGTTAAGCATTTTTTGTGTGTGAAGAAAATGTTTTGTTTTTAAGCACACAGCAGGTTATCAGAAACAATGTTGAACAGCATGGCTTACATTGAATTAGCTGACTCGGGACTTCAAGCTCTTACCCTACACTTAGGCAGCTGTGGCCTATCACCACACTCTGAACAGACCACACAGTCAGGCAATTTAAAATGTGAAAGAATTCATTTAGGTAGGGGGAAAAAAAATTTAAAAGGTCGTTTTGCAGCTCAGCAAGGATGAAAGGTAAATATTCGAAATATCCCTCATGTAAATTACGACTAACAAATTTTGTATCTATTCAGATTCAATTTTTATTACAAAAAAAGAGGCAAATTAAAGTAAGTACAATTATTGACAGTCTCAAGAATAATATAGAGTAAGAGAAGAGAAACCAAACTGACAACTGACACCAAACCCTAAACCTGTCAGTATTTGTCAATTGCAACAAATTTAGCACTTTAATGCTTAAACGTTTGTGGGTTATTTATTTATTTATTTATATTTTTATTTTTTACAGACCTCGGACACGCAAAACAGTTTTCTTCAAAGAAAAATATGATGTGTCATTCAATGTATTTATCTTTATCCATTCTTACTCATGAGCAATCCACTTTGCTACCCCTGACTGTGATTTGTAACATAAGATCCCAGCATGTCACCACCACCTGTAGTTTGGAGCCATGTTCACAAAAGTTCTCAACACCAGGAGTTCTCTGGTGACAAACCAGAGGATTCCTCAAAAGATTCTTTAAGCAACCTTTAGTCAGGAAAAAAAAAAAGAGCTATTTTTTTTATAATGGGGTAAAGATGGCCACATTACGGATAGAATCATGTTTCAGGGCTGATTTTCTTCTAAATTATTATCTGAACGCTCACTTCTCTGTGATAAAAATATTTTCACTAATACATAAAAATAATAAAGTACCAGTCAGTCTGAGGAGACATGCTCTGTTTATTTTTTTCTATTTTGTGTAAATTGCAGAACAAGATGTCAAAACTAGATTATAAGAATAAATGTTTGTACAGAAATTATACAATGTAAGCAGGCCTAAGCATAAATTGTTCATAGACATGATGGAAGATAACCATAAATTTTTTTTTCCATTTTCCATTTTCATGTATGCGAGATGAGTGGTCATTATCTGCCTCTCTAAATGTCTTATATCCAATTGTCAAGCAAACCTGATGTAAATCTGATGTTTTGGCATTTCAATTCACAGAATATCTGAATCGGGCGTTCTGAATTACCTGGTTTGGGGTGAATAATGTTCTCATTAGGTGGCAGCACAAGCTACTTTAGGTTGAGCTGAACTGAACTGATTTGTAATTAATAACTAAAGAACATAAATGTATTGATAAACACACATAAAAAATAGATGACTTTGCCAAATTGAAAAAAAATATTCATTAATAAAAAACAGAAATAAAAAAACTGAAAAGACTTTAGGAATTAGTTTTAATTGCCTAAGCTTAAACTATTACTTTATGGCAGAGTTTCAGCCATGCCTATTTTCCAGAAGCACAAGCAACTGATTTTTCTTACTGTTACAACTACTATAATCATGTCAGTAACATTCAGTATATAAAGTACTTGCATCAGACATTTCCAACTGCTCTTGTACACCACTATTATTTTTTAGCAAAACATCTTTAAGTTAGCATACTGTTTTAATAGATAGATTTGTGTTTTATTTTTCTTTGCACAACATCAAATTATGCATTATGAGTGAAAAATATAACCAAAATACTATATGAGAGAGTGTTTGTATGAGAGAACACATTGTTAAACCTAGATGAGAATAAAAAGGTGATAAGTAAGCGTGGATGATTTACACCTTAAAACACTAAATGCCCTTGCTTGTTGACACATTACTAAAATTTTCCCTGAAGCAAAAAACAATAAACCCACAATTATGACCAACATTTTCTATCTAAAAACGTTAGTGAATTAAAAATAGTTACAAGTTATATGTATATACTAAGAGCTGTTTTCCAGTGTTTCAGAGAAATTAACTTCAGTTAAATGATAAAATCAAATAAATTAACAGACTTTATTTAATATTTATTCATTCAGATTAGGCAGGCATGAAGTCTACAATCTAGTTTGCTAAGCAGCACAGATAAACAGTTTGCCTGTAAGGAATGCAAAGGATAGCAATGTTATCTATCTATCTATCTATCTATCTATCTATATATCTATCTATCAAGAGAGAAGTCTCCCACTTTGACTGTGGGACTTTTGGTCCATGCTCAGTACAGATGTTCCTGAACCCTATTCCAGTCAGCTGTTGTACTGTGGATCTGCTCTTGTGCTGCCATGATTAGTGCTCTGTGCTGTCCTTCAGCCCAGCCCTTTCCAGCCACTGATAGCCACTTCCTCAATCATGTCGTGCAGGGGCTTATCTTTCCATGATGGTTCCTCTTTCTCCTCTTCCACATTGGGTTTCTGCTGCCTGAGACATTCACTTAGCCTATCAACATTGGGAGCTTTCTTTCCATCCCATAGATCCCCAACTCAGATGTTGGGAAGCAGGGAACTCTGACATGGACCTTGTTAATCCAGGTGAAGTCCGAGCCAGCATGCCATCATTTCTATATCTCTCACTCATTAAGTAACTGAGGTTGCAAGGAGGTTGGCAACAGGACTCAAACCCCAAACCCAAACTTGTATTACTTAACTCTTACACCAACTCCCAGCTGAATATAAATTCCTGAAATTCTGGAATTTAATCTTGTTCAGTCTTTCATTGTTTCAGTTTTACAAATATTCATAGTCTTTGTTAATTTCAGTGCTGCGGTCTTGTAATCCTGACGCTGTAGGTTTGAGCCCTGGTTGCATCAGGAAGGGAATTCAATGCAAAACACTTGCCAAACCCATCATGTGAGTTCGCTCGCTGTGGCAATCCCAGAGAATGGAGAAGCCAAAAAAAAAAAAACAAAGTGGAAACTATGGTCACGAGTGAGTCCAGCTTTACTATAAGAACAAGCAAATCCCCCTTGATCCACCGAAAATGAAGGAATATAAAGATCGCGGGCTAGCAGGATTAGCAACAGGACACCTCTTTGTACCCAAAGCTTCTATTTCATTAGAGGGTTTTTAAGAGACTTGAGTGAGTAAAGTAAACTTTAATTTAACCGTGTGGACGGGGTCATTTTTCAGCAAAAAAGAATGAAACGAGCAACGGTCCTAAATCATAAAGCAGCAGCTGAGATTAGTACTCGTTAAGACTACTTTCTCTGCTTTTAAACAGTTTGCTGTTGTGCTATTTGTTGGGCTATAATAATTAGCCCAGCATGAGTAAAAGCCTAAATGAATCGCTGCAAGTTGGGGTATTAGACGTGACCAAAAGAACCAGACTGGATGGATATTGGGTGCAATATTTGCAGAAAATCAAATTACCAGATAAATTTGAAGAGTGTTTTTGCTTAAAATGCACATCCTGACTTTGGTTTATAATAACCAATTATGAAACCAATTTTATTAATCTGCAAGGTTTTGATAAATTCTATGTTTTAAACTATTTATTAAAACATAATGATACATATGAACAAAAACTGTCGTTGATAAACATAATGGCTTTTTAAGATGTACCCTTGCACCTCCATCTGTTGTCTTGGAATATTTTTCATGTTGATGACTCAACATGTCAGAAGTATAACTCAGTTTTTCACAGCATGTAGCTACTTTATAGTTATTCAAAGCTCAGTAATAGTGCACACTTAACAATAATGTATTGGTGAGATCATCATATCACACTGGTACCGGCATTACAGTAAAAACATTTCAAGACAAATATAAAATCTGTCAGCTCTGTTAGTGTGAACCTCTATTCTTGTGATTAGAGTCAGGGACAAATGAAGACCTTTAAAAGAAGGACTAAGCGCAGACACAGGGAATACTTGTAGACAAAATGTGAGTGGCAGACAGAAAGGGAGGTAGACTGACAAGCAGGTGGGTGTGGAGAAAAGTCAGACAACCATGAGGAATTGCATAATGGCTGTAGACTAGGCGGAAAAGGCCTCCTGTGAATTACCAGCTACATTTATGAGGCACTCTAGCAGCAGCATGCTAATGAAAAACTTGATAAGACAACAGAGCAGAAGTCAAGTGCAAACCCTCTGCTAAGGCATAATTTCTCCAAAGTTATCCCTTTTCTCTTCGTTTAAAAATGATCACACAAGACCTCTGTTAGGATTTTGTAAGCCTTAGCTTGTAATAAAGCAGCACCACATATAAAATGAGCACAGTTTAATAAAGTTTGTTAAACTTGATATAAAATATGAGCTTAGGAAGGTGCACCAGGGAGAGTATAGACACTCTGCCAAGTATGCTGTTTTGCTCCTGTGACAGGCAGTGTCTTCAGGCACAGCTTTCTTTATGTGGGACTGACTACAATGTTGGTAGATGATCATGAACATAAAACAAAGACTGCAGCTAAGTAAAATCAATACCAGTGATCGAGAACGTTTACCATTTCATTATTCCAGATTCATGACCTACCACAGCTCCATACTGTTGTCACCCCCCGGCTAAAGCTCACTGTCAGTCACATTTGCTCATTAAGTGCCAATCACACAGAACTGCAGGCTATAATTTTGCCAGAACTTGGTGGCACTGCAGATGTCATATAATGATCCCCTGCCTTCTCCCAGTAAAATTTAATGTCGATGCAGTGGACAGAATTTAACCTTGACGATTAACTTTGCCATTGTGTAAACTGATACTCAAGTAGGTAAGTTTCAGTTTTTTACTATTTTATGCAGATACTTTTCTCTCTTGACTAAATAAACTTGTTAAACAGCACATTATTACATCACATTTTGAAAAATAGTGTCAGTCAGAAATAAAATAAATTGTTTAATGAACACATATCATCAGTTGTTATTAACTCAGGTACATGCCCAGAAGAAGAATACTAACATAAACATTCTGCTTTAATGATGTGCAATCGTTTTAGAAGGTTGCATCTTATTGTGCATCACATTAAAGTCTCAGGTCAAATATGCATAATCCTCTTATGTACATGCTGAAGGAGCAAACATATGCTCAACTATGATATCACTTTAGAGGACAGTGAATCGTGAGTAGAGAATAACAGATATTGCTTTCAGTTGATGTAAAAATTCTTCTACAAGGACCTGAAAGTGTCAGCTGCAATTCATTTCAGATGATGTTTGATCCGAAGGATAACGCACTTGGTCAAACTGGTTTAAAAAGGATGAGTGAACAAAAAGACAAAATAGCACACTATGTCACAACCCAGCACTACAGGGGGAAAAAAACTCAAGGTTCCTATGGACAACTGTGATTAAATAAAAAGGGTGGCCCCAGCATGGCAGTGAATGAAATGAGAAGTGTCATGTGTCAGTAGCCATGATCCTGACTTTAATTGACAAGTTGTCATGGTGCAGGCATTTGGGAGTCAAATAAATCATTCGCAGCCCAGAGAGACAGAGACCTGAGACAATTCATGCCTCTGTTCTACTGAGTAAAACAACAAATTACACAGTAAAGGCCATGTGAAAATGTAAAGGTTTTATACCAACCCAAGGATATTGCAATAGTTCAAAAGTCAAAAGACAAAATATGTCTATTGAAGGTGGAACATTTAGTACATGTAAAATTACAACTGAGTGTGTTGTGGACTGAACTAATGAACCCAACAGTCATAATCCTGTTGTATTAAATTATTTTCAATAAATTTTACAATAGCTACACTTTTTTTATAAAGCTGATCCATGAACCCACCATCGGTTAATCAAGTGTTTTCACAGGAAAGTAAAGATGATAAACACCATCTTCAAAATGTTGCTGATACCCACTGAAGGCTAAAAAGAGAACTGTACTGAGATATCTCAAACCAGTTTGGTAAGCAACAGTTCAAACAGTTTTAAGGTTAATTTGCTACAAAAGGATAGATAGTTTAAGGTTATTATGTAGTCTGATCCAATATCAAAATATGTAATCTGGGTACCAACAACTACTTTTAACAAGAACCTGCAGCATTTTTGTCCATGTGCCCAACAGATCCTGATTAAGAGTTGTCTTTTTATTGAATACTGAACATAGTGTTTCCATGTCTGCTCAAAAGCCACTTTTATCACACATTTTTAACCGAGCATGTAATACAGGAAGAAAGTAGACAGCAAAAATATCTATATGAAACTTTTCATAAATAGTAAAATATTTGTCCAGAGATTAGCAAAAAATGAAGTTCATAAAGAGTCTGACAATGTTACCAACTGGTTGACTGAAAATGCCTTTACCAATACAGCATCATGAAAGGGCAAACTGCTGTAAAAAATAAAGGAATGTTGCTTTTCAACCTTTCAACAATAACATAGTTTATTTAATTTATTGTATCTGCCTTTCCATAATTTGCAGGAAAGAAAATGATTAAATAACAGTATAACTTCAAAGAATAAATCCAGTTCTAATTAGTATATGCATAACTATTTATGTTTAAAAATGTGTCTGCAGTCCAGTTGGGTAGGAAACCTGGTATTTGTGATTATTCAGATTTGGTAACTCCAAAACTCTTAGCCCTTGGGTTTAGGAGGTGGATTGTTTTTTGTTTTGTTGGAAAACTGAAAATCACTTAGTTTGAAAATTAACCAGTTTTTTTGTGCTTCAGATAATAAAGTTGTTACAGACCATCCCAGTTCTGGTTAGTGATAGTACCTATCACTACACCCCAACCTCAACTTGGGTCAAGTTTCTCCCATTTGAACTTCTAGCTCAGCCAATCAAAAAAAATAAGTAAATAAACTGCTGCATCATATATAAAATAATCAACTTTATTCATTTTTTTTATTATTTTATTTTTCTTGGTCTATGATACAAATTTTGAGTGCATGTAGGGTTTTATTTATTTCTTAATAATGATTCTGGCAGTAGAGTTTATCAAGTGCAAGTTTGTCAGAACTGTAAATGTCAATCATCTTCCTCAATCCCTCACAGCAAACAGAACCCAGGGAAGAGGAACGTAGCTAGATAGTTGAATGTCATTAGTCGTAAGTTTAAACAGCAATGAATCAACATGTACTGCTTGAGGATGTCAAATGACAATCCTGTGAGGAGAAAATGTTATACCCACAAGTAATACCCAAAGACTGAACATGACTTTCACTATTTTAATCATTGAAGACAAAGAAGCAAGATACACAGCCCATCTGAGACATGATAGACATCCAATAAACACTGAGCATAGTATGGCACTTGATTTTTATTTCTTTATTTTATAAAGCAGCACTTTTAGTTGCCTTTTGTTGTTCCTGTTCAAATAAGCATCAACATTTTGCATTGTCATGGAAAAAGAAGATTTACTGATAGGTCTTCTGTGATGTCGGCATTAGGAGGCTACAGAATTGACATGTACAGTACATGTCTGTTCAGTTTGATGGTAGGTCATGCTGCCCTATCAATGATATGGCCTTCCAATTATGATAAGATTGGTGACCATGTTGCGTCTTACTGATAAGCCTTGCTCAAAAAAGGCACTATCTGACAATGTTAGGTTAGACAGAATCTGCTGCTGAGAAGTATCTCATCTCTGGGATTTTCTGTTTGACATTTCTTTGTAATAAATTTATTGAATGAATGAATGAATGAATGAATAAATGAATGAATGAATCTGAGCCTTCCTGTCTCCATTACCTTTTAGGAATGACATGTATCACTTTCAGTTTGCATGTTCTCCTCATGCATGTGTGGGTTTTCTCAGGGTACTCCAGTTTCTCCCACAAACCAAAAACTTGCATGTCAGGTTATTTGGGTTATTTACTAACTCTAAAATTGTCCCGAGGTGCGAAAGAGGGCGTGAACAGTTTCTGTCTTGTTTGTCTCTATGTGGCCCTTCGATGGACTTGCAACCTGTCCAGGGTGTACCCCACCTCTCATACAGTGACCGCTGGAGATGAACACCAGCTCACCCGCGACCCAGAAATGAAAAAGCAGGTGAATTTGGATGAATGGATGATGAAATAAAAGATTAGTTAACTTTTCCAAAGTTAGGGTTTTACCTAAATTATGGCTAGAACGTTTTGACAAACAAGTCATTTTTGTTTTGTTTATCAAATTTCAAAGACTCAAAAAACTAACAAGATAAGGCAGCTAAAGTTGACTACAGTAAGAATGTGATTAAATTACAAATTCAAACAAATGTATTAAACTACACAAATGAGCACTGTCTACATTTACAAAAGCACAGTTTCATTTAGTAAATAAAGTAGCGTTAACAAAAGAAACACTGTCCAAGACTTGTTCTGTGACATGTTTTCACTGAACAGCAACTGAACAAACAAAACAGAAAAGTGAGAACAGTACGGTCAACAAAAGGGAAAATTTGCATTCTTTGTTACTCTTTTGTTTATTTGCAGCAGTTGCAAATTTTATGCTGCAGTTTTGGAGTGCATGTGGAACTGAGTTTAATTCTGCATGTGTGCTAGTGTATGGGGTTATTTGCCCTCTCTGCCAGGCTGCTCGTGCCACCTGGAGGGGATGTTGATTTGTATTAGTGCATGCTTTCTTGCTGGTGCATCTGTGTGTACGATTTGACTTTTATGCAGCTGCAGGTGTTGAGGCCAACTCCATGTGGCGAACAGGTGTTGATGTTATTGGGGACGGCCAGAATTTTGCCATGCCCTCCAGTTATTTTGTGTTTTGTTAGTTTACTGCATGGATCCGTATACTGGTTATTTAATTCAAAATGTGCACAATGTCTATTTCTACAATGTAAGTTTTCAGGTTTACTTTGAGTCAAGAAAAAATTAAACTGCATCGTCTTCTGAATACTAAGGCTTTACTAGAACTATACGTATATTACAATTTTATGATTGTATTATAGGATTTGTTACCATCACTGGGTTGTATTTAACTTGGTTACCTGTGTGAATGTTTTTCCAAACAAAATCTAAAATATGACAGTTTACAGCACAGGGAAAAAGATGGTGGATTTGTTAGTGTTTCTCTCATACAGCTGCATCATTTCCCCTCACTCACAGTGAAGCCATGGTTCTGCATTTACCGTGTTTTGAAACAGTACAGTGAGAATTTCTTCATAGTGTTGGCAACTTAGCAACTCTGTCACCACACCCTTTGCAAAAGAAACTAGCATCAAATGAAGCAATGAGTCTCACAGATTGTTGTTACTTTTGATTCAAAAAGGTAATCGGAAGAGTATAAACATTTACTTTCCTTCCTCACTTTTGCAAATGCTCAACAACAAAAAGACTAAAAAGAAAGAAAATCCTTCCACATAGCTATGCAAACAAACTTTACTTGGATTAAAAACAGCTAGATAATGAATTATTACAAAAACAGCTAACCCTACCTCTAATGTAACACTGTGGTTAAAAAGTTGTCTTTACCACAAGAAAAAGGAAATTGATCACTTCAAAACAATAAAAAACTTCCCTCCCCGTTTTTGAAGGAACACTTCTTCAACTCTAAACTGCTCCGATGGGTCTTTTCCAACATCCAAGACAAAAGTAGTGGATCGTTTGTCATAGAAGTATTAGTGGCACTGATGCTTCTATTTTTCACTATAGGATCAGAGTAAATGTTCAAACATACTTTTTTAACAAGGTTCGCATTATAACTACTTTGCCTACATCTGTTTTATAAATATGCCTCTTAAAAGGAAACTGTGACTCAAAGAGATACCCTGTATAAATAAAAATGAAACAAAAGTAAAATAAAATTAATACAACCACTATAGCATATGGTGACAAAAAAAGCTGTGTTAATATCAAGCAAAATACATGCAAGTGCATAGAAAGCCAAGACGAGTGTAAAACATGGAAACTAAAATAGACAGTACATTGGTAAATTCCTTTTAGGTGAAACAGAAATGTAAAAAGTCTTTTCCACATTGTTGCAGTCAAATGTGAAAGAGTTAAAGCTGCTCGCAATGGCTAAAAGTACCACGGGCAAAAATATTTCATTTCTATCTGGATTTGATTTAAAATGTAAACATACTTTGTTGCACCACAGCAACTGCAGGAATGTTGCAACTCATGACATATCTCAAGGCATTTTGTAATCTCAAATATATTCAACTCAAGTTGTTTTTCCTTCATCCTCCTCACCCTGTTTTTTCCCTCCATCCTCCTCTCTATTGTCATATGCTGAATATTTTGCAAAAACAAAACTTGAAGATTAATTTGAAAATTACTAATATACATCATGCAGACCAAAAAACATGTTGCTAATGAAGGGGTTACAGAAACCCCTATCTCTCTATTTTACTCTCCTCTGGGATTTGGCTGAATATCAAGCCTGTTTTTGGTGATTAGGTCCTTGATGTTCTCAGCTGAATAGCTCTTTTATCAACCACTGTGGCTGTTTTCTCCATCTCGCCTCCCAGCTCAGTGTGAGAGGAGCTCGGATGCACCCCTGCAACCCTACCATCCTCCCTCTTTTCTCATACTTAATTTCTCCTCCTTTCTTCTTTTCTGCTCTGCTCTTCTGGAAGCACCACCATCCACACTGTGCAAACAGATGACCCGTGTTATCATCTGCTCCACAGTAAATGAATTTACTCCCCTCTACGTCTCTTGAGATGCACACCCGAATCGCGGTTGTCTATATAGTGACGCGGGGCTATCTTAGTTCTTCTCACTTGCACTAATACATGCCATAGGGCCAAAAACAAATCACACAACGTGACTGAATTACTACATATGTTGCAGATATGAAGGAATACTAATTAGAAGTAAATTTTATGTATTTCCCATAGGACAAACATGCTAAATCACTGAATGTTCCATAGTCAGGTCATTGTATTTTGCATTATACAACCTATAAAATTACTAAAGCCAGAAATATTACACCTCTGTTTATAAATGCCAACAAATCTAACTCCAAACAAACAAAAATATGGCCATGAACACAAACAGGAAACATGTACAAAATCTCCAGTATACCCTCAATAGTGCATGTGTATGAAAGGAGCATGCTTGTTAGATTCTAATTATCAATGCAGTCTCATCTACATACTCATATGCATTTTGGCAAAACCTGTAAACTTTGTGGATGGTAATTTCAGCCAATAAGCAGCTCAGCATCTGAGTGTGAGATTTAAGCAGTTTTTTATGACTACTCTAAATTATTAATTAATTAAAGGTTCCATTTGAAGAGGGAGTGTAGCCTCAGACTTAATATACTACACCCAGTATGTACAGTTCCCTATCTTTTACTAAGTTTTTGAAAACATGTTCTGTTCAGAAGCTAGAAGCATGTCATTTTAAAGAAATACTGCTATTTAGTAATTCAAAATATAGTCTATTTCAAGGATCAACTAATTAGCATGTTCCAAACAGCTTGAAGATAATTAAGCATTTTACTTTGACCCACCTATTTGTATCTCATTCCAAACTTAATTGAGGCTAATTAGGCAGTGATGCGAATATCGATAAGTACTAAAATGGCACACCATTTATAAATGTAGCCATTGGAGAGATTAAAGAGCACAGCATCACAATGTCTTGTTGGCTAAGTAATTGTTCAGATTTTAGTTTGTTGTATGTCATGCCAATTGAGGTACATGCCTAAGTCAAGAAAATCAAGAAGGGGGCAAAAATGGGATCAGTTTTATCCTTTTTCACGATTTAAAACTCTAACCAAGCAGAACATTATGCAATACTGGTAAAAATAAATGGTAAGATGTATCAAAACTGTCCTAATGAGCACTACAGTGAGCTTTACACTAAATATTTCAGATCAAGATTCCTTTTATTATTACTTATAGAAGACAGTGCAATGAAATTGCTGATGTAGGCTCTCCAGTCTCTCTAGCAAAGATAACCATAAGTTATGATGGTTTTACATTCAACTGTACAACCAACATATATTTTGATCATTAGTTTCTCTGTCAACTCCCAAAACAAATTCATTAATTGCAGAAAGTTCATTTCCCATTCAATAATTTTGCCTTTAAAACAGAATTGTGCTTCGTGCTGAATGGATTTAGACAATTATATATAATGTCTTGTAATTGCAGTTAGTGGCAAGAGTCAATATTTGACTATTATCAAATGACAAAAAATGAGCGAATCATGACAATCAGCTAAAAGATTACCATTCATAAACTGACAGGCATTGTTCTATTTGTCTTTTTAAACATAAAAAAATCCTTTTAAATTATACTCCATGTGACAATTTGTAAAGAAAATGTAAATTCTGTTAACTATCCAATTTAGAAGATTATTTCTTTAATTATTTATGCTACATTTTTCTCTCACAGCACTAAGAATATCTAAAATGTAGTGTTAGGAAGAAGTTTTAATAACATTTCACAGAAATATCTGAATCAGATAAGAATAGTGACACAACTCTTCAAGTTCTGCTGCTTAAGTGAGAGAAGCTGCTCCTCACCAGAGCATTAAAGCAGCACTTCAGTAAAACGTTGTCAGTTTTGGGTCAACACCGAAACACAATGTTGCCATGGTGTGCTCTTTTTCTAAACCCAAAGTGCAGTCACATCATAAATGCTAACAATTAACAACTGAGGAACAATCTTGAGTCAGAGCAAAAATTGAAATTGAAGCTATTCATTTAAACCAGTTTCAATTCTTGTTTTAGATGTTTTGTAGTTGTTTTTTCCTTTGGTACAGCCATGTAAATCTGTACTTTAGGGTGCATTAGAGTAAGGTGACAGCACTCAAGTGTGAAGTTATAGATTCATCAGAAGGATTCGCTGACTACAACAAACAGAAAATTGTCCTATGATCAAATGTGAAGCAGTCTAGGCAACTGTGAAAAGAGTGGGTGGTGAAACACTGCCTTTAAAGCTGGTGTTAATTTATTGTGTGACAGTTTCTCATCTGTCTAAGGACAACTAATGTTCCACTGTGACGAGTGTAACCACAGACTAAATTGTTAAAAGTACAATGTGTAAAACCCACATTCTGTTTTGCATTGAGCTCAGCTCATTTGTTTACTTGTTTATAATTGGCAACCAAGCCCACCCGCCTGTTGACTCTTCTGCACTCGAGGTGCCACCGGCGCATTTCTATTTACCTCCTGAATAATTTCTAATTGATTGGGAAAGAGGGATATCACAACTTGATCCATTGCTTAAATATGAAATACTTTTAGGCAGCAAATTTACAGGCTTCTCAGTTGGGAAGTAAATATCTTCCATTTTTCATTTCAATTCAGCTGATGCCAGGAGCAGTGCATTTGTGCTGCGAGTGCTCACAGTCAGAGGGTTAGCATAATGCTGGCGCTATCTGTCACTTAAGACCACGAATGAAAATGGGAGGATGGAGGAGCAAGGGATCAGTGTTTACCCACCTGACCAATTAGAAGACAGAGAAATCTACAAGATGGAGTCTGCCTCCAGGAGCAGGTACTAGTCACTGTTATGGGACTCAGCAGTTGCTAAGCAACACCATCTATCTGTTATTGAGCAAGCCTTGTTGGTATGGCTATTAGCCTATATGTATAAATCACTGCTAATTCCAGTACGTCGTGAAGGTGGAGCACTTGTCTTGGAAAAGAGATTTTATCCATTCTCGCAAAAATTATTAAAATTTATCATGTTATACATAGTAGGATTCGATGATAAAGATATGTCTAATAGAAAGATACACGATAGAAGTGAAGTCTATGAGAAAACAGCACATTTTAGGTGAGCACAAATTTATCAGCACTTTCTAAGTTGTCTGACACTCCTGAGTTCGAAGATTAATCTTATATGAAACTCCAGGTAAGAGTGTATAAAGTGTTGTAGTTTGCTCAAGGAAAGATGAGCTATGGGTTTCTGTAGGGATTTGATGTATGCATCACTTGGCAGTGGATGCAGCGTAAGCAGAAATGATGAGAGCATTGACAGGTTATAGATCACACAGAAAGTTGCAGCAGCCCAGAGGATCTATTCCAAATTAAATAGCTACTTCATATCCATTATGACAAAAATCCAACTCAGTGGACATAAAACTATTAAATAATATATTATTATCATGCGTTTTTATTTATTTCTCAATCACTATATGTATACACTAGCAGCCAGGCCTGCCTCTGCAGACCTTTTTAAAAAGTGCTTCACGAGTACCCTTAGATAGAACAAATTACAACGCAACAACGTCTCACTTTACAGCACTAACTTTTAAAGTGAATCTAGTTGAATTGTGCTTAATGCAGACAGGAATTCAAACACAGGATTTAATGATGTTCCTGTAAGAATGCTGACAATAAAACTTTTCTACAAAAACAAATAACATTAATGCAGTCGCACATTATCATGGTTTAAAATTCCAACTTTATGCATAACTTTTAATAACAGAGTTGAGCTGCATGACGCATTATACAGCGAGAGGGGGCAACAAGCCAATTCCTATATATTAGTGCTGCGTTTTCCCAGATCCTCCGCATGAAAAAGTTACACTGTTTAAGCAATGCATCTTTCCCCTGTATATGTAATTATTTCATTAAATATTATATCAGTCTTACAGCCCACAGCAGCTTGCTTCAAAGGAAGTTTAGTATCATAGCCTGCAGCCCAGCTCACACACACACACACACCACAAGCATCTCTCTCCTCTCCCTTTCTTTTCTCACTCTGTCGTGCTCCCCATTTCTACCTCGCTCAGGCACAGTCCAGCAGTGCCAGCTTTGCCCCGGGCTGA
This sequence comes from Kryptolebias marmoratus, assembly GCF_001649575.2. Classification (NCBI taxonomy): domain Eukaryota; kingdom Metazoa; phylum Chordata; class Actinopteri; order Cyprinodontiformes; family Rivulidae; genus Kryptolebias; species Kryptolebias marmoratus. The sequence goes on along the minus strand of NC_051438.1, from coordinate 22,320,626 downwards.
CTGATCACAGGAAAGAGCAACATTTTTGAATTCCAGGGAGGATTGAGTCACACAGTCCCAGCATCAGGCTCAATGTGTTACCCAGCTTTGCTCTTTTTTCACAACTGCAGACCACTATGATTCAAATGGAATTTTAATGGCCTACTCTGCTAAAACTGCATCATTGTCTTTTTCTATTTGTCTCCGGATTTGTCTCCTGCCTGATAATGCTTTGTGTTTAGTCAGGTATTTGCTTATTTGTTTTATGCAATGTAAGATGGTGGTCCACTTACCGAGTATCCTCATAAAATTCTTGGATTGTTCTACCCATTATGTTGTGCTTATTGATTTTTCAGGCATTAAATGGTCTGAAATTCATGCTGAATTTTCAAACTACATAAAAAGTAGCATATGCAGATCCCCAAAATACTCTAACAAAAATATGGTTTTCATTTTTAGGATGTTTGTTATGAAACTATTTTTGTGAGTACCAACAAATAGTTAAATATCTTCTGTACGACATAATACCGAAGCAGCAATCCCTAAGCCAGTTTATTTGTTATTAGAACATTGATTAACAATTTCCTTGACCATTGCAGGGGCAGTTTACGGTAGCATCGTATTTCAAATGGAACCTGAAAACTTCTGCTGTTATGACCTTTACAAATTGAATGAAATTACACTTTCTGTATAATGCAGGTATTGACATTCTCATCCAGCGGCGAAGCACGGATGAGCTGTAATACCTTGGAGGAACTCACCTATTTATATTCATAGTTGTTCCCATGCAGGAGGGGGCAGTGCTGCAAACCTCTCTGACTCTAGCCAGTTGAGGAATTCATTGGGAGAATAGTAGATAAAGTGAAAGTTTAAATCCAGGGCTTATGCACATAGAGACCATGATCCTAATAAAATCTCCTTCCACTATCCTTCACATTTCATTTAAGTAAATGACCTTTGGCAATACTTTTGGTCACACACTGTAAAGTCAAGATGTGTTAAACAAGCAACCTAATCAATATGTCATCAAACTGCAACTTTAGAAGTTTAAAACACTGAGAAAAGTCTACATATCTGAGAGCATGTAAGAAAAATAAGTTATTCAGTCCAAAATGTCACTCATTTGTCAGTATAGTCAGTGTATTATTAAGTCCAATCTTCTTTTGTTGTTCATGTGTTTCATGTTGTTCTAATGCAAAGTTTGAGGGGAGTCTTGCAAACGAGTTTCACGCGTATTATGCAAATTGTCTTTTTGCATGAAACTAAACTCTTCCTTTCTTCTTTTCTCTCCCACAAGCACAGACATATGACACCCAAAGAGTGAAAATAAGCTTTGATCCCAGAAAATGTTTCTGCTCTGAGTTGTGGGTGCAGTTTGTGTGTATCTAAATTAAGTGTTTTGGAAAATCCTCGTACCTAAAAATCTGCCATTTTTACTTCACTGTTTTTAAACCCCAAAAAGGCCAAACAAGCATTCATAAAATCCTGGCAGAATTAAGGATTAGCAGGCTTATCAATCATTCTCTAAGTGCTGACACACAAAGTTAATGGAGAACCATTTAATCACAGAAACAAACAAATTAACCTTTAAATACCGGTAGGGGCATTTAGGTGCTTCTTGCGCTTGTTGTATTTCTATGAGGACTGTGGTCTCTTCCCTTCTCATGCACAATCAACCCCCCACCCTAAATACCCCTTTTCTCCTGGCAGCAGCTGGGAGGTGAGGTGAGGCTGTATGTGGGACATCGAAGAGCTCATTAATGTGACGGTGCAATCAAATCAGGTCAGATGGATTCCTTGGTGCCTAGAGAAAGGATTTGATCGCCAGTACAAAAATGCCTTATAATAAGTTAATTAGACATTCACCTAATGATCCTACAGCTATCATATAACTTGATGGTTCCTTGATAGGCATAGGGTCTTAGAATTTGAGTGTCAATGACTGGTACCTTATCAGACCAGAAGTGAAGTAATAATAGAATCCTCATTAAGATTAGAAACCAAACCAACCTGCTTCCTGATTTGAAATTTCATAATTTCTAAATTGAAATATAATATTTCATATACAGAGACATAAAAAAAAAAATTCTTGTCACACTTGAAATGTGTAACAGCCTGGATATGACAACAGATTTTTGTATGACTGTATTCTAACTACAACTAAAACTTAATAATATACTAATTCTGCTGAGTTGGTAATCATACTGAGAGGAACACTGTCTTAAATAATGCAAATATACCTAAAAACAAAAGGACAAACTAACTCAGATAAATCTAACAACTGTGTAGCCAAAAAAAAGTATTAAAAGGCAAAGTAGAAAAATAATTCTAAATCTGATTCCAATATTACATACTGTGAGTCGTTCATTACAGTGACTGCTGCAGACTGCATCTATCTGATCCAATTTTAGTAAAAACTGTTTAATGAGAGTTTAAAAGCATCTTAATTTGATAAAGATATGGCTATTACCAAACATTTTTCTTTACTTCATCATGTTTTTGCAAAAACACAAGGAGCTGATTGTGATTTATGTGGTAAAACTTGGACTGGACCTGACTGCAGTCTTTTCAGTGAGTGTAGCAGCGTGGCAATTTAAAAGGACATGAAATATAAAAGCATTGTTGATTTTTATAATTAAATAAATACACCTAAAATTACATCTGCAACATTTAGTCAATCCCCTTTCACGCACACAAATACTATGTCAAGAGCAATAATTACTGCTCTGATAATCTTATTCAACATATCGCAAAACTTTACTTTGAGTACTTTTTAAATTGGAAGACGTAAAAATAAAATGGATTCCACACTAACCACTAATTGGATTTGTTTTTTTACTGAACACACACGCCTGCTAGACCTACATTGTCTCTCATTCAGCACATACTGAGATATGGTTCAATTTCCCAAGTTTCTGAACTGAATGAATGAATAGAAACTAATGAATTACTTGCTGAAACAGTAACCAAATGTCTCTCGCCCTTTCGTTCTCTCCTTTCAGAGTTTCCTGGTATTATTATTCTCACAGAACTGTAGTACTGTACAACTCAGATATTCCATCAGTTCGCAGGGGACCTAGTCTTTTTCCCTGAGCTTTAGTCATCTATGTCTTATCCCTTATGACTGCTATCTCAAGAGAAAAGCTCAGATATAGTGACATCTGTGCTATTACAGTAAATCGAGACTAACAAGATAAAAAATAATGAGCTCTTATTTAAAGAAATAAGGGCTTCTGGATCATTCTTTCCAGGAAAATCCTTTCAATATCTTTCAGCTAACAACAATTTTTGGATGTTGTGGTCTGAGGGAAGTACAGATCTAACTTCTATTAATATTCATTCTGAGTAGATATGGAGTTCAGCAATAAAAATATAAAACCATCTTGAGACAGCACTGACCAAACCATTCATCAGAACCTAATTGAAAAGTTTTGGCCCGTCAAGAGGTTGTATACATTTTAAATTTCACAGTGTCAGCAGAGGGCACAGACGCTATTTAAAATATTCTTGTTCAGGTAACTTGGACATCAAAAATTCCTGATCTTACACAAAACTGTATTAAAAAGTAAATGGGAATAAAGTTGTTTTTTCCTAAAACCTGTCTAACATTTAGGGCATTTTGAAAAATTATTTAACTATGAGGAATGTTGCACATTTAAATTCTGTAAATTTGTCACATTAGTAATCAATATGCTCATGGTAGATCACTTTTTTAATGGAGTTCTGCTTGGGTTACATTGAATTTGTATTAGAGTGTCCTAAAATTTACTGTAGACTCAAACTAAATGTTGTGCTACAGTAAGTGGGTAAATGGACAAATCACACAGTTTTGCTTACATGCCGACCAGGACAGCTCTACACAAATCTGAGTAAAAAAAGTCAAGCTTGGTTGCCAATGTCCATGGAAAAAAAAAACTGTGGATGTTAGCACTCTTTTTTATTATCTTAATTATTATTTTATGGAATTATTTTTACAGTAACTTATATGATCAGAAAGGATATTCAAGAGTGGCATGTGATGGTCAGTACTATGTACTTTTTAAGATCCATTATGCTTCAGTGCTCCCTTAGGCTGAACGTTCAATTGGGCTGTTGTTCACTGGAAAGCATTTGCTGGATGTCATAAGCATAAAATGTCTGCGTTTTTAGAACAACTGCATTTTGCCACTGAAATACGGTTGTCACTTTAAAAAGCGAGCCACACAGAAACAAATGGACCTCTCTGGGCCATCAGCGTCACAGTTCACAACATTGCTGATATATATTAAGAAATAGTACTCACCAATAGGTAGGGGCTGGTATAAGATTTTGATGGCATAATAAACTACCATGTCAGCTACTCATGCATATAAAAATTAAATGATTATTTATCTAATGAATCACAAAAAGCTGTAACTGTCGATGGTGTTGCAGCAGTTAGGTGGACACACTGTAGAGCAGGGGTGTCAAAGTCCAGGCCTCAAGGGCCGCTGTCCTGGAAGTTTTGGGTTTTTCCTTTCCAAAACACCTGATTCAAACGGTTTAATCACCTCCTCACCAAATCATCAAGTTCTGCAGAAGCATGTCCACAAGTCATTCATTTGAAGCAGGTGTTTTAAAGCAAGAACACATGCAGGAGAGCGACCCCCGAGGAACGGAGTGCTGTAGAGCATCCAGCCAATGAGTGGCAGGTGATGCGTACCGCAAGTTCAGTTACAGACAATTCTTCTATAGTAATTTATTAGGCAATATTGACAATTATCTCTTTAAATAATTCTTTAAATCCTGTTTTATATACAGAAGAAATCATCATACATTAAAATGAACAGGACAGCATCCTGTGTAAAAGACAATGCATTATGAGCTTTACCAAGTAAATTGTCCAACTTTTTTATTGTTTGTTTACTATGCATATATTAAGAATTTAGTGATCAGCGAAAGTGCACTGCAAAACAACATATTTCTCCTTGGCAATCAACCAATGATAATTGAGGCCCTCATGATTGGAACTGTAATTGCTTAGTGATGTTACACTTTCATCAATAGATAAAATACACTAACTACGGTTTGATTACACTGCATTTGTTTTTCCTCAAGTGATAAGAGAGGCTGTTAGTAATGTATGATTTACAAAAATAATGTTGAATACATTTTTCCTGTCTTTTTTGCAAACTTGCATCCTAATTTTTCCTACATGCCATGCAATGTAGTCTGCCAAAAAACAAACAAAAAGGAAAAAAATAAACATGGCCCGGCTTGACAGGTTTGCCGGCTTCAACAATAGCGAGGTAAAATAATTCTGGAAACGTTTTGCCCAGTGGTGTTCTGAAAAAGGCCATTTCCTCAACATAAAGAGCCAGAGGGAACATTTCTCGGAGGCAGTTTCTTTTGTGTTGTATCAATTTCTTATGGCATGCTGTTGTTACCCTCTCTAGTGGTGCATAACAACCCCCCCTCTTGCCTTAAAAAAAATAAAAATAAATAAATAAATAAAAACATTTCTTTAGGAGAAAGCCTCATAGGGTTTTGACATTATGTTGCAAGTCAGCTGCTGTTGGATTGGGCACTTTACACCATTCCTTAATGTTAAGACTTCTTTGTTTCTACTTTGCAAATTTGGCTAGTTCTGACAGAAAACAAATTATTTTTTTCCAAAACAACATTTCTAATGGCGTGAACAGAGACAAAAATAATAAAAAAATAAAATAAATTAAAATGTTGTCTCACTGCTTTGATGCAAACAATTACTTCGTAGTGACAAAGTGTTTCTATACAAAGACACACAACTTGGAATACATATAATAAAACTAATTTGCTTTTCAGGAAAAAAAATTAAAAATCTAAAACTGAACTTAAATAATCTTAAAGAGTCAGACCTCTAGAGTCATAAATTGTAGTAACTAATAAAGTTAGCGACCAAGTAAATTATTGACTGAACCCAGTCTGCTGAACGTATTCCATCATTCACAAATTTATGGTAATTGTAGTAATGGGACTTTATTTAAACATACCCTCAACAGTTAAAAAAGGACCTGCAGTATACATATTTTGACATTTGTGAAAATTGTTCAAAATGATAAATTAAATATGATGCAACTCTTCAGGGTTGATGGAAAAAAAATGGAAAATAGAAAAAAAATTACAAAATACCAAAACTTGAAGTATTGGACATTAGAGATTGGAAAACAAAGTTACTGTATTTTTTTCCCCCTATTAAATATAAGGGCTTACATCATTATGCTCATTTGAGACAAAAGAAAAAAAAACAACAACATCAAGAACAGGATTTTAAAAGTGAGGAGAAATGTGGGAGGAACTTCGCTCTCCAGCTTGAGGTGGTTATGCTGTTTGTTTTATGGGAGTACTGTAGCAAGCAGAAATGTTGTTAAATAAAAAGGTACACTGCACACTCAGACTGCAAAACACACCAGCAGCATCAGTGTCAGCAGTTAACGAGCAATATAAGCTTATTTGTTCACTTTCAAGATGTATGTAGGAAAGCGTGTTTGTGCCAGGTAATGACCAGGATGTGTCAATCAGTTCCTCCAAAAACAGTAGCATGCGTATTGTACATTGTTATACCTTAACGATTGCTAACTATATCTAAAGTAAAAATATACGTTGCTTGACTGGCAACTTAAAACACATGTAATCCTGTCAAAGACTTAAACAAAAGTAATCTTCTATTTACATAACAAATTAAGTACAAATGTTAGGTAGCACAAAGAAAGCAAGAAACAGAAATATGACTTTGCAGCAATTCTCTTAAGACCTGTTCATCACTGAGAGCTTTGCCTTTTTATCTTACTGAAGGTCCACCTTAAGTGGTTTGGGGAAAGAAAAAATAAAACAGTCACACTGAAGCACACATACAAGAAAAACATCTAACCAAACAGAGTCCTTCAGCAGCTCATATTCTCCCAGTCTCTGAAAATCCAGAGAAAAGCAATGTTGACACTGGCCCCATTTATCTCTGTGGGAAGTACTTTAAGTAAAAGGTGCAGGGTTTTTTGGGGGGGTGGGGGGGTGGGGGTTGGTCTGCTCCTGCACTGACATACATGCATGACCAAAGCAACTGCAAAAGTTTAGTATTTGAGTTTACAGAAGGAGAGTGACTTTCTCCAGTAAAAATGCCACTACGGTGCTTTATGTTTACACAGCAAACTGCTTATCTGTCAAGAATCAAATATGGTACCATTTTTTTTTCCAGGAAAATCTATAATGCTGACAGAAACGTGGCATGTTATACACAAAGTCTTAAAAAGCTGACCATGCACCAAATTATCCCACCCCTGCTTTTGTGTATTTATTTAATGTGGCTGCCTGTAGGTCAGATCTTTGCCATGTTAAAAGTGATATGTAAAAATTATTAATTATGTAGCGAGACTGTCCTCATAACTAAAACCTGTTTATTTGCTATTATTTAAAATTTATATTTAATTTAAAAAAGATTATTTAACAAATACCTACCAAATAACATTATTACATGGAAAAACTGTTTGGTAGAAATTGCCCATCTCTGTCAGGTTCTGTAATAACCTGGATGACACAGCACCCCATCACCCCATCAGTCATTAAAAGCTATTGATTTGTAATAGCTGCAATGAACAGCTTTAGATGAAAATTGCCACTGCAATTGATCCGTCAACCTGCCATTTGCTACATCCTGAGTGTCAGTACAATAAGTCCGATTGAGAGATGATTAAAGGACAGCTTTTTCTCCACAGCACCTAGCATGCCATTACGATCACTCAACGGTGTTTTGTGTCAGCATGTATTTAGGTAGCCATTATATTTAGACCAAAGCATGTCCAAGACATTTCATTAGGACCCCAGGAAATAATGTCAACTCATGAAGAAAGGGCTAATTATGTCTTCTTTACTAGATTTGGGTCCTTTCACTCAGTTAGGAATAAGGTCAAGATGTGCAGCAAAAGATGTCAATACAATTCTTTTTCTGTTTTAACAAACATATAAATCCTTGTCACAAAATAGAATTTAATAGTCGCTGTGCTATTGCGTACGTCCAGGGAGTTAGTTTACTTATATACTTTTCAGATACAGTTGCCTTTAGAGTTTGTTTATATATCATTACATGAGAAAGAAAACAGCTTTCTTGTCTCTAACTTACATTCATGTTCCAGTCAGCTTGCAGGCACTAAGATACAATGAAATCTAATATATAACTAGTTTTTTTTTTTTTTAAATGCCTAACATTGTTTAATTTACCACTTCTCAGCCCTTGCTTATGATGGTTCTCTGTGATTTTACTTTTCAATTTTCCAACGTACCACTGAAACAAATCTGAGCACATTGCTTTAGGCTTAAAGAGGCTGTAATGTCTTGTACTTGTCTTCATTGTAGAATAGTTATCTCCCAGAGCAATAATGTTTTTTTCCCCCATGTCTGTGTGTGTTTGTCTGTATAGTTAGCAAAATATCTCCTGAATCACAGAACAGATTTGATTAACACTTTCACAAAGTAATCATTGGATGAACATCTACAGCTGATTAACATTTGGACTCAATAATGGGAAGAACTGTACCTAAAGCCCCATCAACATGAAACACATCTGTAAATTTCCAGGCATACACATTAGTATAAAGTCTGTTTCATGTGCAACCGTGTTAGAAGATGCACAATGCCAGCAACCACATGCTCACATTTACCAATGTGATACTGGGTCCACAGATGGATGTGCACAGAAAAAAAGTAAAAGAAAAGTAAAAGAAAGTGTGTAAAGATGCAGGGAACATGGCCAAAATAAGGAGCTGCCTGCATCTGAAAAGTAAACAAGTCCCCTAAGGGTACACCACTGTCAGATTCATCTGAGTGTGTTATTGTTTAAAAGACAATAGAAGACAGCACAAACACACGGTGATGTATTTGTGCTGGAGATGTCAGTAGTTTTGTGAGTGCGCTGCTTGTCAATTTGTGTTTGCATGGCATGGGTTATCAAAGTTATGAGAAAAGGAGAAACCATGTGAGAAAGCGATTAGTGCAGCCAATAGGGGTCCTACAGAGAATGTGTGATTAGTGTATTAAGCATGCATCAGAGCCCCTCCAAGCTGTCTCGACAGAGGAAGGGCGGTTAGATAAATAGCTTTAATATCCCTGTATTGCGATAACGGAGCAACAGTTGTTTCCCATTGATAGCTTAGGGGTATGACAGACGAAGACACCGACCTTTGGAAAGCAGTCTGACTACCCCCTGCCCCCCATCCTCAGAAAGCTTGTGACCCATTCAGGCCCCGGGGACAATGAACCAGCAGCACCAGAAGGAAAAGCCCATGTATGTTAGAGGAACAAAGGCAGGCTGATGCACTGCACTCTCCTTTTATATCCTGTTGGGGGTAACCTGACCTTCTGCCAGTTGTTTCAACATGGTGAAAGCATCACTAGTAAGACACTGACCTCGAGATCTTGGTCCTCAAAAGTCCCCACCCCCACTCACTAAACTCGTGAACTCTAAAAACACACATAACTTTTACATTATCCTCCTTAAAGTTGAAAAATATTCAAAGAGGAAAAACACAGATGTGTGCTCAAAGTTTTATTGCCTATCAATTTTTTACCAGCAGCTTCTATTTTGTAAGTCTTGCATGCTGTCATTATACCAACGTAAACTATATACATAAAGAGAATATCAATAATATTTTATAGTATAAACATTTTTTCTCTTCAAAATGAAAGCTTGTTATGTTTATTTTGTTCCCAAATATCTAACATGTGTAGAGGAAATGCAATGCATTGATTCTATGTGCTGCCGTTTGTTCTTTAATATTCTTCATTTATATTGTAGACATAATCAACATGAGGAAGTGCTAGTTCTCTGAATTTAAAAATAAAACATTGCTTTGAAACACCTCACACAGCTGGGGAACTGCTACCTTATTTACATCTTCAAATGATTTAGGGACAAACCAGTCAAGAAAGACAATTAAAAATGGATACGTTTGAAGTAAGCATAAAATAACATCAAACAAAGAAATAGCTAGTTTTTTTCCCACAGAATAGGTTTATTTTTTGTAAGTGAAAAGTGTGAATCCTTTCAAATTACGTGCAAAACTGTAGTTTAAATAAATAATGACAAGGATTCTTTTTCTTTTTTTACACCAGATAGGTGTTTAAAAATGTATTGTCCACTGACATCAGAGGAATCTGAAAGGCGCCAATCTTTACTTTTTCTAACTTCTTTCTTCAGATATTGACACTCAAAAATAGCAAAAAGTAATCTCAGTCATCTTCCACTTTCTATATACCCTCTATCTTTTCCCTACTTCCGTCACAAAAGACGGATTTGAGTTGCTCAAGTGATAGCTTGAGTGATGGCCATCTTGGGAAATGAAATATTTGCTGAAACTCTGTGCCCTTGAAAGTTAATTCAAAAGAACATAGGGGGTAAGGTGGAAACAGTGAAAGGAAGCGGTAATGAGTTTTGGGCTTTGGCTACATTTCTCTTGTTTCTTTCACTCTGCCAGAGTATTCATTTGACTTTTTAAAGATATATCTATATTTCCTTTTAAACAATGACTTACAATTAATAATCTTCTGTATATGCATCAAGACTGAAAGAAATACAACTTTACATTTTTGCACTGAAATGTGGCCTTTACTTGAAGCACAAATTTACTTTGAGGATCGTACTTAACTGATACTAAACTGTAACGAATAAAGTGCACTTTTAAAAGGAGGATTCTTCTTTTAGCATCAATATCTCATTAACATCACAATAATTTGTCTTCAGAGCCAAAACTAAAACAGGTCATTAACAGAAAACAATTAGCAGCTATTTAACACTGAGGAAGTCAAGCTATAAATTTCACTTTAACCAACATCAGCCAGGTAAAATGCGTGAGAATAAAATTTTTCATGCAGGCACATCTTCACGGACCATGACGTGATCATACTCCTTGTTCCACAGATAGTACGCTTTGTCACAATGCATCATGGTGAGAATATATTACTCAAAAGTGAAAGCAAACAGTTAAACCGATGAATCAGTCTGCCTGTTTTAATCAGTCAATAATGACCCCGTTAAATAAAAAATTAAAACTTCAATAGGCCATTCCTGTACATACTTAATTACAACGTAGAAAAATGAAGCTACAGCAGCTGCTACAACCATCTTACCGTAGCCCAAAATGCCCAACAAAAATGTCTGGTAGCAATAAGGGAAGCAAAATTCTGTATGGGGATGGAAGAGTAGAGACCTTGAGGTAGGAGGGGTTTCCCAGGAGTTCTGAGCTGTAGTTTCTCTTTGAGTATAAAATGTACGTGCGAAAAAGACCGACTCACAGCCATGTGAGCGAGAGATTTCTTCACTTCTCGTGGAGTATAAATCCAGCTTGAATCTTGTACCAACTGTAAGACCAACAACAGTAACTCTCAGAAGTCTGCCTAATCTAGCTTTCATTCTAACCGAACATTTTATTACCATCAACTTGAGACCACCAGGGTGTGAATGACTTTCGAAGCTGACAAAATGACTGTATGCAACTCACCATCCTTCTAAGCTTGTGCGACACATACTTGAAAAGTACTCTGAGATAATCATCACTTCAACAGATTCACCTCTTTTGCATCAGCAAACATGAACTGCTCCATCACTGGGCCTGCTTATAGGCTTATGTGTGGTTGTAACAATGCATCTAAACACTGCAAAAAATAAAATACAAAAGTTGTTCATGATTCAAAAAAAGAGAAGTGTAAAAAACATTCATAAACTGAAAATTATTTTGAACTTCAGCTGCTGAGCGATTTCTTTTTTTGGTTGCAATGAATGCATGAAAGTAGAAAACAAAATTATACAAAGCTCAGAGATGTTTCACTTCAGACCCATTTTCCCACTTCTGGACAGCCAATTGCCGACCACAGACATGAGTAATTGGCTAAAAGTGTCAGTGGTACATCTAAACCTCTTCTTTGTTTTCACTTCTTTCTTTTTCTCTACTTCCAGCTCCTGCAGTTGAATGAGCCATGTTGTGTTCTTGGCGGTAATTGCATGAGGTGAAAAGGACCAAGGCTCTTTTCACGGCACCAGGTTGGCTCAGAGGTTACTACAGTCCCCACAATTTGAAGAGCTGTCTGCTTGAAAGAAGAGTTGACCCAGACAAGACAGGAGCTTCTCTTTGCCTTGTGGGAAGCACTGAAAGAGGGCAAAGGTCGCTCCTGTCTGCCCACATTGCATTACTAAGGCCTAACAGCAAATTGTCACTATGGAACTCACCTCTGTGGCAAAAAGATGTTTTAGGAACTAAAGCAAAAGTGACCGCACCAAGGTTGGACAGTCATTGCCAATGGTAAGTTTTGATTTCAGTCGTGTGATGGTTTTAGTCTCCAGGCACAAGAATCTCAGGAGGTTTTTGCTTCAGCTAATAAAAGGTGTGAAAATAGCTAAAAGTATTGCCCTGACTCTTTTTTTTATTTTATTTTAAAATATTTCAAGTACATTATCTGGAACTTATAGATTTAGTTAGATGCATGTTCATCTCTTTACTCATGATGCTTGACTCGTTCCATCCCGATAACACTAAAAATCCTAATTATTCAAACCCGATTTTAATTCAAATATGACACTTCCTAAATTACATTTAATAGAGTATTTATATAAGACCTTTTAGATTTCCTGTCAGTTTTATTTCATCAATTTTTTTTCTAGAAGAAGAAAATTTATTACAAACATACAAGTATTAAAATTTTAAATATAGCCAGTTTAAGATATATATATATTTGTTTTAATTTCCAATTTCTTGCAGCTGCAACAACGCCTCCATTTAATTGTAAAAATAGTTAAATGTTTATATTTCTTAGAGTAGATCTCAAACCTAATGCTAGTGGCTTCTATTGCTTCCGTTCAAGTTTTATGTACTTAACAGCATTTATTTTTTCATATCACTTTTACATAACCTAAACAAAAAAGTAGGGAGAACAAATTCATCTTTTGTGCAAAGGAGTGTTACAGTGGAGAAAAATAAATCAGAAACATTGTTTAAACCTCTGTTTCAGAGTCTTGTATGGTATACTTTTAAAACACGATAGCTTAGCACAGTGTGTGCTGCTGTTTTTGGAGTCTCTTGTACTTTTGCTGGCATGTGACACATTTAGAAAAATACGCAGCTCAGAGAGCTCCTGGGGATCCACTGATCACTCTGTGCCAGATTTCTCATCCCTCTACTGTACATTTTGCTTAAACAAATTAATTTCTTAGGGAGGATAATGTTCACTCCCCGCTCTATAATAAAATGTAGTGTAAGCATATCCTATGTTTCACTAAATCCCCATTCTAATACTGTGTAATTGTAACCAAGTAAAGCACACACAAATTGACTGCGGCTGGACCTCCCAAGCCACTTCTTTTAAACCACATGAACTCCACAAAGCCAATCACGCTGTTTAGCCGACAACCGAGGGCACTTAAATAAACATGAGATTTGAGAAAACTCATTTAGCTTTTGAGCACTTCTTGCAGATGTAAGAAACTTTTTTTTTTGTTTGCACCATAACTAATCTGACAAAATGCCCTGCAAGCATCTTTGTAAATTAATAACAAATAATGAAAACATCTATTTAGGCAGATCTTAGAGTGCTCAAGTTAGTTTACAACGTTTTTTTTTTTTAATATTTCACTTGTCTTGATCACAACACAAAAAAGGGAGCCCTTTAAACTATGGGGGAAGTAAAAATTACATGAAAATTTTCTTGACATTTTAGATGTTTGTTTCGTCCAGCACTTTTGATAAAAGTGAATTGCATGTTATAGTGAGGGAAAAATCTAATTTCTGTTTGTTCCAGCTAGCTGACTTTACGAATGTGAACACAGATCAGCTCAAACAACTAAGATAAGGAAACTGTGAAAGGTTCCACAGCTACTTGAACTTCACAATAATAAGCAATAATGTACTGTTAAATATTTGCTCTTGCACTTCAATTAGACTAAATATCAAATTAAACTTACCAGCGTTGAGCAGTAACAAGATGCTGGTCTGCTAATTATTGTTATAAACTAAAACAATATAAACTAATACAGGACCTGTCCTTGTTATAAGACAGACATACGATATGCAAACTTGATCAAAAGGGACCTGTTTTTTTGGCCAATAATATATGTATAAAAAAGTAACACAATTTCATCATTTGTCCAGGAGACACAGTTATGAACAGACGACCAATATGTTTACTTCTAATCTGCTTCCACTTTGTCCCACTTTAATATTCAAATACTGAACTGAAGCAACAGGGGTTCTTTGCTCAACTTAGTCTCAAATTCTTTGAAATGTACAATTTTCACAGATGAGTTTTTAAGGAGATTAGCAACTGAAGTGGAAAAATCAAAAGTAACCGCTGCAGGCAATTCAAAGATATGAGAAATCCAAAAATATTAGGATTATTTTCTTGAAATTCTTAGAAATATCACCTTAGCTGAATGCGTCATTGTGCCCTAAATGTTCTCTTTCTCACATAATGCTGGCATAGAATTAGTGTAAACATTTAGTTGTTAACTACAGTATTATCTTCAGTGTAAATTCCAAATTACTATTTAATGAGTTGATCAAATACTCTATTAATTAAATTTTCATCAAAACATTTACTTCCCACATAAATAGTCAGAGTAAGTAAGCTTTTAAAAGAGATAACAGGTAAATAAAAGTGTTTCACTTTGTTTTAATATTTCAGAATATAGCATTCAAACCACTACATTTTATATATAAATACTGAAATGTAAATGTGTCAAACCAACATATTCTGCCACAGTCTGGTCTGAATGTACAAATTATCCTGAAATTATAATCAATTGAAAGCTGAGAGCATTTCTACGCCAGGGTAACAAAAGAGGAAGGTTGGATAGTTACTGCTAGATTTAAAAGTCTAAACCACTGCCATCCATCATCACTTCATCTTTAAATAGTCATACTCTACACATTGCAACAAAGGTAACATTATGTCAACAAGCAATCACACAAGCCGCTGAGCACCACAACTGCTTAATGTAACTGCATATGAAACTAATGTCAAAAAGAGATAAAGTTGTGTTCATTCACAAGCACCTAAAGCAACCTAAAGAGCTCTTAACACCGCACATAGAAATCCAAGCAGCAGCCTGCATCATATGGCACTGAGTAAATGGAGCAAGGTCTTACCTTCAGAAGAGTTTCTTCCTTGACCTGGTATGTGGAAATGTATTCATCCAGTCCTTAAATGCATCCACATCAGGTTGACCTCAACAGGAGCAAATAAAGGAGTCAATTCTGGGCAAAAGACAGGAAGTCTTGTCAAAGTCAACAGTCCAGATGATAAATAAATAAATAAATCTCTTTCAAATGTTTGTTCGGTAGTCAGAGATGAACCTGGCAGGGCAGAGATTAGTTCATCCAGTGTCAGTGTGTTTTTTTCAGAAGGCAGTGGATGGTTTGAAAATGATGAGTTGCCCATCACAACTTCCCCAAACATCCACAAAACAAAAGCAGCCGCTGGCTATCATAAGTCTTGTGTCTTGTCTCGCCTCCCAGACAGTTGAGTGGTCTCTCATCTGGACTTTATCTGCCACACAAGAGTTGTCCTTTACGAGTCTTACCAAGCAAACAGCGCCTTCGTTGCTGATTATAACCCTGATGTTGGCGGTGGGAATGATGTGTGTGCCCAAACAACATCACTTTTAATGTATGTGCTGTGTGGCCGTGGCTACTCCTGACAGCTAAAGTGATTAACACCTGTTGTTTTGCGGTGAAGAACTGATTTCAGAGGCTGTTTCAAACACTTTTTTTTTCATTGGACCACGCTGCCTCCTCTAGCAAAAAAGATTTTTTTAATGCATATACAACTGTCAGGGTGCTAATATAATCTGCAGCTGGTGCGAAAAACAAATGCTAATTGAACAACTGCTAGCTTAAATGCACAAATAAGAAAACAAGTGAAACTGCCAGTAACGCTTCGTGAGTTATCAAAAATAGACGTTTCTTGAATTTTAACAGGAGTGCTTACATCAGCAAGGTGCATTTAGTCTGTTGTTACTACTCTAACCACAAAATCCTACGATTTATATATTAAAAATGGCCGCAAAGTTGATCCTGTAACTCTGATCGCCTTCCTGGTTAGACGCCCCTAGTGGACAGAAGTTGCGTTGCAGCACCAATGAGAACACACTTGCTCCAGTTTCATTCTGACGCTCCACATTTAATTAATCTTTCTAGAGTTTTAAGAATCTAATTTTGGTTTTCAGTGACAAAGATAATAAATTTTTTGAAGCTCTAGAACAGCACTCAATGCTGAGAGATGTTTTTGCATTCCTATTTACATATTGGGGCTGAAACACTTACTATGCAGCAAATCAGGAAACTCGACCCTATGACCTACTTTTTAACTAATACATGTGATGTACTTAAATCTTGGTGTTTGTTGGTCAAAGAGCTGCATGCATGAAACCAGATGTATCACCGTCCATGTGTGTTATCAATGCTAAGCATCACACAATTTTAACAAAGATTATCCCCAATTACTGTATGTGTTTGCAGTCAGCTGTATACAAGTTAATAAAACTCAGGAGATATGTTTATAGTTTACATTCTGGTTTAAATTAGGCTGTAATCTCTGGGGAAAACACCACTGTTTCTCAGTTTAGATAAATGTATCGCTCTTTTTTTTTCAAATGAGGAGGTTTACAGTGTTTAAGCATTAGCACCTGAGTTAATTTTATACATTTCTATTTTTTCGTTCTTTTTTTTTTCACTATGTCAAAAAATATAATATAGAATACTTGAGAGGACCCATAGGAATAAATCTGCTTTGAATATGAGAGTCTGATCGTCCTTACCTAGGAACAAATTTTCCCCCAAGGGACAAGATGTTTTTCTTTTTCATGTTTTTCAAATGATACAAGATAAAACTATCATTAGCATTTTCTTGGTATGAGCTGTGACCGGTCTCTCTGAAAACAATACTTCCAACGACATTTCACTGTTTGATTTGCTGCAGTAACCTTGGCAATTGCCTCAATCACAGAAAATTAATTCCAGTCATGGCACTCCCTCCTCCTCCTCCCTTGAGCTGCATCGGGTCTACGTATTGTACCACCGGCCTCGATTCACCCTGAATATCAGCCAGGCTCAAAGATTTTTCCGGTCCCTAGACAGGTATCTGTCTGCCTCTGCTCTTGAAATGGGGCAGATTGTGGCAGAATTAGGCCTTCTTTATTTCCATATTCACACATGATGTCAAAGTGCAAAGGTTGACTTTGCTTAATAAAGCTCAGTGTACGGTGGTATATATGGTAGGTGGAAAGCTTGGATTTTTTCCAAGATGTTACTTCTTGCATTTCTGTTTATATGTGCAGTGCATTAGATCAGTCCAATTCCCAAGGAGTTTGGTCAATTATTATTACTCCCCCTTTTAACTCAAAGTTTTGCAAAGAAGCTGCAGTTTACTGCCATTGTGCTGAGGATTGCCATGCCACTGACTTTTCCTATTCGAAGGGCCATGTTGTAGCGCTATCAACAATAACGGGTGCTGTGATTCCAGGCAGGTAGTCTTATTACCATTGCCTCCGTTTTGTGATGCACAATTAATGAGCCATCTCACACAGGTTAGACAAGGTCTTTTAAATACACAGACATTTTCAAGAGCATTATTTAGAGTCTTATTTGTTCTGGCAGACTGGCCTCCTGCAGGATAAAACATTTTACTTTTTTGTTCAAGGGTTTGTTGGGGTTTTTTTGGCAGTTTTATTTAAAGTCATCATACAAACTCCAACAGAACTCTGTTGGGAAGAATAAGATGAATTATAATTGATAATTAAGTGCTGTCATCTCACAGCATGAAGGTCATAGTTTCATAGTTTTTTGTGTCTTGAGTTTGTACCCTCTCTTTTTGTCCATCTGGGTTTCCAACGGTTCAAAGATGGCAGATCGCAACTGAGGTAAATTTGAAACAAAAGAAAATTGTCTTGTTGGGTGAGTCACACTGTGCACAGACCTCTGCTAAATTTGAATGTACAATATCCAACAAAAACTACACAGTAGATAGATAAATCATAGGCAGGTCAGGTACTATTTTAAACATTTACAATAGGAATTATTATTATTATTATTATTATTATTATTATTAGGAATTATTTAGATGAGAATTAAAAGGATATTTTGTAGTTATCTTTGGTAATTAGGCCTTTTTTATAGTTTTTTTTAATTGCTGATTGTTGATGGCCATTTTATCTTCAAAAACATGCATAATTTATGTCCTGAATGAATTTGTGTCACAGGGAAAATGATGTATGTATGCTCATGTAAAGGAATGGTAACTTGGGGGAGGTGGGTTGAATCTACAGTGGGAGGTTGTCTCAGACCAAAGGCATCTGTGTGGGAGTGGCTGTAATTGGCTACAGTGTGGCATTGTCTCATTAATATGTGGCCCAGGGGAAGGAGACAGCCAACTTCCTCCCTCTGTGTTTGGTTGTTTGACTGTATCTCCATTGATGCTAAATGCAGAGCTCCCGGGGCACGCAACGCTTTTCTGCCTGCTTCGTTAAAACCAAGAAAATGAATATTAATGTTGGACAGGCTGGAAGCTTCAGTAACAGAAGGGTGTCGTAAGTCTGAAAGGCTGTTACCCCCTGATTTCTGGATGAGCTTAATGGAGTCTCTTTGAGACTGTCCCATCCTGCAGGATGGCATGTTCTATCAGTGTGCTGCGGACACTTGTTATCCCCGATTACAGGAGACTGAGGGTACCACGGCACTTAATAAATGCACTGGGCACATGTGGGAAAAAAGGCAATCATTAATTACCTTAAAGTATTTGACTTAAATATGTTGATTAAAATTACATGACCTAATGTGGCTACATACACACCACAAGACAATTTTATTATTATTTTTATTTTTTTTTAATAAATTCTCTGATGTAAAATTAAGTAAACCAATCAGACACTCATGGGCTCTTGCTTGTTTGCAACAAAACAAATAATCAATTTCTTTTAGTATTTCATGTGGACAGAGAAAATAAAATTTCTAATCTGAGAATTTGGTATGTAATGTGTGAACAGTAGCATTTATGACAACATTCTCTCTGGATGTGCTAACAACTCAGAAAGATCAATTCATTTACATATTTTTAAATCTTTTTTGCATTTTTCATCCAGGTTTATCAGCTAAAAGAAGAATGTTTCTGCTGTCTGTGTTTACTTGTGTCTGTGCTTGAACTAACAGTCCTGTTTGATGGATATAGTCTGAAGTAAACTGAAAGGCAGCAAAGTAAAAGATATAGTAATTTGTTTGATATGTTTGACTTTGTCCAAATAGGGTGCTCCACTTTTTTGGACAGCCATCTCCTTACGTTAGTCTAGTTTGTCCAAAAATCCACAAAACCCAAGTTCTGCAAACCTAAGATGGCAGCCTGTTTCCTTTAGAAAGAAAAAGAAAATGGCAACCTTTGTAAACAAACCAGACTTGTTTAATTCTTTTCTGTTTGTACTGAAATGAAGTGTAACTGAGTGAGTGTGTGTACGTGCGTGTGTGTGTGTATTTGTTTCTCTCTTAGCAAAATATCTCACTGGACAAATTTTACTAAAACGCTCTAATCTATAGATGTACAGCTACAACTGGGTAACTTTTCAGTTCAAGATGGCTGCCATAGCTAAGAAGTCTTAGCAAACAAAAATATGGCTACAACTCAGTTTTACAGGCATTGAGCTGAAATTGTGTGTGGTAATAGTTGAGAGTCATTCCCAGCACACACTTCCAGAGTTAATAGACTGTGTAATATCTTTGCTTAAAATTTGGTCTTTAACAGTTGGAGTCAACCATGATGAAACTCTGGTTTAAAAGTTTAAAACTGCTTCAAAGAATGTTAGGCCTTTAATTTGAAGTTGCATTTGCCTCATTTTCAAACCTGGTAAGAACTAGATATATTTTAAATATGCATAAAACCTTAAAATTGAAAGAGGTTGTCTTGGTGTTTTTACCACAAATGGAAATATAGCTGTTACAAGATTAACTATTCTGTATATACAGCATTAAGACTCTGTGAAAAGACTGACCAAAACTACTAATCTGTCAGTTCCTCGACTGGTCTGCTATCCGTTAGCAATGAGCTGGTGAATAATTAATCATAGAATACATAAAATTCTCACTAGGGAGCTGGTCTGTATCCTCAGAGCAGACAACCACAGAGGGACATTCAAGGTCAGATAAAATAGGTTTCTTTGCCAGCTGTGAGAGGATAAAGACACTGGAAAATACCTATAATTGGTTTAAAACACTGCATCGTGGAAGGCTCCACACTAGCCCTGCGGTCATATTGGCTCTTTTTCCAGTTGAATTTCAGTAGAATTAATGAAACTTCAATTAACCATCAGGGGTCCATCATCCAGCTCACCTTCCTAATCTAGTGTGATAGAAGCAGTTAAAGAATCAGCAGATCCAATTTATACTTTCCCACCAAGTAGAGGCTGAGAGTATTAGATACTGGTGGTTATAACAGTGACATGCTTTCACTGTCAAAGTCTGCAATGTTGCATCATGCAGTGTCACACTGTGTCTGTTTAGCCTTCCCAATAATTTGTAGCTCTATAAACACCGCCACATTATAGACCCGATGTCACACTGTTTAATGCAATCTGACCCCTGATGGTTAAATTATTTAGGTGCTTTGAAGAGAGGAACCCAACAAGCCTCCTTAATTGATACGCCCTCACACTAACGGTCACACTGCTGTGAAAGGGTGCACAGATCATCAGCGCTGCAAAGGCCTTTCAGGCACATTGTCATTCTTCCCCCCACAAACTGGAGGTTTTTAATGAGCGACCACCCTATTTCTGCAGCATTGTCTGCAGTACGGACATCCGCAGCTGGACTTCAGGACCAGGTTCAGTCTCCATTATGCTTCCTTGCTAAATGGGATGAACTGCAGTAATAGATTTTCTTTGTGTCCCACATAAATTCTCAATTACCAGTTTTCCTTAAAGTTCTTTTCACATTTCATTTTGTACTCTGAAGTGGTTTTACCCAAATTATCTTAAATTAAGTTAATTATGTTTGTAAAAGGGGTTGTTATTGATTGCACTTTATTTATGGTTAATTTAAATGAATTACCCAAAACAGGTTTAAACGTGTGAATTCCAGCACTTTGAGTTGACACATCATTCACCAAAGTGACACCAGTGTGGAATTACTAATCAAAACATGCAACATTCTGTTAAGTTAAATATTCATTAAACCAAGCACTTTTTGAATAAATTTTATTCCTAATTTTTGCCTCGAGTAGCAAATGTAATTTTCAAAAAGCATTCTCCCATGTGCAAGCGTGTTCTCATGCAGGAGCCAAAAATGTGCCTAGTAAAATATTTATCTTATCATTAACATACAGCTTACGTTTGCCTGAGACATTACAGTGGAATCCTACTCCGTAATTTTATTTTCCAAGGCTGACCTTGGAACGTTTCGAAGGGCTTGAGGGAGCTCGGACCACAGAACAGCAATGAGCCAATTGCCGTTTGTTAGCTCTGTGGTGTGCAGGTAATAACATAACAACATAATTGCTACGCTTTCTTGAAAACAATTTTTAAAGTGACAATCACTTACTAACATTGTGTCCAAGCCCAACTATGGTGGGCACACAGCCACAAGTGTTTTGACCACTGTCATCAAAGGGATTTTTTTTTTTCTTCAAAAATGAAAACTATTTTTATGTTCATGGAACAAATATTTGATGTTTGATTTAGGTCGAAAGTTTCTAATAAAATTGACATGTTTCTGTACAGCATTAAACTGACTAACTAACCAACTAATTAAATAAATACATACATACATAAATTAGATTTTAATCAATTCAATAAACTACACTGAACTTACTTTTTCTTACCAAATCTAAGGAAAATATGTATTTTTTACTTGTGTTTAGGCTTTACTTGTACAATTAAAACACAAAGCATCAGTTTATGAAATCTCTTTTTTTCGACTTCTGATGCACGTCTCAACTGCTTCACTGTACATATACTGGTCTTGCCTGTAAGCTCCCCTGCTCACCCACACAAAGACAACATTCTTTTACATTTTTATGCTCATCATTCCATCCATCTTCATTTCCGTGTGTCACAATGTAAATCTGTAAAATAAACAGCAGCTTTACCTCGTGGATAAAGAGAAAAGGCTTCACTTGAATAAGACATCAGTTTCATTTCAACAAATAAATCAGTTTCTTCGAATCTTCTCACATCTAAAATTTCACCTGTACAAAAAGAACACATTGGGGTTTATTTAAAAAATAGATAATGATAAAACAGTTATAAATAATTTTGTCCTGCATTTTAAAAGCTCTGCATACTACATTCTAATATTTCAATTGCTGATGCTAAAAACAAAGTTTTTATTTGGTTTTAGTCTGATATAAGACTGTCAATCAACAGCGCACTTAATAGCCCAAGACTTGACTAAAAGTAGCTGTTAATTCATTATCATCATTGCCTATTGTCATATTTTTGTTTTGGACGATTAATCTTATTTTCCAGTGGAGGCAGTTGTGTACGGGCAGGTGTGGTGGATCACACAGGTTTGTCAAGTAAGGAAAGAGTGATTTAATGCTCCTTCCATATGCTTAATCATGTAAAACACACAAACATGGTGGTGATTTGTTGGCTGCCAGTCTTCCTCACATTCAGGGTGAACCATTTGATAGATCAAGGCATCTGGATTTTCATGGCTCCAATTTCACTTTAAAGTCATTAATCCACGTCTGTCTTTGTGCTGTTGTTTTGTAGTTAGTTTGACAGAAACAATAACAAGAATTTGAAGGGAAAAACACACACACACACACACACACAATCATTTTCATTTGTTGGCAGCAATGTTCCATTTGAGACAGAGACAAATGGAGCCCACACATGCTTGGTCTTTTCTTGTAAATGTTTAAAGAATTTGTATATTGTACAATATAATTATCGCTCATTTGTTGATCTAATTACATTAAACAGTAGGAAATGCATTCACAAAAACAAATTCAAGCTCTCTGATCTTGATAGACCACAGAGTAGTTTATAAATAAATTTCAAAAAGTATTCCTCACTGTGAGGCAGTTTGAGCTGTAGAATACAGTAAAACTGCTTTATTGTTCATTTACTGAACAACTGTGAAAAGTCAGGTTCAAGAGTGTATTCAACAAATGCAGAGAGACTTATGATTGTGTTTCTATTCTTCTCCACACACCTGTCTCTCACGCTATCAGTGTGTGCTCAAAAATATAAACTACTGGCATCTCTTAAACAGTTGGCATGAATCAAATACAAATGCAGTAGAGGTATAGCTCAGATCTTTTGAAGTGGGGTTCTGTGGAAAGGTTATGAACAATTTATATTTTGCTCTTTGAAAGACCTCAGTTTGGCAAAATAGATGGTTTGTTCTGACTGGATTGACTGGATTGACTGGATGAACGACTAGTCCAAGTGGGGCCAACACTGAATTGTGACTTGCAATAAAGTGCTGCCTTCTTAAAATAACTTCTATCTAAAAAAAAAACAAAAACTATGAAGTGCAAACTCTTTTTCCTAAACCTTTACATTTTAGCTTACAGTTATTTAGACAGAAATCTTATAATATTCTTGCAGGAAGTGCCTAGTTACAGCCAGTTTATGAAAATAACACCAATGCAAAATTGACAATGATGCAAAAATTTTATAAAACAGTTTGAATAAACCACTATAAAATCTTCAATTTTAGAATGGTTTTAATATTAATATTTACACAAGGGTAAACGTATACTACCTTTTGTCATGCTAATCTGAAAATTTAGGAAGCCACAAGGGTATTTATTGGTGTTTTATTCAGGACTTGAAAAGGTTAAACTTTTCTGGTGTGCCAATCGAACAAATATCAAACATATGAAATGTCAGAGCTTGTACCCCTGAACAAATGAAATCTCGTGGACAATACCTCAGCTCAAGCCCTCCCTCACCTGGCTCATCATTTCTATGCAGTCATATTTGTAGTCTGACATAAACTGGCAGACCAAATAGGCTTTTGTTCACTGAGCTGACCTATTAGTACCCTATTACTTAAACTACTGGACATAAAGTGCAAGGATTCTTTCAACCCATGGCAAAAATTTAAGGTCACAAAAAAAAATTTCTTTGTACGTTTCTTCGTCATTTGGCTCCTGGTTCTACGCTCCTTTATTTCGCCCGCCTGGCAAAGAGCCTCGATTTCTCCCAGTGTGGACATTTTCCCATGTACCAACTCTGACTATCAAAACAACAGTCATTAGGCAAATTTGCTTTGGTGCAGGATTACGTTAATTATCATGGAATTATCACTTCATTAAAGCAGGCAGAGATAAATTATCTCTGATGAAACGAATGCAAAATGAGGAAGTAATGATCGCGCCAGCAAAAAAAAAAAAAAAAAGAATAAATAAAGAGAAGGAGATGTAGTCATTGTGTTCCAGAGAGCTGATCGCAGAGAGGTGAAGCACCACAGCACAACATGACGAAGTAAGCAGGACTCCTTGGAGAGACCGGTTAGGACCACCCATCCCCTTACCCACTGTGATCCAATTTTCCTGCCCAAGCCTCAATAGAAACTGTACTCTCTCCTGCAAATTGTGCGAATCATTAATCACGCCAAATACCATTTTTAATTAATGCCAGGCACTCTTTGTTTCCGGGCAAAACACTATGGTGCTAAAGCAAAATTAAAAAGTGATTTTGACGACTGTAAAGATGTAAAATATGTTTATGGTAAAATTATAGGTTTGCAGATCAGACTGCCCAGTCAGGTTTACTAATGTGCATTTAAAAACAACAGACATGCAAAAGCTTTGCTTTAATCTTTGTTCATCTGTGTAGGTGGTTGGAAAGAAGAAATATTGCAAATTTATCCCCAGTCATAGAAACAAGCCACTGTTTGATGTCTTAACAATAATTTAATCATTCGGCATCCTTGGTTTCTTCTTTGCAAGCGCAGAATGGTTGTAATTTATTTAAAGCATTGTTACTGCAGCTTATTTGTTTTAATGAAAGTATTGAGATCACACAAGTCATTTTGTCACACCATTAGCTCCTTTTCCAGGATTTTTCCAAGGCAGCAGAGGGGGGAGGAGAAAAGAGGGGTGGGGTGTCCTTGGAGAGATAAGATATTCCAGCCGAGTATTCTTTTTTTCTTTCAAACAATCATGTAAATGACTGCAACAAGGACACTGGTCTGTGTTTGATTTACTATCTTGAGAATAATCATATTTCTACGGCGACATTATGCAGTAGCAGGGGTCCTGTCATTCCATCGCCAACTAATATTCACTGATTTGCAGTGTCTAAGAAATAAAGTGTTCCTGTTAAGGTTCATCCGCTAGTTATGAGAAATATATTGTGGAGGCGTAATAAAAGGAAAATATTGCCTGAAATTATGCTTGACCTTTTATCTCTTGTGTAATTTATTTGTGCACTCAATCTTTGTTCCGTGGGTAAAAACTACATTGTTTTCTGCCTTGTTATGCAGAGGTAGCTATTGTAATGATCAGTTTGCTGCTTATTTCTAAGACTTCCAATTGTAATCTGCTGTTTCACACAGACTGACAGATTGTTGCTTTACAAACTGAAAAAGCTTTTCAGTGAATAGAGTGTTGTATTTTGTTGATATAGGGTTGGCAAAGAAAGATTTTCCCACAATTCTGCCTCAATTACCGTCTCGAAATTCATTGAAGCATCTCACTGTCATAAATCAAATGGCTGCAAGTCTGTCTCTGACAACGGATGCAGACTCTGATGTGAGTTCTTTGGCTTAATCTATGGATAAATGTCTCAAAATAAAATAGTTATAATCTCATTGGCAATAAGATTCCCTGTTTCACAGAAATGTTCTTGCATTTTGCTGATCTAGGGAGTCAGTGAACAGCACCATGGAAGCTTTAATTCCCTGAATCCCCAAAGAATCTTCCTCTAATGGAGGCACATTGTTTCATAAAAATGCTAGTTTACTTTAGAAACCGAGGTGCAGGTTGATTAGAAACCAGTCTGTTGAATTTGAGATTATGTTCCCATGCGGGTCAGTGAGGAAGATTGTAAAAAACACCAGAGATGGGGGAAGCAAATTTTTAAAACTGACAGCTTTTCTTTGTGAATCCCTGGTAGCTTTCAGCCTCTCTCCCTCCCTCGCAGTGATGGTGGTATAACCCAGGTCTTCCATTGTTCGAGTGTTTTCGGGGGGGGGGACCTCACACCAGGCTACTTATTCTTCATGAGGTCGCATTAAACAAAGACACTTACTCCCCGTGGGGAACAACCCTGCAGGTTTTTCTGTGCTTTCTGGAAGCTTTGCATTGCTAGACTGAGGTGGAATTTCTGAAGCAGAATTCAGCTTTTATAAGAGGAAAAAGAGGCTGTTATGAATTTTAACGCTGAATACTAAAGCTTGGAAATTTACGTAAAGCTTTGGGGAGCAGTAAGCAAAGCGTTTTTACAACAAATGTGTAACAAACAGTGCATTTATAGATGTATTTCAGAGAGAGTAAGTCAGTAACAAGGCCACAAGTGTTGGTAAATCTTTAGCTTTTGAATGCAGCACTAGATAATACAACACCACAGCATGGCGACATATACACTACTGGGCTGATTATCCTGCTGTCGTGTAACAAATTATATAAACCACCCACAAGAAATCTGTGAAGATGCATTTGAGATGACTTCCATGATGGCCAGAGTAGTTTTATTCCTTTTTCATTTGCTTTATTCCAGGCACTATTTAATGCTCCTCTTTTGTACTAAAGAATTTGTTTTGAATGATTTAGGTTAAGAAAAGAGAGAGAGAGAGAGAGAGAGAGAGAGAGAGAGAGAGAGAGAGAATTTGTTCAGTTTCTTATACCGGCTGTGCTAAAGACTTATGTACCTGTAAAATAAAAACAAAAATCCAAACAGAAAAGAAAAAGCGCCACTCCATTCACTTATTTTTTTTCAGAGATTTAAATAACGTAGAGAACAGGCATGCACTCTACAAACTGTTCCAATTTCAGCTCCCTGAGTAATCTCTCATTTTTCTCTGCAAAACTGTGAAATCCACCGAGTCCTTTTTTGTCATTGAATCTTATAATGACTACCAAAGTTTTTTTTTATTAAAAATCCCGTGTAAACAGCATGCAGATGTGCACGCACTG
The DNA here is from genome assembly GCF_001649575.2 of Kryptolebias marmoratus. Taxonomy (NCBI): domain Eukaryota; kingdom Metazoa; phylum Chordata; class Actinopteri; order Cyprinodontiformes; family Rivulidae; genus Kryptolebias; species Kryptolebias marmoratus. The sequence goes on along the minus strand of NC_051438.1, from coordinate 22,293,545 downwards.
TGTTCACATTTTATCTGCACGGATCAGCGTAATTCTTTAATAATCTGATTAGGAAGAAGAAGCACACTGTTTTTGGAAATACAAGCATCTTGAATAAATTCCTAAACAAATTATTTGTCATGTTAGATTGAATACCTGCAGGAGGAAACAAATACAACTGATCACATTTAACTTGATAGCCAGATCAGATTATCTGGTTGGAACTAAAAGAATGGATTTTAGGATAAACCTGAGGAAGTTTAAGCATCAGACTTGCAGGACAACACTTTCTGTGGGTGATTTGTTTAGTTAATCTCTCACACACAGATGGACATAAAAATAAAATTAATTTGTTGGCATACAGAACAAAACACATTTCAAACTATTTGGCAACTGTTTTACACCGGATGCCTTTTCTGCCGCAATCTGGGCTCAAACCTGCAGCCTCAGGATTACAAGACCGAGGCACTAACCACTGATCCACCGAGCCACCGCAGCCCCAGCAAACAAATAAATACATAAATAAATTTCTTTTTTACTATTTGTTCTTTACAAAAATATGTGCCAGTGTCTATTTTCCTTTTTTGATCCACACTTGGCCTGTACTCATCTGCTTAGAGTGACAGTTCAGATTTTTTTTTTCTTTTAGAATTCTTTAAAAAATTAATATCTAGCCTGTTGCAGTTCGCTCACTTTACATCCTCAGTTTAGAGAAATAGACCAAACTGTTGAGCCAACATTTAATTAACACTCCTGTGGCCTTCAGGTCAAATGGATCCAAAGTTACGAGGGCTTCAGGAGGTTTAAAATAACTCCAATCTCAAAAATCTTCATAGCAGTTGGAGTGGATACTATGTTATAAACCTTTACATTGCTGTCAGTGTTACAGTGCATGAACTTTTACATAAAATTCCTTTATTATTTGCAAACAAAGCAGCTAGGTATAATGTGTTGCACTTCTGGCTGGAATGTAATTTATTTTTCTCCCAGAGTAACCCTGTAACTACAAATTTACAGCAATATAAAAGTTTTTAAAATATTGCTTGCATGAACTGCCATGAAACCTGTTTTGTTTGGAAATGAGTTGTTTTAAGATTCACATCGGTCGTGCTCCCTCTTGGACTAGCCGTTATAGCTTGTCTGTCTTGCCTTGCCTATTTCTCAAAACTGAAGTCATTCAAAGAGGCTACAACAATTAAAAGGTTTGTTTTTCACACAGAACCAGAACATGGGAACTACAGTGTTGCTTAAAAAAGCATTCAGACCAATTAACTTTCAGAGTAGAACTACATTTTTTCAGTCCAATTGTACACACATGCAGCACTCTAGTCAAGTTTTACACGTGGCAAAAAAAATAAATTGCGATAAGAATTCGCTTTAACTGAGTGTTGTTATATCACATTTTCTGAGTTTCCCTAGAAATGACACATTTTCATTTTATTTTTCAATATATTTGCTAACATATGTAAAAATATCTGTTTTTGCTGTGTCACCAAAGGCTAGGAGGTTGGGAAAAATGTAAATGTTATTCATTGAAAACAAATTTGCAAGAGTTCATATTTCCTAGACTGACTGTAAATATCAATCTCACATGAACGCACTGAAAGAGTCAAAGAAATAAAGCTTTAAAAGACAAGTCACAGTAAAGAAAGCAATGTTTTAGTAAACATTATGCATTTAATATTGTTTGACCGAATGATACTTCTTTTAATTTCTTCATGTTGTTAAAGTGTCTTTTGTAAAAAAGGGAAAATTCTGAGTGTGAGTGTGTTCATTTAAAGTCATATCGTGACACAGCTGAAGGAATTCTTAGTTAAAATAATAGTTCATGTTCTTTCCAGCTACAAGATCACAAAAGCTGATGGTTAATTGTGAAGTAGGCATAAAATAAAATTGTAAGTTAAAATTAAACCATAAATTGAGACAGAAGGTTGTTGATCGAGTAGAGCAGCTATGATACATCTGATTGATAATAATAACTCAAAATTAGGAACAATTAAAGAGAAGACAAATTAATTTAATTAACCCAACACTCCATTTTTCAAATATCAGTTCCAAACTAAACAAGCTGCTGACAGCTGTTCAGGAAACTAGGTGGTTTTTAGCCAGCAACCTTTAGTTTACACAAGTAAAAAAAAAAGTGAGTCTCACAAACAAGGAGGAATGTCAGGAAATGAGTGAAGTCCCTGGTTTACGGCCCTTTGAGACCTCCATTCCTTTCACTGACTGAAAATTTGTCTTGGGATGTACAGGCACTTTATGGGCATAATTGTTCACAAACCAGCCTGTGTGCTCCACCTGAAGGATTCTAGTAGGGAACAAACCAGAGAGCTTTGAGATCGTAGAACTTCCAAATTTACAGAATGTTAATAGGAGAAGTTTAGGTTTAGGTTGATGTTAAAGTCAGGAAAGTAAAAGTGTCAGCAGCAGTATGTGGGATGTAAGGACATCAAACATCACCCCTGCAGTCACCTCAATTTTCTGTCTCGCAAACATTAATTTAAGAGAAAGTACACAACCGACACTCCAATCAGCAATGCAAGGCAGCCATCATACACACTCTAACCCCTAATTAAAGCAAGTGCATTTCTGGGCCTTTTGAAAACTCGGCTTATTATAGTGCTGAATATTAGAACCAGCAGTGCTAGACACAAAAACTATGTGATGGCTAAACTTTTCATCCAAATTAATCATTCAATCTACTGTCTACATGCACAGAAACATGTAAACTGTGCTGCTTGTCCAAAACATAATTTAAGGAGAAAAAGAACTGGTACTGAATCACACTGTTCCAAAAAACATAAACAAAAACAAACAAACAAAAAAAATGATTGCGTTGCTTGAAAATACATAAAGATTTATTATTTTTGTCAAAAAAAAAGAAAGAAAACATTTAGTAACATGAGAAAACAAAGAACTTTAAGTGTGGTAAAGGTTATTTGAAAATTTGCCATTGTTTAGAAATCTCCAGTAAAATGCAACTTTTTGTTTGTTTGTTTCAGCACATTTTCTGCCTCACTTAAGACTGTAATTCACCTTTCTGAATCATTGCAGGATTGGTACAATTAATCAACTCTTCTTAGATCTCATTACACTTCTATAAAGGCATTATTTCACATAGATAGAAAAGCTGATTTAGATTCACCCAACATCCCATTAAGGCAACATCCCTAAAGCATTCCCATACCTTTTTTATCACCTGTGATCCAAAGTTTAATAAAAAAACTGGTATTTTTTTGCCACTTTAAGAAGTCAGAGAGGTCAGAGACCATACCTGTGCCAGGGTAAATCATGGGCAAGCAGAGACTTTAGGTCAAATAATCACCCCTCTGATAATGCATGTCCATGGAGAGGCTGGTGAGATTCATTGCTGTGCTCTCTCTGACAATAATGGAGGCTTTCAAAGGCCAGAGTCTTTAATTTCTAGTCGCTGCTATCAGCGTTTTTATCCTCTGGAGAGGGGGAGGTCAACTACTCCTGTTCCACAGCTCCAGAGCCAGCATTCTGGGCATTAAGGGCTGGGAAAGGTGACAAAGGTCAGGCTGTGATTGCTGCTGGAGATGGCCTGCTGACGAATCCTGGGGCTCATCGAACCCTTTTCAGACAAAGAGGCTTCAGAGCAGCTCCCAGGTCAGTTTTTATCAGGGCATCACTAATGGTTATGATATGATCTGTCTAGCATCACATCCAATTAAAGCTTGTTGGGGAATGTGGCAGACGTTGCGCCCCATCTCACTGAGGGTTCAGTATCTGTGGACTGTTGTTTGAGTCACTCATTTCAATGGCGATCAAAGTTCCATTGTGACTTCCACAAAGGGAAGTGGATACTGGCCAGGCCTATTAGATATGTAGTTACTGTGGGGAGATAGAGAGAGTAATCAGTCTTCTTGCTGATAGCAATGACCACTGTGACAAAGACTAACCTCTTCAATCCAATCTAAAGCCATAACAAAAGGTTATTCTTCTTGTTCAGATTGCCAAGCATTTCAACCATAAGAAATACATCCCTCTGAGTCTCAATAATCTCTGAAAACTCCTTTTTTTCCGATTCCACACTATAGTCTCTGAGCTAATATCCTATTCCTGGAGCTCACAACTTTCAAATGACTGTGACTGCAGCAAAACCGTAACCCTGACAAAGTCTGAACATGTCATCTCTAGTGCAGTGTAACCTTGAATTCACAAAGGATTCAAATCTCCATCCAGGTCCAGATTGACACCTGTGCAGGTGTGAGTTTGGGAGCACATGAAAAGACTTGGCGAGTTCTTGGCCGATTCAATTTCTGACCTTTAAAAGATGTAAAAAAATTCTTGACTAAACAAACTGCACACCCAGATGAAATGATGGCACCATTCTTAGGAAATAATTGATGGTTTTAAAACAGCCATTACGAGTGAGTTGTAAAGATTAGATGTCAAAGTCAAAAAGGGATATTTTATGCTCGACTCAATTTCTTTGCATTGATTTAAAAATTTTGACCACTTTACCTGCTTTTGAGTGAAAAATAATGAGAAGAAGTGTCAACTCAAATGACTGAAAATCAGAGGGTGTGTTTGAAAGTGTGTTCTATTAACATAAGCTGGCAAGGCTGATTTTTTTTCCCAGGGTGTACTTTTGCATGCTGCAATTTAGCAAAATCAGCATGTACTGCTTATTTGGAGCATATACTTTAATTACTATACTAAAATAAATTTTGCAAACTACAGAAGCCCAGAGACAAACTTTAATAAAAAATATTCATAAGAACAATTTAATATGGAATCAAAATATTATAATTTTGTTTTCCTTTTTGACATAGCTCTGATATGAAAAGATTCAGTACAAGATTTCATGAGCTGTTTGACAGTGTTAGACATGTTGGCTGTCACCTAATCTCATAGTGAACTTCCACCAGAGGTTAGTGAATGGAGTTGTTGGTCATAATGAGGCTGCTACAGCAGCTGCAAGCCCTTTTGATAGAATGAGGTCACCAGAGCAAGAACTATCAGTGTGCCTGATTGGGGGTTGGTTGAGGGTGGATCTCACTCAAAAGAACAGGCAACAAACAATTTTGTATTGAAGGAATGTCAAGCTGCAGACTCTCTCCTGCTTTTCGTCAGTGCCTGTTTGAAATCAATCACTATAAGGAATCCTTGTTTGCTCCTCTCCTCATTTTACAACATATTAATTGAACCATTAGTGGGATTCCAATAGGTTGAGTATCCTGATAACCTTTGATATAAATCTCACCATAATGTAAAATACTCTATGGCCACTATTAATCAAAAATAATTAAATATGCAAAAACCAGTTTAGTTTTTGCAAAGGATGTTTGGCCAGGGGGAATGTTTAGTTGGTAAAGTAGCTAAAGTTTTTCCACATATATAAGGACGACTATCTGCTATACTGTACTGTTAAGTCCATATTTAAGTTTAATGATAATGAGACTGACTTGTTTGGAATTAATTTTACATTGCTTACTTTGCCCTTCAGTTGGAGGCAGGACTATAACTTTGGTTTAGTTTGTTATGGAAACCCAGGGGTCCAAGCACAGCTGAAAGGCTATGAGTAATTCATATGAGTTGGGCAGGGCTGGAATAGCGGCATTGCCCATGAGAAGAGAACTTAGCTGGAAGAAACAAGATCTTCCTTATAGACTAATGGATGTGTTAGCAAGTACACTTTCAGACCAGCTTTCATGTTGGCTCCACCAGGGGGTACAGAGGGAATGGCAAATAATTATAGAAATGAAGCCAGCCTCTTTTTCTTATCATGGAGGGCAGCTGTGTGGCAGCTGTGAGTTCCCCCTCATTTGTTTGCTTCCTTGTCTTTCTAGTGCTGGAATGTCTCATGTTCCGTATTTTTTTTTTTCTGCTTCTTTTTATCAATCCATACAAATTTGCTCAAGAGAAATACCTGCTGTCTGTGGGGGAGGTGGAAAGCAGAGCTTTTATTGAGTGAAAATGTCATTGAAAATATTGTACGCTTGCAGAGAAAGAGTCAGACTCCTTTTTGCCTTTCAACCCAATTTGATGGCTTTTAGACCCTTCAGCGAAAATGTTGACTGATAAATCAATATTTCAAGAGAGATCTGGTGTTTTAATGACATCATACTGTTAGCTATTAAAGGACAAAACTAAATAAGAGCCACAGTGACAGGCTACCTGGTCCCAATTAGCAGCTACTTGATAGCGCTTTGAGAGACGTATGGGCATTTTTAAATATCTCAAAAATGACAAAAGGTTTCATCATTATAAACTGGAATAAAGAAATGTAATACTATTTCAAGTAAATTTTCCTTAAAATATAAATATATATAAATAGTAATCAAACCCAGCCCACTGTATCTCACCTGATGCTGTCTGCAGAGTCTACACCAGGGGTGGGCAATCCTGGTCCTGAAGGGCCACTATCCTGCATGTTTGTCTTGTTTCCCTGCTCCAACACACCTGATTCAGTGGTTAAATTCCCTCTTCATGTTCTGCAGAAGCCTGTTAATCACCCATTGATTCAAATCAGGTGTGCTGGAGCAGAGAAACAAGTAAAACATGCAGGATAGTGGCCCTCGAGGACCAGGATTGCCCAACCCTGGTCAACACTCTTCAAACTAGTTACTCTCAGAAAAGAAAGTAAAATTAAATATTGCCTCCTCCAAATGAAATTTTAGTGTCAGAGTAGTAATGTCATGATTTTAAAAATTATAGAGAAACAACACACAGATTAGGCACACAGTTAGGCAGTTGCAGCTGCTTGAAGCTACAGCTAACATAAGCTTAAACTAGCAATCACCCAACCATGGCTGGTAGCTTATTGGTTGTATGCTTGGTCACTTGGTTGGTGAGACGTGCCTCTTTAATATTATAGACAGCAGTAGAAAGAACTACATTACCATTCTGATACTTTCATTTGCTGCTTGGATCTGCTGGCTAATTTCTCCTTATAGCATACCTCTTCCATTCACTTCCTTTCAGTGGATTAGCTGTAAAGGCCCAATTTGACGACTGAGGGCTCAAAATGTTTTTTTCATAGAACATGAGGCCTGTTTAAAATTGTCTTTCTGGAACTATGGGTACTGTTCCACAGATGTAAGTCACAAATCTCAGGGCTTATTTTTGATGACTGATTCCTCATATGTCTTGTAAAATGAAAAAAAAAAATAAAATAAAATTATTGACAATTATAAAAAATTTGATCTTTAGGAAGACTAACTATATAAAAATGAAGGAGCTTCTGTTAGTATTATTTCTCCATTTTTATTTCAACCTCACAATTGATAGGTGCCAGGTATCCCATTCTTCCTGTCAAACTTTTAGTTGAAGAAAGTTATTTTTTAGTTGCAATTTTTATTTGTAAATTTTTGTGGCAGTAAAGGTTCTTAAACTAATGTTTATTTGAACTGGAATTCAATTTTTGAGATTGTTGTTGTTTTAAGTCATTTTGTTTGTGGCCTTGCTTGGACTAGCCATTAGCTCATAAATCTGGTCAGTATTAGATTTGTTCAAAGAGCTATCCACAACAGGTAAGGTATGAACTGTTCAGAACTTTTACACAGAAACCAAATTCAACAGATCTAAACTATTTCACAATCAGTGTATGTGATTTTTATTTAAAAAACAAACTTTACTTCAACTTTAATCTTCACTTGTGTCAAGTAAAGACAAGGAAACAATAAAGAAGACATTTAATAGTTTAATTATAAGCTGCTGTATACATTCAGTGATTATTCCGATTTTTATGTTGCCAGAAGCCATGGGTGAGACCAGCAAAACATTCAGCTACAAGATCTAGTTTGTTGTATGCAATCTGTCCATTTCCATTCATATATTTCCACATTATACATACTGTTCACTGCAAAGCAACATCAAACCCCAGTGCCGATGTGCAACACGGTTCTTTGAAGACCTTAAGTTTGTTCAAACATGATTCCACCCAGTCTGTTGTGTGGTGCTCGTAGGAGGGGAGAGCTCTGTTTCTACCGCTGTGGTCTCAACCTTGTTTTTGAGATCAGCTGTACACAGATGGCACACGGTGACAGCAGTGCTGAGCAAAGCTAGTCTGCATGTCAGAATGCCCTCGACCATAGCTGAAAAACATTGTATTTGATCTTGAGTCCAATAGGAACGTTGCCATATAGGTGGAAACCTGTTGTAGGCTGAAGAACACTGGAAGCTGTTCCTTTTCCTCCTGAGATACAAAGATTAAGCAACACCTCGAAATCAGAACAGTTTGTTTACATCTTTTTTGGTTTCTTTTGCTATCTCACTCTAAGCTCATTGAACTGACACACTAATGTTGGTGCTGAAATTTCTTTTTTGTGTATTTTATTTTTTTTTGTCTTTTTTTATTTTATTTTTTTACTTTTTCTAGTAGCCCACACAGAAACTGGATGGCACAAGAACTGACCAATAAGAAACTCTTTACAACAAGGTAGACTGCAAGTCAACGGTTGCCAGGGATCACACAGTAAACAAAAATTATTCCAATTTAATTTTGAAAATAAAATAAAAAAAATTATGTTCTATATAAAAGCAAAAGACAAATGAACAAAAGCAAGTTAATTTCAAGTATAACTTACTCATAAAAGAACTACACAGCATTAAATATTCTCATTATACATTTTAAATTATTTATAAAATATATTTTGGCATATATTTTTTTATTTTTGTGTTTGTGTAACAAACGCTACTGTAGCTTCAGTTGAACACCAATGTTTATTTGTTTTTTTGTTTTTTTCTTTTGAAACAAAACATTAAAGGGATTGTCACATAACAACAGGTTATTAAAAATGATAATAGTAAACCCTATACAGAGTTCCACATAGCAAGACATGAGTGACGATCCCGTCTATCCTAGCCCCATAGTCAAAAGTCAAAAATAAAAAAAAAGTACAAGACCAAAGCACAAAGCTCTAAATTTGTGCTCCACTCGCTACAATCAAGGTTGGGCACAGGAGATTTCAAAAGCAGTGAGTCTTTTTTTTCATACAACTCGTTTTGAACACAAAGATCTGTCTGTCCCACTTCCAGTGTTCAGAGCGGCTTGGCAGATAGCAGGAGTTCATTTAGCTCCATCCGTGATAAAATATAAATACTTTAAAGACCCCACAGTCTGATGACACCAGGATGTCCTCAGGGAAAAGCAAAGAAGTTTGCTCTTATTAGTAAAGGAAGAGGGGCAAACATGACCCAAGAGGCTCTCATTCCTTCTTCTTACTGCAAACTGTTGGAGTGAATATGTGTATATCTGTGGTCGTTTATTACAGTGTCAGAGCTCACTATACAAAGGAACAAGGGACGATTTTGGCAGCTAAAACAGACTGCAAATCCAAAGAAGGCAAATGTCAGTTTGTTATACAAAAGTAGTTCAAAAGGCATAAGTTTACGTATGAATTGGCACCTCAGGTGTCCAAACATGTATGTGTCCTGCTTTGGCTCAAGGGCTGGAGAGCTCCACTGGCTGTGTCCACGCAGTCAACAGTAACCTGCCTGTTCACTCATTGCAGACCGAAAGAAAACAGAACAAAAGCAAACAAGGGAAAAGTACCGCGACTACAACAAAGCCACATCCACTACCTGGGCTTGAGCACACAACAAGCTGCAGCAGACTACAGTTCATTATCATCAGCCCAAGCTGGTTCACAAATTTTGTATACTGCAAATGGGTGTGTCTCTGCACATCCACAGCCTGACTGTGTACACACAGCTATTGCGGGGTAAATATATATATGTGAGTTTACACTGTATGTGTGTATGCATGTCAGTGTGTGTCATCGAGATGCTTGCTAAAGTACAATGTCCTTCAGGCGCTTGCTGCTGGGGGATTCCTTATCTCCGCCATCTTGGAGAAGCGTGTTGATCTCCCTGACTGCTGGCTCACTGTCCTTCCCCTCAGGTTGCCGCAGCAAGCTGTGGTTGGCAATTCGCTCTGCATCGCGGCATTTTAGTGTGTTGTAGGTGGATGACGGCTTGGATACAGGGCTCTTCAAGTGCACAGGAGAAGTAATGGGGCTGGCAGCCTCGCGCCCATTACCAGCTTCACGAATGGCCCCGCCATTGGCCTTAGGGCTACACACCTGAGACTCCTGAGTCCGCTTTCCCTTTATCTCTCCCCGCTCAACATCCTCAGAGCCGTCCTTGCCAAAGGTGGCAAAAGTTCTCTTGATTGTGCCATCCTCGTAGTGTGGCACATCTACTGTGGTGGCCTCGATAGACAAAGCAATGACATTACGGCCATGTTCGGGAGACTTGGCGCGTGCCGGGACAGGAACACGAGGCATCCAACAACGATCAGAGTGACCGAGGATGCGACACTCATCCTGGCAGTGAAAGCCTTCATTTGGATCTGTAGAAGGAGAGAGAGAAAAACAAATGGTTAGATTTGTCTCAAAAGCAAGCTTAATTTAATATTAACACCCAGAATTCCTTTTGATTATTTTTCACATTGCTTTAATTTGATTTGTTTGTCATTTTTTTATAACACAATAGAGGAAATGAACAAAAAAATCAATGCATTTTATCTGGGTTCAAACAGGCCAAGTTAGACATTTCCTGGTGATTTGCTTTTCTTGTATTGTAGGCCATCTCCATCCACTCAAAGCTGTAGTCCCCTTAACCCTACTCTCTGATAACTGTAGCTGGATGTTTGGGGCACATCCAATGTGCCAATTAAATTATGTATTGTCAAATCAAAAGTCCATTTGCAGCTCTTGTGTAATTGGGTTTTCTCTAGCAACAATAGATAAAAAGCAGGTTTAAACAGAGCAATCAGATATCTCAGAGAAAGACACCAGACGGGTTGCGGTGTTGCTGCCTGGTTCATATCTCGCTCCCCCTCTGTCTCTGTCATCTGGCGCCGAGTTATAAATATGTAATGATGTTTAACGCTGGAGTGAAAAAAAGACATGTCTGAGTCTGTCTAACTGTGCTGCACTTTGTTGTGTTGGGGGAAGAACTTTCAAGAACATTTTTGCATCATCAGTTGGAGCAAAAATATGTTCTAGTCCCTCATTCACATATAAATTATGTAGTTTTTAAAAATCCCAGTGATGAAACAAAATAGCTGCACTATGCCATATATCCTCTAAATTTAAAATTCTTTTTAATTTATCTTTTGCGGACTTGATAGAAAATTTTGATGACGAATCAGATGAATTTGTGAAACAGCAGAAGTAACTTTAAAATGACTTGACATAAGAAAATCAAGCAGGTAATTTTCTATAATTCCATTTTGCTTTCTAAGTGAACCTGCCACACACATACACTGTGACTTATTTTTGTGCTCCCCCATTGCTTGTTTCACTGCTGGCAGCAGCTATCTTCCATTTCAGAGGCTCAAGATGACAAAAAAAGGAATTGTGAGAGGGATTGTTATCGACCTAAATGCATATGCTTATATCTGGCATTTGCAGCTTGAAAGATCACCTAATTAAAATCACTAATGATCTGTTTTCCTCTCTTTTTTCTGCACTCATGAGAGGCACCTCTGCTAAGGCCCTGGGGATCGATATTTAAAGATTGGAGACAGGCTTTTCAAGCACAGATATGTCTGAACTGTCTCTCATAAAGTATAAACCGATGGAACTGACAGACAACATGGAAACTGGATGACTGAATGAGCGAGTAAAAGGGAACCAAGGGAAATTTGTACAGCAGCGCCAAGAATGACCAACATGAATGATTGAGAGTAGAACAGAGGCATCACATGAGCTTTCTTTGATGATGTTTGTCTAAATTTGCACACTGAGAGACATTTTATTACAAGGGGTGGCTTTCCAACAAGCAGAAGAGATGAAATCTACAATTACAACTTGAGTAGATATATAATTCAATATGTTTGGTGTAAAATAATAACATTGTGAGATAATCTTATGAAGAACGTGCATAAATAGGTAACTCCATGAAGCTAGTAAACAGGTAAAATAAAATCATGAGGCTAAACAGAACAAATAAGAAAAAAAGGAGATTTTTTCCCCATTGGTCTGTGTACATGGTAATATAAATGCATTCTGATTGGGCCAACTAACTACAGTGGCTGCAATCATGGAGACAAAAGGCATTAAGCTGTTTTTTTTTTTTGAGATATGCAATCAGTATGTAATAATGCAATCACAAGAAAAAGTCTTTACCAGGTACCAAGAACATAATGAAGGGCAGTGAACAGAAAAATAAACATATAAAGGGGAAAATTGCATAACTAAATGTTTCACAATAACAGCACTTTTTAAAGCCATTTTCAAATCCCATGCGCCTTTTGTTCAGTTTTATGTAACTGCTGTTTGAGTGACTGTCTTTTGAATTCACCCACTAACAATTTAGAAGCAATATTTAAATTTTCAGTCATTATGGCAACACAAAGATTACACTTTAGTTTTGGATGTAACATGATTTCAGGTGTTGGAGCAAGAATTGAAGCTATATTTAGAAGTGTGAATTTTTTTTGCAAAATCTTATTTGACGTGTTTGATAAAATAGATCTGTATTTTTCCGCACTGATTAAAAATTTACAAGCAACTTGGTAATGAATGCAATTTTCTCTAAACACTTTGGCTTATTTCTACAGCCCAAAGCACCCTCTAAGGCATGAAAAGCCTTAAGGCACAAAGAAATATACACAAGTTGCATGCTCTCTACATGCATATCCAGTGAAAGCCATTTTCTCTTCTTTCCTTTAGGGGTCTATCGGAGAGCAACTGGGTTGTAAATGACATTGTTATAGAAGCCAAGTGCTATTAACACGAAACGCATCCTGCCTCTGCTCAGAGCTTCATAAAACGCAGATGTTGCTCTGAAAGGCCCACAAAAAAACTGAGTGAAAATTTAAATAGAAAAAGTGACAGGCCATCGACCTCTGACAAAACATAATCTCTTCCTATTCCCCCCCCCAAAAATGAGCCAAGTGTAATGGAAAGAGATGAATTACGGGCTTTTACAGCAGCACTTAAGTTTGGAAGTCAATAGGTGGAGAATAGAAGGCGGTGAAGGCACCTCCTGCAGAGAATGTGTATTCAAAGTCATCAAGAAAAGTCAGGAAATTATGCTTGCCAATCAGTTCTAGGAACAGACTTAACATACAACACAAATCAGGATGTCATTGGAATAATTTCCGATTACTATTTTAATATCTAATAATTGCAGTTCATTGGAAGGCGGAGGCTGCTTGTGGATTTTATTTTTTATGTGTTGTGCACGTTGAATACAATGCAGTATAATAGTACTAGTGTAAAAAACATGGGACATTCAGCCAAGAACTCCCATCAAATCAGACATACTGCATTTAATACTAAAATAAGGTCAAATGGCTGTTAAAGCCACGTGGGAGCACTCTTGTGGCTTTGGAAAATAAAATATAATGCTACTTCAAATGCAAGAGCCCATTCCTCCTGATACTGCTGTCCATGTTTTCCTGTTTTTGTTTTTTTTTGTCGTTACGTTGAACAGCAATGCTTTGCATCAGCACAGGGAGCAAACCCACACAATCTTTGCCGTGTTATCTTAAATTTGCAGCCTGCCCTGCACAGATTCAGACCCGTCTCCTTCTTTTGATCAGATAAAGGCACGTGATCTTTAAATTACAGCATAGAGATCTTTAGCTACGTGGAAATCCAACAACCTGACTAACTCCTTGCTTACTGTAATGTTACGTGCTGGATATAATACTCCCTACTTGTTTTACACCTGCAGGTACTGTTTGCCTGTTACTAATGTGGCAAAAAAGAAAAATCAGCAAAATAATGAAATCCTCAGATACAAAAGCAAAGGGATGTTCTCACTGAGGAAGCTGATGAAAACTCATTAAGCTTTCATCGGCTATTTTGTGTCATTTTTGGCAACGGCGCATACTCAGTCTTGGAAAACACAGGCGCTTATCCTACCAGAAGCAGGGCACACACAGCTTCAACCTTGATGAATTTCTATGAAATGCATGTAAGCAGACAGAAGGGAGGGCTAAGATCATTTGGACCCAGATTCAACCGACAAAACCTTCATTCTGGATGTCTTAGTTTAACAAAAACAACAAAACCACAAGCACTCCCAGCCTGACACAATTCAGTCAGCTTGGTTGCAAAGCACATGAACTCTATAAAGAATATGGAACAGTGGTGGCTTGATAAATCTTTTTACAAAAAATATCTGCTACTTTTGGCCTAAACTACTTTTTGTGTTTTCTCTGCTGACATTCGAGTTGTAGCAATAATGTCCCGATTTTGTATATTCTCGTGTACAAACAGCCGTGCATCTTTTTGTGATGTAGACGTTATAAAAGGAAATAATTTAGAGCAGTTTTTAGCTGATACATTTTTTCCTGTGGCCTACACAGACTTTACATATTCTCTTTGATTTCCTGTTGTTTCCACTGTGTGTGTGATACTGAACCCCATTAAAATGCTGTGACAAAGCTATCACACAGAGCTTGCATAAAATCTGAAAAGACAGTTATTAGGCTCTGCTGACTGAAACTGCAACTTTGCTGTTACTCTCTGACCGTGTTTTCATTGCTGTGTGAAGTGACACGTTTAAAATCCAAGCAAATAACACCTAAAGAAGGTAAAATAAAAGTCTGAGGATTTGTTTATGGATAACCAACACTGCAAAAAGTTGTATATTGCTGCTGTAATGTTTTCCAATTTCCTGCTCCCATCTCAGGATTCTGGAGTATCTTTGACACTGAGATGACTGTTTTCTAATTGCTCTCCATATTAATTTTCCATCCTAGCAGTCACATGGCAAAGATTGATTAAATCTAAATTGTTACTACAGAGTCTTGATGGAACCCGTGATGCAGATGCTGATGAAAGTATCACAGAGGAGGGAAAATAAATCTGATAATACAGTATAGCACCAGCAGCACAGAGTCTGTGACTGCTTGGTGCTCAGAGTTGAAAATGTGCTTCAGATGTAAACAGGCTTGGTCCTGTCTGAGGCTCGTGAATGGAGCTTAAAAGGATGGTTCAGACATTTTGAATTTAGATTCTGTGAAAAAGTTATAAACAATACATATCTTACCAGTTGTAGATAGCTCTTTGGACAACTTCAGTTTGGACAAGGAGTTTAATTCTGACCAGATTGTCAAGTTAATGACTAGTTCTTTGTTTTGGACCCATTAGGACCTGCCATTAGCTTGTCAATTTGATCAGAATTAAACTCTATTTCTCCAGCCATTCAAAGAGCTATATACCATAGGTAAGATACTAACTTTTCATAACCCTTCCACAAATTCTCATTTCAAACAGTTTGAACTGTCACTTTAACATCCAGTCTGTCCTATCTGAGGACGGTTCTACGGCCAGCTGAGGCTGAAGCTCGGCCAAGCAGCCTCCTACACTTCTCACTAGGGAGAGTCCAAGCACTGCTGTCATCCCAGCCAGCCAATTCAGTCTGCGGGCCATAAATCAGCCTGGAGGCTTGGCTCCTGCGGGAGCAGCAAGATGGAGTGTGATGGTCTTGTTTTTACAAACAGTAGAGGGGCACCCTTACCACGCCACGTAAGCCATCATTCTCTGCACAGCACCGAGTTCTCTCCTTCTCCCTACAGCATCTGGCTCAGTCACATCAAGCTATATCCCACCCCCCACCCCCCAAAACCCCCAGATTCATCCCTCACAGCTCCCTGCACAAGGCCATCCTTTATGCCTCTCCTCCTTCTGTCCTCCTCTCCTATCTAATCAGTACTGCCGGCTCACGTATATTGATGTAATTAAATGAATCCTTCAAAGAAGAAAAAGAAAAAAAAATCACTTTCTTACATTTTGGCCTGTCTGACCTGAATTCATCAAACTTTTTCAGTCAAATATAGATTATAAAGAATATTAGACTCACTGGAAAGCTTTGTTAGCAATGTTATATGGTTGATGAAGCCAGGGGTTCATGTGGCACTTGTTCTATTTCTGAGAATCAGCAGCACTCATTTTATCAAGAACAAATTCACACTCTGATCTGTCTATGATTGTGCAAAGCATCTTGCATCACTTACACCAGCATTCCTTTGTCCTCCCAGAAGATGATTTGAGGAAGTTGCTTTTCTTTCTAAGTACACATCAATAATCATTCTAAAGGCCAGCAACAGTTCAAGCCAAATTCTGCAAATGTTTACTCTGACTGTACACTCCTCCCTCCCCCTGCTGTTCACCCATACAGCAGAGCCAGTGCATTGAAAAACAGCGTCCTGGTGTAAAGAATGAATTTCCAAACTGGTGTTGACAAACAATGCACTAGCTTCTAAATTGGTACAAACAGCATCTGCTTAACAGCTGTGTAACAGCAGCGGGAGGAAAAAAAAGCAATCGCTGCGCTGTTTATAAATCACTGTGTCATCGCAGAGCTCTGTTTTGTTCAAGAGCAAGACCACTAGCCAATGGTCTGCTTGATGTAGTGGAAACAATGCGAGCAGGTTGTCATGATGACATACGTGGGTGGTCTGGTTCCAGTGCCCTGGAAACAAATAGTATTTTGCTGAGAGGATTCTCTCACCCTAATGTGCCCTTCTCCCATCCTGCCTTGCTCGTTGGGGTCACAGTGTCCAAGTAACAGATTTTAGGCCTCAAAAAGCATCACCCTTGGCTCATATCAAGGCATCCACAACACTTGGAGGGGAAAGGTTCACTGTGGTAAAGTCTTGTGTTATCTGTTCTTGTTTGAACCAGTCCACATTATAATTCATTCTTTTCTTTTCATACATTACACGAGCCAGTGACCATTTAACTCTCTCAGCAGGCACTCTGAACTGGATTTAACCCAGGCAGAAAGGCAGAAAGAGTTAAGCACGGATGAACAAGGCTAAACTGTGTTAAAGAGGCAGCAGAGAGGTTCTCAGCAAAGGCTCCAGCATCAATACAATACACGTTTGTGGCGCAGAACACCAGAAAGCCCGTGGGACGGACATTTTCATCTCTGCCCGAAAAGTGCCCAACTGTTCGACAATGCTGCCAATCCAACAACATGCAGAGATTTCACAGACAAAGAGACACACTTCCAGCGTGCTTTCATTACTGGACACTAAAATACAGCATTATTATGTTACAGTAGTAACAACAAACCCTCAAGATATTATCAAGTAATTACTGTATTATTGTTTTTACTTTTAATGTTAAGAGATTTGTTTGTCATTCATTATTTTAGAGCATTATGTAACGTGGCTATGCAGTTGGGTCAGAAGACAAAACTAATGGAAAAATAAAATATAAATAAAAACTAGGACATACTTCATAAATATACAAAACTAATCAGTAAATAGTGTTAAGAATATTTTACTTGGAAGTATAACAATGAAAGGAGAATTATAAAGTGTATTTCAGTTGTTTTTTAATGAACACAAAGAAAATACCTCCAAACTGTAAAATGACTTATAGTTTTTCCTCCAGTGATAATTCCTACTACATCTCTGTCAACAAGAAATCAGCTTAATAACTTTATTGTAGTAAATTAGATCATTTTGAAGTTGTATATATTTGGGAAGAAAAAAATTAAATTTAATCACTGATGTAATGCAATGATGAATTTTATAGGAGAAAACTCATCGTTGGGGTTTGGTATTTTACAGAGACAATTATTTTAAAATGTGAAAGATGGAGAATGATAAAGAATGTTATTACAGAGGGAATTAAACGGAAATTTCAACTCACCTTTTTCACATAATTTGATCTATTTCCAGGTAAAATACAGTTTTGTGAGGAAAGATCTTGCCGGGTGGAAACTATTAAAATAGTCTGAATTAAATTTGGACAATAGATCTTGTGTATTTAGGTTTAGCAAACAAAACTGATTTCCCAACCTCACACTTTGCTGCAAGATGGTTAAAAACACCAAATTTTAAAATCATAATCTTCTTGTATACAACAAAAGGCATTTTTAATTCTTTTCAGGTTCTTTAAGCTCACAACAGCAACACAATATGCTCCCAAAATGCAGCTCAGTATCCTACTGGTGACCCAGTGGCAGATCTGCTCCCTTTCCATGCCAGCCAACCTTGCCTGTCTCTGTCTGCTTGGCTCAATCCATCCACAAAGCATCGGCAGAGGACATCTTTAAATACACTGGAACGAATGCAGTATTTCTGTGTTTAAGCTTGACCGAGCTGGCAAACTAATTTGCTCCTAAACCCTTGAGTCTGGGAGAAGCAAGGGGGCAGAAACAGACATTTAAATTACATCCATGAATGGGGTTGGGGGGGGAAGATGAAAGCTATACAGGGAGCAGAGATGGAGACGAGAGTCAGCTCAAGGATGGCACCAATGTGGGTTGCATCACTGACGTCAAATCTATGCAGAAAAGGAAGGAAGGTCACCTAAGCTCAATTCTAAGAAAATGATTATGCTCAGATATAAAGATAAAAATGTAGCTGCAAACTTTAACGGGAGAAAGTCCAAACCACAAATATTTGACAAATCTAACACCTGGCAATAGAGTCAAACCGAATTTTTTATATTTATAAATGCCAAGATTTTTTTTATTTGTAAATCTACAATAAATAATTCTAAAAAGATTTAAGAGTTTACACAATCAATAACCAATGAACAGTCACAACAAAGAAACAATTGCCTTCTTGCATATTCACTACAAAGAAACATTTTTTATTTTTTCATGTAGCCATTTGAAATAAATTGAACTTTTTAGCACTTGTCCCTGAATTTAGACCGGTTATAACACACCACACTGCAAACCAATATCTAAGGGTTTCCTCTCCTGCTGTGAGCTGCTGCTTTGCCTCAAAAGATCGGCCTTACATAATTAATACAATGTGGCTTCTCATTCAGTCGTATTCATTTTGTGTTATCCAGGACTGTGTGCTTTAAATTCTTTTTTATCTCGTCACAGAAGCACCAGCATGGCGCCTTCTTTCTCTCAAGTTCTTATTTCTTTTACTCTTTAAAAAAATTCCACTTGTCTTTTTCACATAACAGCCCTTAGAAACAGTCGACTAAACCGTGATGTTTGTGATAGTATGTTGTGTGAAATGCAGGTAAAACTCAGGTATAGTGGGTTGGAGCGGGCCGCCTTGGGAAACAGATCATGACTTGAGCAAACAGCCCTCTTGTTTCCCACTGAACCACATATTCAGCATCACTTAGGGATGAGCGGCAGATAAAAGAAATAAAAAGACATGGCGAGACACCCCCATTGCGTGCAGTTACATTAGATTTACACCTACTGGGCCAAACACTATCTAACAGACTTCTTATTTTGCTGTCACGAAAGACGATGTGTTTGGCATCTGGGAGGCATGCTGATTTTCTCCCAGGTTCTCCATTATCCACCATACTGAGGTCTGCACCATGATACCACTTAATATAACACAGTCAGAACCAATGTCCGTAGCATTAGCCACCCACCAGCCAGTGCCACACTATATGGAGGCTTGTCAGTGGAGAGGCAGTCCAGGAGAAAAGCTGCAGCCCGTACTATAAGACACACAGATTAAAACGGAGGTGGGAGACCGGTCTGAAGAAAGGAGAAGGAACTAATAGGCACATCTTTTCTGATTCGAGGAACATGACTGCAGCGTACATAAGGATGGTGGCTGGGGTCTGACATAGTGGTAGTAATTGGATTTCTCAGGCCCTGTGCCCACTCATGATAACATGCTGAGCTGTGACATGAAAAGTCCTTATGTGTGGCGAGGGAGCAAGGTGCAGCAGAGTGGAAGTGACAGGTGTCAAAGATCCAATTCCCTTGCTCTTCTCGATCCTCGAGTTCCTTTTCTCGAGAGACAGCCGAGGAACAACCTGCCCTGTGGTAAAGCCAAACACCATGCTTGACATTCAGTTGCAAATCCAAGCGAGTTAAAGTTATGTAGAGTGCAGCAGAGGAGGTGGAGGAGACGGCGGAGGAAGGGGGAGTCTGCGAGCGCTGTGGATATAAGGGGTCGCGCCTGATTGCCTGGTTTATTTACAGTACTTTTTGATGCTAATGTGAGCTGAATACAGAAGGAGCACAGGAGAGCTCACAAAGAACCCCCGCTGCAAATCTCGGAGACGATGGCTGTGGGGTGTGTGTGTGTGCAGTGTCTGCATGGACACAGACCCCTCCCTGTCCTCTCCAAGCATTCTGGCCCCAACTTTAACGAGGACTGCATGAAAAGAGGCACATCATTAAAAAGAGCCATTCCGGGGTTTTCCTGTGTGCCATTAAACTTAACAACCTACCTCTCTCATTACCTTTCATGCTCCCTGTTAAAAATGGGGGGACAGAAGAGTCACGTTTGGACGCAAGATGCGCACATTCTGTCCCTCATTCAGTCTCTTAGAAGACACAACATAAAAAAAACTCCTGAAATAACCCTTTTCTACATATGAGGATGCATGTTTTGGTTCCTGCAATTTTTACATGTTTCACACTAAACTGATTTTACACAACACACTAATGTGATATGATAATTAGGTTAAAGCCCAGAAAGATATGTGGTAGCCTCAAGGAAGCATCATATTAGTAGCAAAATTGAAAAATAGAGGGCTTTTGCAAATGTTTTTTAATGGTGATAAATTAACTCTAATTTGATTATCCACCACCGCCAGCTACACCACAACGTAGAAACACCCCTCCAGATCCTGTTGGGCTCTTGACCTTTCTCACAAATGAACCAAGTCCAAACAGGCAGATTACTGCCTGTCTATGGCAGGGTAATTCAGGCTGACTCGTGCTGTTTGGGTCACGCACAATACAGTTTTGATTCTTATTTAGGAGGAAGACACGGTTCAGATCAGCAGCAATTTGTGTTTATTTAGTCTGAATTACTAGGTTGAGAGTTAGTTCATTACACGGGGAACAAAAAGCGCACACAAGCTTTAAAAAAAAAAGTTGGCTTCACAATATAAAGGTCTATTAAGAGACAAGATGCAGGCAAGTTTTAGATGAAGGTAAAAGGGCAAGGAGGGGAGGTTGTTTGGGTCCTCACATACCTCAGAAAGTCCCTCCTCTCTGTTACCGTGCCCTCAGTCACTCATCAATAGTTTATAATGTGGGTCAGTAGCAGACATAAGGTGCCTCCCACGAGTGAGACTGACTCAAAATGTTGAATTACAACATACTGAGCTCATCTCTGCAAGGTCATGTAGGGGACAGCGCGGGGAACACTGACACTAATTGGTGAATGAAAGATAGTAATGATAGCAATGGTTTGGATGACTTCTCTTTAACCTCAGTTTAACTTCTGCAGAGTGCAAAGCCGATATGCACATTCTGGTTTTTACAGGGCATCTGAAACAGGAATCCTGCATTTAAACAGCTGTAAAATGTTACAGGAGAAATCATTCCCACTGAATATACATGAGGAGAGGAAGATATGAAAATATTACAGCGCTCTGCCTGAGGAAGTAACCTTTTGTTGCCACAACTGAGAAGGACGAGATAGCTTTACATATTTCTGCTTCATATTCCATTTGAGCAATAATGTTGTCAGAAGAACCAAGGTGATGAAAGCTAAGATAAGAAAAACAGGATGGAGAAGACAAAGGAATTAAGGTAGACAGTTAAATAAAGGAAAATATCAAACAAAGGAAATCCCAAATGGATTTGAGAGGAGGGAGGCAAAGTATTTCTCCCACAGAGAGGAAGTAATAAGGGTTAAAAAAAGAGATACACTATGCTGCAGCATAGGAGACCCCCCTCTCTTCCTTTCTTCCTTGCCACAGCTGCAGTGATAAATGTCTCTTTGTATTCTGGACAGAAAACTGCGGGCTACAATGTACTTGTCAGAAGACAGCTGATTTTTTTCCCCTCCTTAAAACAGAGCAGAGTATTTTTAATCTTTTCTTTCACAGGAATAGAGCGGGAGATGATAAAACAAATGCCTTGTGCCAAGACACATAATGCCTTGAAAATCTCTCCCCTTCCACTGTATGTTTTTGTGGTGTATTGTTACGAATGCCTTTCTGTGTGTACAGTGTTCGTGTCTGCAGCAGGTGTAGCTTATGTAGACTGAATGTTATTTGTACTTTTCCTAAATTCTGCTGCATCCTTAATCCCTGCAGTGTAGCCATAGTTCCACAACGAGGGCTCCTAAATGGGCGTCAGTGCCACAGGTAATGGAGCTGATTATAGCTATCTGGGCTGTGGGCCAGCTGCCAGACTCTGCCCTGCCTGGAGGGAGCACAGGCCGCCTGGTGTCTGATATCCTGGGATCCCTGTAATACAAGCCTTACTTTGGCAGTCACTCTGCAAATATCTTGCCCACTTCCAGCCACACACTGAGGCTCCTTTGAGTCAGTCTATGTGTATAGTATGTCCTCATCAAGTTGTTTACTCCACATTGTATCAGTCCACAGTCAAACTATTTCATCAGCAAGGCTGTGGTAAGGGAGGCTTTTGTAAAGGAATGTTATGGGTTCAAATTGGCAACAGAGGATCTGCTCTGAAATTACTTTCCACGGGGCGGAGAGATTCTCATGGTTAACAGTTACTTTATGCACACAAATGCATTACTTACTAAACAGTTAACAATGGCTCATCAGATGGGGATATATTCCCAAAGCAGCACTATAAAAAGTTTTAGTCAGCTGAAAGCAGCCATTAGAGTTAAAACAGCAGCATCACTCCCTAAATTGCACTAAAAATCAAAATTAGGATGCAGAGACCACAGCTGGCCAAGAAGCCATCAAACAATCATTATCAGTAAAAAAGTAGGGTAAATTCAACTCATCTTATAGAACAACATAACCTAAAAGCACAACATTTTAATTTAGGCTTTCTTTTTTTAATTTTTATGTGGTATAAGAGAATCTGCATTGTCGTGTTCATGATAATAAACTTGCGGTTAACGTAAACACACTAGTTAAATGTCAAAAAAGATTCTATCTAATCCGCCTTCTTCCACAGCTTTTTCTAGAAAAGTATCACCTTTCTTCCTTCTTTTACTGCCAAATTACCATGGAGACTGGAGAGCTTTGTCACTTGAACATAATTGACATTTGTTGAAACAACTGATGTTGTAATTCTCCTTGGGAAGAGAGTCTCTACAGACGTGGCAATAAAAAAGAAATTTCAGCACATATAGAAAGTACAGTGAATAAGAATCTGCAACAGTGCCTTTCGACTTGTAATGGTTTTCTTTGTCTCATGGCAGGTTTTGCTGTCATGACAGGTGTGTGCGCAGCAGTCTCAGCATTTGCTGCGAAAGCCTGTGGTGTAAAATTTGTAAATAAAGAATGGCACTTAGAACATTCTTTGGTACTGACTGGTTATATTGACTTGACTGCACAAGATCATCAGATTATTACACTGGGGGGTAAATTGTTTTCAGATTTAGATCAACTGTCCATGGCAGAAAAGCTATATCAGACTGGTGGCATGGAGACAGAAAGAAGGAAAAAATAATTTAATAATTAGGAGAAAATTAAATCAAAGAAAATTATATTAATTACGTTAAAAAGGATAGTTTACATTAAAAAAAATTGGAAATCTTTGAAATTTAAGTTGTTTTATATTGACAATAATCCACTTAATTTTTGGCCCCACTTGGGCTAGCAAGTCTACAACTGGTAAGACATTTTTTATATAATGTTTCCAAAATTTAAAAGCTCTAAACTATTGCTTTAAGATGACAACATTACAGTATTAAGAGCCATTTATTACAAAGTACATAAAGTAGTCATACACCTTTAGTTATACCAAATAGTATTTTGTTTGCAAATCATCCAGATTGTATGTTTTCAAATAAATTACCAATTTAAGTTAGATATTGATGTATAAAAAAGTCCTTTACAATTTTCTGAACCTCACCACCCCTCACCAAATCTGTTCACAATAAAAATAAAGTGCTACAGGTGGCTTTGTGTAAAAAAAAGCAAAGCAAGTGACGTGTATCCTGGAAAAATACACATTATTTCACATTTGTGGATAAAAATAACAAACAAACTGATACCCATACAAGTTAAGCTCAATTTAGTCCTTAGTAGCCGGCCTCTTTGAAGCTGATACTGATTTCTTCAACTTGTGGTGAAGGAGAAGCTACATTTAAAAGTAAATGTACCCCTCTGGTTGAAAAATAAAACGTGTAATGCAAAAAGAACTCTTGTAGGAAACCCTATAGACGTATCAAGATACTTTTGAAAGTAAAGTAACCCAAAACAACAAGGTGTTTGTAATTTTAGCATTAAGGTAAATGGAGTCCCTTCGTCCACATAGGCCTTTGTTTTAACCCACAACCAGAGTAACTTCCTGATTTGTGTTTCAATGGTGGTGTCCACGCTGTGACCTCAAAGAATTAAAAACACAATGCAATGTGGTTAGAAAAACGGCTGTGGCCTCAGTTCCTCAGACAAGAAGCAGAATCAATCAGGACCACAGAAGGCGAGCAGACTGAAGACAATGCTATACGCTTCTTGAATTTCACTTGTTGCCCCCCCCCCATCCCCAGTATTTCTCTCTCCTGCCATCTCTTTATCTTCCTCCCCTGTTTTTCTCTTTCCCACTCCATTTCTGTTTAACCTTTACAGACACACACTTGCAGGTACACACGCTCAATATGCTGTGTACACACTCAGCGATGGATTTAAAATTCAGGTACTCGCTCCTCTTTCTTTAATACACACTCGGCCCCCATCAACTTTTGCACATTACCTGGTCTTAATCTCCCTCCCTCTGTCTGGGATCATCCTGATCCCCCTGTTTTCCCATCTGCTGCTGATTGGGACCCAGCTTGGCGAGGTGTTCAACAAACAACAGCGATTCACTTGGTTTCTGCGGAGATTATTAACACACCTAGCATGCCACAGCATCATGAATAAGCAATGGAGATCCGGAGCCCTATTTTCTGTCTGCCTCTGCTGTGTTTCCTCCCTCTCTCTAAGTCTCCGTCTCACTCCTGCCCCGCCGCGTTGTGAACTGAATGCCAGGATTGTGTAGAAAATGAGCTGTCAGTGGAGGGCCTGCAACGAGATACATCAGGCTCATTGTGAGCTCTAGAAAATAATGAACTATTCCCATTTCTCTCTCTGATATGTTCAATACGCTATCCATGACAAGTGCAAAGAGATAAGCAGTCCCCTCTTGAGCTGATTAAACACACTGAGTATATTCAGAAGGGCTTTGACAGAGTGAGGGTTCAGGGGATGCCTTTACGGTATCATAACATGACTATATGTTTTTCATCTCAGTTGGAAATCAAGGCCTTTTGTGTTTGGTTTAGTTTGTGTTTTTGCTATTGTAAGAGGCAGCTCTTGCAAAAAAAATCAAAGAATCCAAATCTGCCAAATCTGTTTTAGTTCTTTACATTTCTGCAATAAACATAGCTAAAAGAAAAAGCTTTCAAATGATTTTTTTAAAAGAATTTGACAGTTTATTTATAAAAACATGGCAAACAAATCCTACCCACAGGCCACAGACAGTTAAAAAAATAAAAAATAAAGGAACGTTTTTAGAGCAAAGACAGTTTTTCTTCACACAGTGAGATATGTGCAAAGAGGAAAAAAAAAACCTCATCTTTCCTTCTAGTCTTCTTTTACAAGGTGCAAAATCAATATCAGTCAGCTCTATTTTATTACATTAGATGTAATTTCAATATGACACAGCAAGACACCTCACAGTGTAACACAATTTCATTCACTGATAAGCACAATAAAAAAAGATAAGCCCAGATGGACACAGCTTGAAATGACATTTTATTTCCTCTTTTTTCTTAAGTCTCTACAACTTGGAGGCAAAATCTGCAACCTGGTTGTTCATTACAGACTCCACTACACCTGCTAGCGAGCAATCTCTGGTGTGTTTGAGCGTGGAAGTGTGTTTGCACTCTATCTTCCTTAATGCTTGTATTGCATGGAGCTCTTTGTCACTGTCAGCCATTTTACCTCCACCGGTTCCACATTAGATTAGGCAAATCCAAATCAAAATGGATGGTCCCAGTACAGAGTTTATATGTTAATCTAATCATAAAGTATCATAAAGCAACACGTGTTGTTGCCAGCTCGAATCACAAGAAGAGTTCTGATGCTTAATTCAATCAAATGTTGTTTGAGAATCATTCACATCCTCTGGCAAATTCACAGTTACCTTGTAGTGAGAGAAAAAAACCAGTCCCTTCTGCCTGTCAGAGAGATTGTTTCTTCTTCTCCCTTTATTTTCTCTCACTAAGACTGCTTACTATACTCTCAGCTCATCTCTCAATCTGTGTGTCGCTCACACACAGACTCTCTCCTCCTCCCATGTTGTCAGCACAGCCCCGTTCCTGTTGCCGTCCTAATTCTGACACCTGTCAGCATTTTCGTTAGTAGATCAGAGAACTGCAAACTAGAAATGTTCCTGTGGTGAATTTAGGGCAAGTTCGCAGCAGAAACATGTGAGGTGCCTTTACTCTTTCTCTAATTCAACAGGGAGAGGGAAGTGCCTGACTGGCACAAAGTTAGGAGATGTGGGTTGGAGATGTTTGCAGTCGAGACATATGGAAGAAAGAGAGAAAAAAAAAAGCAGGGAGGGCTTAAATCAATTAGGAACAGTGAAACCCTGTGGATCTGCTGATGGAAAAGGAGAATATGGAGAAATTTGCAGCCCCATGGAGGGGGCTTCCATTCCTGGGCTGTAGCTTCAGGCACACACCCACAGGGAGCTAACAGATAGATGAGAGATATTCTCCAGAGGTGGAGGCCAAAGAATGTGTCAGAAATAAAAGAGGTCTGTTCCATGCTCTAACTAATTGAGCAGTCTTGTATCCCTTTGAGTCTAATAACCCAAGAAGGACTGATTTCATTTGATGAGCACTTATACAATGACCTGGAAACAATTCCAAAGCCAAAGCTCAAACCTCTAAAGCCAGAAATCGGATGCCGTAAAATGACACTATGCCCCCCTCCTCCCCTCCTGGGGAGATAACTTGAGTGATTTAACAATCTTAATCCTTGAAAACCATAGCTCATCCATATCTGGGAGGAATTACAATGTGAGCTACAACAATCAAAGAAAGTCAGAAAAAAAATAGATTAAGCTCCCTTTGTCACCAGCCCCCTCAGAGTCTCTTCCTTTCCTTCTCCCTTGACACTAATAGTTCCACAGAGCCAAAGCTAGCATGTCGCATATTTCAACCCAATCCCCCTAACTTCACAGACATGCCTGTAAAGATAAAGAGGAATTCATTTTATAGCTCTTTTTTTTTCAGTTTATAGTTACAGCGATATCATCCGTTTTTTATTCTATTGGTAGATATGAGGGAGCCATTACATGGTAAAGATATTCCCTCCTTGATAGATTTTAAGAGATTTAATGTAATTTGTTCTTCAGATACTTTGCTAATCTAATCCACTGGGTGAGGATATTTAAGGTCAGGTTTTCAAAAAGAGCGCACATGCCTCTTTACATTCTTGGCAGGGATTCAACAAAGAGTTATTCACTCAGATATAAGAGTCGAAAATCTCTCCACAAGCACTTCACTGAAAGTTACCTTGGTAGTAGCCGGTGGAGGACTAATGAATAGCATTGCTGAAACCGCAACATGGAGAAGAAAAGCACAACCCATGGACAGAAGCCAAATATCAAACTCGTAAATTACTTCAGAAAGGGGGAAAAAGGGCCACTGTGATGTGGAGCTGGGCTAGTTAGCGGCTGAATCTCGTCACACAAATGGATTCCCACATGAAAGTCGACGTTATGACGCGGAGACAGGGTTTTTGTCAAAAGGTAACGGCTTGTCTCCTGGGCAAACAACATCTTTTACACGGCACTGGGAATGGTAAACATTTGCACGGTGAAAGCCCGAGAGTTTAACCCTTCTTCCCTTCCTCTTCCAGCTTCCTTTTGTTCTCAGCACTTATCAACACAAGAAAACAGAACAATAAAACTCACACACACGTAAAAAAAAAAAAATCTAGGCACTGCTTTCCTCAGCTGGTGTGTTGTTGCAGTCCTTTGGCAATTGCAGCCTCTCAACTTGTTTTCTGCCTTAGCTGGCAGGAGAGGCACACTATACAGCAGATTTACTCCCAGAAGACATCTAAACAGCAGGATGTTTAGTGAACATGCCTATTTGTTTTTTGTTGTTGTTGTTTTTTAACTCAATAGTGTCCTTTTTTCTCAATGAAACTGATAAGAACACATAAATTGTAATCATGCCTTACAAACTCCAAGTCTTATATATATTTTGTCCTTGTGCAAAAGTTAGTTTCGACAGGAAAAACAAACAAAACAAAACAAGCAGCAGGAAAATGATGGAGAAAGTGTTCTCCTGAGGCGGTCCAGAGAAATGTCAATCTTCATAAAAACAGAAGAGATGAAATCAACTCTGCATCCTTATCTGCCCAACACTGTCACTATACCCTGCCCTTTAACTGTGTAATTAGTCTATTGAGATGGTAACAGGGTCAATTTCATTTACCATGTCATTAAGTTTCTGCATGGGATTTTTGGTCAAATCATTTAATAACTAGGAAAACCTCTCTGGTGTGACCACTGTGGCACCGACTTCCAAAACAAAAAGGCAAAAAGATTCCTAAGAGGTCTTTTTCCCTCCCTTAAAGTCTTTTACTGAAGAAAATTGCTGGATGGAAAGTGAGCCTGCAGCAAGTTGCGATGAAAGAGAAAGGAAAAGAAAAGCCAATAAGAAGCAAACACATTGTAATTCCAAACAGATACTTTGTTATCATCTATTTTGTTCTGGTTAAAAGAATGGACGGCACTGTGAAATAGCCCCTTGTTCTGTTTACCAGCAGTGTTTGTGCTGCATTACACATTCAGGAGGCATGCTTCCATTTTGCTGAAACAGATACAATCATTGGTGGTGTTAATGAAAAACGCACTGCCTCAGAGAGCTCTCCCCTTGTAATATTCTTCATGTACATCATTTCTAATTGTCTCCAATAATGAGATCCCACTACCAGAAGACCTGTCAAGATGCATTCTTTGGAGGCATAAGAATTTTTTTGCTGGTTGTGAAGTAATTACAGCTGGCAACCAATAGACAGCCGATTCACTTTTCATCATTTATTATAGTTGGATGCCGCTGGGGAAAACACCCAGGATGAGTTGATTCTAATGGTCACCATTCTTCCTGACCTGGTACACCCCAATCTGCATTTCTCAGCTAAGTTGTTAAAAAGTGAGAAGCTGCCGGCCAGAAAGACAGATGCATTCGCATAGCTCCATTCTCCATGAACATAAAATGCAAGTTGTCTAATGTTATTTTTCCCTAGACAAACAACATAAATAGTGAAACTGCTCCAAGTGAAGCATCTGGTTGGTTAAATATGCCAGGGACTGGACCAGAACAAGCCTGTCTATTACTGCCTACTACCACACCCCCACACACTTCACAGGCTTCTGACAAAAATAGATCACTAAAGAAAATGATCTAAACCACATTAGTTTTATCCTTAATGCTTTTTATTGCCTGCTGCAATGAAAGAGGTGCAATCATGTAACTGCCCATGTCTGTGTTTGGTGGTAAGTTAGCAAAATATCTCATGAATCACTGAACACATTTAATGAAATTCTCAAAAAACAATCACTGGATGCACATCAACAACTCATTAACTTTTGGAGTCATCCAATTCAAGATGGCCACTACAGCTAATTGACCTTAGCAAACACAAAAATGGTTATAACTGTTAATCCCACATATACTGAGCAAAAAACTTATGGGGTGGTAGCTGAGAGTCATCCATACTCCAAGCACTAACAGATCACACAAGATCTTTGACTGAGACTTTGCCATGACCTGTTTGAGTCAATTCTGTCTTTCTGTTAAATAAATATCTCATGAACCACTGCACAGATTTGAATAAAAATCACAGTAAGTAATCCTTGGATGTGCATCCGCAACTGAGTCATTTTTGAAGTTGACATGATTCAAAATGGTCACTTCAGCAAACTGATCTTAGCAAACACAAAATGGCTAGAAATTTATAGATTTCACAATACAGTTTAGTGTAGCAGCAGCTGAGATGATCCTCAACACATATTCTGAGCACTAAGAGAGCTTTATTTAAAACTTTGACATGCCAGCGGGGTGGGGATACGCATTCCTTCCAGGAATGCCAGTTTAATTCAAAAAGTAGGACTCCTTTTTGTTATTTTTGACTCATGATGATTTTTCTCCTGCGTGAGTTGAGAAATAAAATAGTCAAATAGTGAGAAGGACAATGAATTGCCAAAAAAGTCCACTACATTTGATGAAAGCTGCAGAATTTGGAGCAGATACAGTGAGTAATATCTCAAGAGTATAATATAGTATAATTTGTTGTTGATTTCTCTTAATTGTGAATGGGAACCATCCCAAAATGTCCACAATTTTCACACATGCTGACTCTTCTTTTCCACTGAGTTTCTGCACCTGTGACTGGAGTTTCCTTTGAGCTTAGTAAATACCCTCATGCAACATTTTGGTCTGCTCCAGATATCTTTATCCTGCTTTTCTCCTCCTCTCCATCTCAAACTGATCCTCACTTTCCCTCAGTCTGACTGGCACTAGTTAAGAATGAACATGACCCTTTTTACTGACTCCTGCCAAGCAAGTGGATGTCTTTTTAAACGGCGAGTCAGAAATGAAACATCAACATTAATTCTCTGCTAAATGATCCCATTGAATAATGGATGAGGACACATGGATATATGTAGATTTCCACCCTCTACCTTTGTGAGCCTAATTGCTGCCATTCAGGCACATCTAAAGTCAGCCCCCGCTTAAAGAGCCGACATGGCTACTATCAGTCAATAAAGTTGCCTAAGCTGGTATCAAAGGGTATCCTTAGCTGTCAGAGATTCCTCACATTAGCTGAAAGTGAAGGACATCAAAGACAAAAAAACTGTGATGTTATTCACGCACATCTGAGACTTGCAATGGACATAATGGATCCTAAAAGATGCTCCAGCAGGATAAAAACAGACCAAAGCACACACACAAATCCATACTGGTCTTATCTTGAAATGAGCAAAACATACTCCAAAGGATGTTGTGAACCTCTTAGCACACACACAAACACACAGCTCACACACAAACACACAAGCAGGTTTCCTTACCTTGGTCTGGCAGCTGGCAAACATTAGGGGGGACAGTCATGTTCAGCATGTCATTGACAGCCGTGTCAACATAGTGTCCTCTCTGGACGTCATGTTCGCTGTCGGTCTGGTCGCTCTCCTCGTGGCCACTGTCCTTCAGACTGTTGCCCTCCAGGTCCTTGAATGTTGATGTGCTACATGGGGGCCAGCAGGGAGGAAAGGGAAATGTTGATTAACTGTCACATCACCTTTTCTAACACCATGTCCTTCGTCCTTGTGTCTCTTGTGGTTAGTGACGAGCTGTCTGTCTTTCCATCCCTGTCCCTATTTGTGTTTTCCAATGACTGTTTGCCCTTTAACATTTCCATGGATTTAAAGCTGAAAAATATTAATTTATTTTGCAGTAAGTCTTTGTTAACAACTACACCTTTGAAAAGAACAAGGACTCTCTTGAATTTCTGATTGCAGTAACAGCAGGATAAAAAGGAATTGTAAATCTTCTGAGAGCTTTCTAGGATTAAGTACCTTGCAGAGGAGCTACGGGTTGTTTCAGACAGGGACGTTCTGAATGGACGCGCTGCCTTCAAGGACATCGGAACGAACAAACAGGAGGCACTCACTCAGTGCAATCAAACAAATACTGCAGTAATCAGGAATTCCTGGAAGGAAGATGGATGAAGGAAGTGCTGGAAGCATACAAACTGAGCATCTGTCTTGTTTGGGGCTCACAGTCAATAAAGATGGTGGGGTGTGGGGGCACAATCAACAGCTGCACAGTAACAGCGTGATTTCCCTTCATTTGATTTCCATCTCACTGGAACAAATTCTACTTTACAAACAACACTAAATAGGAGTGAGCATGTGGGCACAAAAACAGAGTTTATAATCATAGAGGTTACAAGAAATATAGGGGGGAGGAATAAGAGCAAACCAAAGTGTGCAAACAAAGTGGAGGTACAATAAGAGCCAGTGAAGGACAGTACAAGGTAGCTGCATTCCCCAGCCAAAGCCACAAATTTTCCAGCCAGGGAGAGAGGACCCCAGCGGAGGTAATGCCCACTTTCTGATGTTATCACTGTAATTGCACCTGTCTCAGACCATAGGCTCACTAGCTCCTGGGGGGATTTCTTTGTAGTATCCTGCAGAGGCCCACACTTGAATGCTCTTTGTTTACATTAATGCAAGGAATTTTTGGAAGAGGGGATGGGGAATAACCGTAATGGGATTTCAAAAGGCGGGTTTAACTTCAAACAAAGGAAAGCACTGAATCTTTTACAGCTGCAGGTAAAAACTAAACACTAGTTACAAAAAACCTCCTATCGCTGGAGGGAGTTTTGACATGACCCCCATCAGGACTAGAACTATGTCACCGAATTCCTGCAACCTTATCAAGTACCTTGCATCGGGGGGAGCTGAATAACAACACACAATGAAAATATTTATTCTCCACTCCTTATCTAAAGAAGAAAAGTGTTGGCTATTAATAAATCTATTGTCTTAAATATTTCTTGAGAAATCCTTTAAATGCCATTTTTTTAGAAGATTGTAATTCAAGCCATAAGTCAGTGCAACCCAGGCTGCATGCTAAAAAGCTTTATTCTTAAATATGAATATCATTTCTTGTTGAAGAAACAACTGAAAACAACACTTGTTGCTCATTTCCACAAGCCTCTACTAATCGCAAAATAAAGTAATTCTGTTTATCCCAAAATCTTATCCTCCCACTTCAATTACACTGAATAAGAAACATGCAGGTAACACATGCAAACTACACCAACTGTGGCTGTGCTCTCATTAGATAAAACAATTAGAGATAACAATGGTAATGAGGCGCTTGTAACAATTCCTAATCAAGACATACCTTTTAATGAGGTGGGCTCTGCTGTTCACGTAACTGGAATCAATGGAATAATTCTCCGTCTGTAAAAGAGTGATGAAGGGGTGGATGGGGGGAGGGGGGTGTTGGAGGGATGATGGGGGCAACAGAGAGAGGTACTTTTAATAATGGAAGCAACCAAAACAATGTTAGCAGTAATGGGCTTTCAGTAGAAATGTTATTTTACACAAAGGCCCTGGTGAGCAGCCTCTGCTTTCAAAGGGCTGATTCCTATTCTCTTTCAAAGCGCGCGCGCACACACACACATACACACAGAGCGGCTGACTGGGAACTGAGAGCAGAGGAGAGTGCTGCAGTGAGCACAGCCTTACTTCTCCTCCGCACCCTCCCCGTTCTCGATCCTGTGCGCCCTCCCTGCTCTGCCGGTCAGCCCACTGTCTTTAAAATGGAGTCATTAGGGAGGACAGACTATCATGCAGATAGAAGAAGAAAAAAAAGTTTCCCTTTTCCCTCCCTGAACTCTTCACTTTTACCGTGTTTGAGAAGACATTAATGTTGAAATATTAAACAAATAACTGTAAGAGAAGTAGATGAAATTAAGAGTGTACCAGGGGAATCTTAACTCCACAATTGCAGATGAAAAGGCTTTCAGAGGATGTGTGCAATAGATCTCTGACCCACATTAAAGAAAACTGTTCAAAGGCATCCTTTGGACTGTTTTTTTTTTTCAACTTTTATTTAGTTAGAAAAATGCCTGACAAAAAGAGCACATGGACAGAGGAGTTGCAGTACGCTGAGCAGGTGGCCCCTTCCACATCTGCCAGGCATCTACTCATACTGAGTGAAACGTCAGAGAGCCATTGCATATCAAAGCCTCTCAGAGGAATTTCCAATGCCAGATAAGGTTAGGATAAAACTCTTCAGATAAAGTTTGATATGATGCAGGTGTTTCTGCAAAAAGAAAACATAGTATTCTCCTAAAATTCCACGGTACAGATACT
This sequence comes from Kryptolebias marmoratus, assembly GCF_001649575.2. Classification (NCBI taxonomy): domain Eukaryota; kingdom Metazoa; phylum Chordata; class Actinopteri; order Cyprinodontiformes; family Rivulidae; genus Kryptolebias; species Kryptolebias marmoratus. The sequence goes on along the minus strand of NC_051438.1, from coordinate 22,259,840 downwards.
GTGTCCTGATAAAACTGCATCAATGGCTGACTTCCGTAGAAAAGAGCCAGCATCAAAACCTTGTTGGGAAACAAAAGAGCCACCCTGATGGTAGGAAAGGTTAATGCTGCTGCTGGAGCACAGTTTCTCATTATCAAGTGGACCAAGCATTTGACACAGGCCTGCTGTTGGGCCTCTGCACAGCTGTCACACACGGTGACAAAACACATCTGGATTGAACCAGTGTGCAAACACTTGGCTTATTATATGGTAATTTATTTGAACATTTTTAGACTCCTCAAAGCCTGGGAGACCGTCTTTTTGATCTCACTTGAAAAAGAAAATGAATAAATAAAAACATAAATAAACAAATAAGCAACAATTTGTGGTGCTTAAAGTGAAATATCAGATCTTTTAAAGTGGGGTTCTGTGGGAAGATTATGGACAATTAATATCTTACCTGCTGTAGATAGGTCTTTGAACAGTCTCAGTTTAGAGAAATATAATATATTTCTGACTGCATTGACAAACCAACAGCTGGTGTGAGTGGAGCCAAGGCCAAAGTGAATTGATGAATTCTTGAAACAACTCCAGTCTCAAAAACTTCACAGTGGTTATCACCAACTTATTTCATGGTCATTCCCTCAGAAATATCATGATATACTGGCTGGAAGTGCTGCTACTATTTACATTTCCAAATAGCCACAGAATTCTATGTAAATAACCTTGTTGTGTAAAATGTATAGTGGTGTAAATCTTTGTAAAATAGCATTTGAACGAACTGCTATGATTTCTTTTAGATTGGAGTTGTTTTAAGACAGAATCAATTCAACTTCAATGAAAAATTCAATCTACAACAGGTAAGATGTTAAACTCTCATAACTTTTCCACAAAACCCCACCTCAAAATTTTTAATTATTGTTTTACTTCTAGCTAATTTGGTTTTGAATAAAGTTTAAAACCAAAAATGCAACATCCATCTTGTATAATGCTAGCTGACTGATGCTAACACTGGCTTCATCTCTGTAATTGATTTGGTTGTATATCAGAGGTGTATGTATCTTCCATTGTACTCACACGTGTTCTAAATCATTAGATGAATTACAGTTTGTCTTCTCACCTAATTGACTCCTCATTATTCTGTTTGAAAGTTACATTGAGATAAGCAACAACAACAGGTCAGAGCTCAGATTGGGCTTTGTTAATTTATGATGCAACATGTTTGAGCCGAAGGTTATCATCATAGCGTCTCCTTTTTACTATTTACCCCTAATTACACTTTAACTCATTGCTATACAGAAGATAATTCATGAAGGGAATCTAATTAACATTTTAATATCATCCTATAATCTGGGGCACCAGTGTTTGTTCTTTGACTCCTTTTGTTCCCCTTCAGCTTGACTCCATTAAATATCAAAGGTAAAAGTAGTGCCAACATACTGCAACTCATATCAATCATTAATTAAAGACTTACACTTTTATTTAATTAACTTATAAATAGTAGCACCTTTTTCAAATGTTCCGCTATATGGTGTTTTGATAAACAATGTATTACTCTTGGCAGAACCTTAAACAGCAGCATTTCTTTTATGGCTATTACTGTATGGACAGAATAATGTGTATATAATATAGAAATTACATACTGTATAGTGTATGCATAATGTTTTGTGTTGCACTTGTGCTCCGCTTTGATCCCAGTGCACACAAATTAAACTGCCTCATCTGCCACAGTGGCTGCACATCCACTGAGAGACTAATGAAAATGCAAGGCATGAGTAACAAGAGGAAAACTTCATTTAAAAGACCAGATAGAAAATTTCTTGTGAATGTCACTTCGGAAGCAACCATTAATTGGTTTGGTTGGCGTGTTTTGGGTGAGCACAGCCTAAAGAGGAAGGCAGTAAGTCCTCTCCAGTTCTCAAAACTTGCTCCTGTCCTGAAGTGGAAGTCTTACTTTTTCTAAATCTAGTCCTCTCTCAGTGCTATTACATGCCGCACTCCAGTATTTGAGTTACTTCCACTTCAACTCTTCTTCTAAACTTAAAGTTTGTCATTAAGCAGAGCATGTGTTTTTTTTCTTTGGTTTATTAAATTGTCACAGGAAATAAATCATTAAGTAAGGGGATAACCTTGGGCACTGATGAGTCACTCAAGAGTGTCTATTCTGAGGAAGAATCAGATGCATTAGCCCATAGTTCCTGTAAAGAAATGTAATGTCTTTCCCCACATTTATGAGCAACCTCAAATTGGAGGACATGTCAATATATCTTGCTGGGAGGTCAAGTTTCAGGCAAGAGGACGAGGTCTGCTTAACTACAGTGAGGATGCCACAAATGGCCACTTAATCAGGTTGGACAATGTGTTGTTGTGATTTGAGCGGCCCTAGTTTGGCGGCCAGAGCCACTCGATCCCCATAATTATTGTTCCGCTTCGTCTAAAGAACTGGAGGCAGGAATGTAGTCCCTGGTGTCGCTGGGTGACTGATCGGCAGTGTCAGGATGAGAGAGGGGACAGCGAGAAATGGTGAGGATGGGGGAGGAAATGGGTGCAGCTCGACCAACACGAGAGCAAGAGTCCAGCTGCTGCAGCCCAGTAGCTTTCCACTTTTCACCCTTTGCTTCCTTCTCTCCATCATAACCCGAGGCACAGCGACGCTGAACTTGCTTCTCTGTGACTGAGAGGAAAAAGCAATCTCCTCGCCTAGTTGCTGCCGTAAGATTTGATTTGCCTTCCTCCCAGCGTGACAATTGGTTCGGTAGTCTGGATGCAAGTGTATTCATTGTATGGGGGCATGGGGAGCACAAGAGAGAGGAGGGAGGGTGGTTGTGGGGTGAAGACACCAGTTGTTACACCAGTAAACACCCGACAAGTTCAGCAGATGTCACACAGATAGGAGAGAAAAAGAGAGAAAAAAGTCACACAGCTGGTCTACTGTATGTATTATAAAGACAGAAGATTAAAACCACAAAGCAAGCTACAAAAATATGAAGAATTAGCTTAACAATGGCTTTAAAAAAATCTGATGTAATACAAAAATACGTAAAAATATTTATTTATTTTCAGAAGACCTAACTCAACTAGAACAACAACACATACAATAAATCTTTAAAGCAAAGTTCACATTTGAGATAAATTGTATCTAATACATTGACACAGGGTATATGGGGGGTGTAAACAAAACTGAGCATCTAGAATGAGAAAAAACTGATTACAGCACTGACTCACTCATGTCTGTCATGGATACGACTCTTTAATGTCATCAATTTAGCTGACAAAGAACATCCAGACGTTCTTGTTGTGGACAAAGAATGCTCCCAGATGAAAACGCACAGTTTAAACATACAGAACAACAGACAAGACAGAATCAATTAGGACTGTCAGATGAAATTTGTCTGCTTTGTTTTGTGTTTGAGCAGCACAAGGTTGTGCCTCGACACTGCGGCGCAGTCACAGACTCCCCTCTGACCAGGAAGTAAATATGCCACATAATGTCTCTTGTTATTGATTTACCATTGCTATATTTATGGATGTGGAGGAATATATTTAGGGGACCAAACAAAAACAGATATAAAAAGGGGGAAAACAATTTTCCTGTCAAGTTCAAATGTAGCAAATCACAAAATTTTAAATAAATAAATAAATGAAACGTGCAACAGAAATTACAACAGATGAAGAATGGTCTGCACATAAACATGTGTTTGCCTTTTATGCAATATTGCAGTGTGGATGCAAAGAATTTAGTTAATGTTTGGGTCTGCAGGATACACTAAGCCCATGAAAAGAAATGCTTCACTTTCAGCCTTTTGCACATTCTCGTTTTTGCAAACACAGACTCTCCGATTCCTATTTGCCACAAAAGCACTGCTGCAACAATCCCTGACTCACAAGTCTGTGCTGGCGCCCGAGGTCCCCGCCTCTGGGTCTGCACCCAGCGGTGCCTCCAAGCAGCTCAGATTCAGTCAGTGTGACACCCACAACCAAGATGTAGCCGATGAATGCACCTGTTTGGAGATGGACTTATAGTTTGTTTCTCTTGTAAGAGAAGAGAAATGTTTTTCAACTATCGCAGACCTTTTGCTCCATACCTCAGTGACCAGCATCAACACCTTCAACTTGATTATAAGATTTCCCATAGACCCTGTGCCATCTGCTAGATTATAGATTTCCCTCTTCCTTTAGAGAGGGCAGGGCCCCAGAGGGAGGATCAGCAGTAAAAAGGGTGAAAGAGTGCCTGAGGCACAGCCGTGGCTGTGGATGGGATTACATTTTCTATTTCTGCCTTCTAAAAGAGGCCCGGCATGATGAATACAGAGAGTTGTTACCATTTAATATCAACTGGCTCCCCTGCAAACTCAAATTATACACAATCAATTGTGACAGAAGGGTACATGTGTGACGAATAACCTGCCACATTCTCTGCATCATTTCACTTCATCACCCATAAGTTCACCCCCAAACCCAGCCACTCATTGGGAAATCCATCATGCTATGAAAGTGAAGGATTGTGTCGAGAGGTTTTAAAAAGATTTTCCTGCCTTGGTGCTGTTTGCACTTTGAAAAAGAATAAACTCAATGAACTAAATGCTGTCATGAGGTCAGTTATGTCTCTGACCATGAGTGTTAAATGTGCAGTATTGTTTGAGTGAACTAAATAACGAGTTTTCAAAAACACAATGAAACAGATATGTGAATCAGAACGCCACTTCCTGCTTGTGTTTCCTCCTCATTTTTCTTGCCTTTCCTGTGTGAAATTGAACAAATATTTGCCCATTCAGACCAAAACAATCAGCCACTGTTCTATGAGGAAAAAGGCCAAGGTGCTGAGGCTGTTGCTTGCGCCACCTGTGCATCCCGCCCACGTAAGAATCTGCAGATCTTTTTACTGCGAAGCGGAGACAATGGTGCAGACCAGTCTCCGCGTCACTCAGGACTACAGGCTCCACAGAAGTCCGGTTAGTGGAGATGTGATGAATTATACATACATTGATAGAAACGGCATTCATTATTCATGAGATCCTCAACGTCAAAGCTATTTCCCTCCCTTTCGGCATGATGAAAAGATTTTAAATAATAGGAGCCGTTTGCAGACGTCTGCATTCCAGCGGAGACGGCTGACGCTAAAGAGGCTTAAGTGAGAGCTGTTGTCTTACAGGGAATCACTGCTCTGGTGTTTCAAACTGTTGGTGGCTGCATGGCGTCCGGGTCTGGTGTTTTTGTTTTGTCTTTGTCTGCAGATACAAGGCTGGTGCTTTTAAGCCTTTCAGATGGTGTTATAGTGTCCATTAGAGAGAATGAGAGTGTACTGCCTCAATCAGGCTCATAAGGGAGGATAAAGTTTCGCTTAACACCTGGTCAGTGTTCGAGCCTGTATTTGTTTTCAGACCCATTCTTTTTGTAGGTCAAACAGAAAACTGACATACAATTTATGGCTTAACAGGGTAAAAAGGAAAAGAGGAGGAAGGAAGCAAAAGAGTTGAATATCCACGCTGGTTTCCTAAAAGAAATCGGCTTACTTTCCATAAAGCCTGTGGAGCCCAATCAAACTCAAATAGCAGGAACTTCCCCTTCAGGCAAGTCTTGAGGGATTTTCTTTAATTTGGACGTCAAACTGAAAAGTTTTCACACTCCTCTCATCCCCAAATCCGTTAATGTGCATATATGGCTCCGCAAGATTGGTAGGTGGTGATTTCTTGGATAGACTTCGGAAACTATAAGGAGACTGTCTAATCCAGGTAGATTTTGTGGTTTCCGTCCTTCCCCCGGGAAAAACTATTACAAACATGGTTTAAGCAGTCATTTAATTTTACTGAGAGAATCACTAGATAGCAGTTTCTCTCTTCAGTTGTGGCCTACATCAGCCAGTGCAGAAGGGGGGGGGCATGTTAAATTAGTGCACAAGATATTCCCAAAGGTTTCTCTTACCTCCCTTGGGCTGGGCCTTAAAAATAAACACTCAGAAACACTGCAGATTATGTAAACACATTCGCCTTAAATGCTTACATGAGAGCAGTGACTGAATAAACAGCGTTACTTTCACTCACTGTTGAAATCGGTAAGCATAGAATAAATTTTTTAATAAACTCAATGCACAATGAGGACAACAGAAATGAGAAATGCGAGCAGAGCAAATTAACTCGCCCTTTTCAGCATGGAAGAGTGTATCTTGGTGGAATTTCTCTCAGCAGCTTAAAGGTGGCTGCCACTCACATCAGTGCAGCTGTAGTCACTCTGTCTCCCCTGCCCTCCCTCTCTGTTTTTTCTCTTGCTCACTGTGACAAGGCATCTTTCCAGACATTTTAGTTTGATGGAGATTTGCAGCAGCTCATTACAGACTGGGAGGCTCTGTGAGCGGATGCAGTCACTCGGAGATGGATTGAGTGGGTCTGTTTATTGACATGCCTTAATCTGACACTGGGTAAAGGGAATGAGTCACCGCCTCCAGACACACTACCACATCACAGCCACTCCAGCAAACAGGGGAGGCAGCACCTAGGATACAAGTGGAACTTCATCAGCGCTCATTAATCTAACAACCCCAGGCCACTCGCTCAAACAAACAATGTTTACACTGCGTGCTGACTGGATGGAGGAGTGATGGAGCTTTTCAAAGGGCATGTGTGCAGGTGATGAGATCTGCAGTACACACGTGCACAAACTATGACCACACAAATGTAGGAACTTGCACTGAGGCTGCACCTCATCAAAAAAACCTCCAATCTTGCTCAACCTCCTAAATGATATCATAATATACCAGCTGCTAAAACTCTGTCACGCAAATCAAAGCTGGTCCTTAATTCAGGGACAGATGATGCAGCTTGATGCCAACAAATATATATATATGGAAGGAGTCTTTTTACTTAAAGCAATAGTTCAGATATTTTGACGCGAGGTTTTGTGGAGAAGTTATAAACATTAAATATTTTTCCTGCTGTAGATAGCTCTTTGAACAATCTCATTAGAAAAGTAAAGTTTAATTCTGATTGGGTTGACAAACTAACAGCAAGTTCAAGTGCGGCCAAAATTAAAGTCGATTGCTGTCGTCTTGAAACAACTTTAAATTCAAATATTTTTAAGTGGTTCACGTCAGTGCTGTTTGTTTTCTAAACCTTTATGGCTATTTGTAGCACTTCTTCTGCACCATGGGGCACTTCTGACAATAATATCATACTGTTTCTGCCAAAATAACTGTAATGCGAAACTGATAGTGGTGTAAAGAGTGTTTGTATGAACTGCTATTAAAAATGAGAACTGAGTTGTTTTAAGACAAAAGCAATTTACCTGTTTTTAAGCCCACTCTGTCTAGCCATTAGCTTATCAGTCCAGTCAGAATTAAACTTTGTTTCTCCAGAATGAGGTCTTATAAAGAGCTATCCACCAAAGGTAAGATATTAACTATTAATAACCTTTTCACAGAATTCAAATTTAAAAGACCAGAAATATCCTTGTATTAATCCTGAAGTTTAAAACTACATTTTCAACTAATTTTAAAGATCCATTCTTAGAAGCTTTACTATCTTTTTTTTAATCCTGTTTGCTTGGACTTTCCTGTTAAGCACATCTAACATTTAGGGTCTTTTAGACATCTGTCAGGGCTGGGTCTGACAGCAAAGTATTAGCTGCTTGCATATGATCAATGCATCTGTAAATCCAGCGTATTAGCAGGACTGTGACAGACCAGCATCAGGGTGCAATCAAAACAAAACAATTTCTGATGCTTTGTGGTTCAACGATACTGTTAGCTTTCAATTACACCACTATATTCAGAGTGCAGCTTAAAAATGCGAACATTTGAACCAAATGGTTTCCTATATTTAACTGCATATATACGGATGAAGCATCAAAACGACAGCAACAACAAAAAAACAAAACAAAGAACAATAAATAAACTGTGTGACGTGCATAAGCCAGACACAAACAAAAATAAATCTTTTTGAAGAAATGCATACATGCAGACACACGGGCAAAACAAATGAAGGAGAATAAACTCTGTGTGAGTCAGAGAGAGACAAACACAACACAAATTTACAGTAAAACACACATTTTTGTTCACAGACACACCTGCACGCAGTTGTAGCGGGGCAGAAAGTCAGAGGGGGGAGTCTGGCAGCTTGAGAGCAAGGCCAGCGGATAGGGGTCCAGATGCATTCATTCGTGAGGGAGGGTGTGGGCATTTCAGCAGCTGAAACACACAGGGATTATCTGCACAGACTTCATTTAATTTAATTTGTATTAGGGCTGTCTCCGGGGGCAAACATCGTTTTTCACTGTGGGGGGATATACGGGGTCACGGAAAACAGCAACAGACGGTGGATCTCTGCCTCGTACCCCCACAGCGGATCCACAGGGGAAGACAAGGCACTGTATTCTCAAATCTCAGCCAGACACACACACGCAATTACTTACACACAAACACACAGGAGCAGATATCTTGTTTCTCCCTAATAACGACTATATTATCGAGTCAAATCCACCTCATTGACATGCATTTTAAACCCTGCTTCCTCCTTTCCATAGCTTGATTTCTTGAAATGAAGACCCTGAATTGTTTTGTTCTGCCTCCGTAAACAACATGTAGTAATTTTTGCTGCTTATCAAAGCTCTGCTTTGTGTCCTTGTGTGCTTGTGTTTCTGTGTGTTGCAAACACTCAACCTAAGCTGTTATCTACTAAGAACATATCTTAGGGGTGGATGTTTATCTGTGCTGATGCAGATTGGCGGAGTTCTTTTTGTCTTAGTGCTGTGGAACATAGTATTATTTGTCTTTTGTTGTTGTTTTTTTTTCCTCAACATTTCTCCAAGGCTGATAGTTTGATGTCCCATAGTAGAGAAATCCTTTTTGTTACCCTGAGGCATCTAATGTGCTTTTACTTGTAATCTGGTAAAAGCACAGAAAAAAAAATCTGAACACAATCAAATAACTGAACTCACTTTTTTGTATTCTAAGGAACATAACTTACACTGTTAAGCAACATTAGAAAACAACTGCTGTGAGTGAGTTATTGTGTGCCTTCCACTATTTACAATAGCTTGGTGGAAAATATGGTGGAAATCAGCCATCAAGTCCGTTGTAGCCAGAGTGTGTGGTCTTATCCTCTCTGTCTTGTGTAGGTGACTTACTCTGAGAGAAAACTAATGTACCATGGACTAAATTACACATTTAAAGAATAAAGAAAAAAATGTGTGCCAAAGCCTTGCCTTGTCTCTGCTAGACAGAAAGGACTGTACTGCTGGAGACTGTTCAAGACTATCAGGCTCTCACTGGCAAACGATTTTTTCCCTCTCTCCCCCAGCCCCTATCAAAAGATGTTACTGTGTAAAATGTCAAAGAAAAAAAGAGGCAAGAGAAGTAATCTCCGTCTTCGTTTTGATCGCAAGTGGAATAATTGGAACCCTCTTAGGCTCATTACACGAGTTGCCCGCCAGCCAAAAGACGGCTCCAACTGCCCCTCTTTATTCATGTCGAAGCTTTGAAAAATATTGCTTCCTCTAGTTACAACTCTTTATGAGATGCAATGACTAGAGGTCCTGGTACCTACATTAACGGATAATCCCGCAATGCCTTTGAAAATACATCTTTCAGTTACTGCTGTCAAGCATCAATTCTGAACAATGGGAAGGAAACAGAAACAATCTGGCTCTGTAATAATGTAATTATGCATATTGCACAGCATTTCTCACCCTCACTGTTTTTTTTTTTTGGCAATTCCATTCTTCTCAATTACATAAGGTATTGCATTCATGCAACAAGTACATTAAGATCTCTATTACTAATGGACTTGTCTTCATTGCTACTAAACTACGCTTGTAATTATTGTGACTCTAATTACAATTACTGTATTATCCAAATTAACCTTATTCTTGGTTTAGATCACCCGCAATGACGGTAGCCAAGACACGCCTATGAAGAATGGCACCAATGTCCCTTCAGATAAATCCAGCATAATTAGCTGTGTGCCTTACAGGGCCTGTGTGATGGTAATAATTAGAGCTACTGTAGCAAAGGTCATGCAAAACAATTTAGAGAGGATGCTGGCTGCATGGGTAATGGGAGGAGAAGAGGGGAGAGCTCGGATGAGCGTGGCATCTCGTTTCCTCTTCGGAGACGGAGGACATATAGTTGTTACTTTACCTCTGCACTTGCCTCATTTTTAGCCAATGCTCTCAAAAATATTAGAAAATGAGAACCCATTTCAATGGCAAGCAGACTCCCGGCTAACACAGTTTAAATGGATCCATGATTAGATTTGAGGAAAGTGCTACAGGGTTTATGTGTTAACTGGTATCAGCTAAAATCGATTCACTGCCTTGGAGGTGCAATAGCTGCCCCGTCAACCTATGTTGCATCTGTTCATTAGCCAGATTTTAAAACGCTTATGTGTGAGTTTAGTCATTGCTATTAATTCTGAAAAACATAAGAAGTGAGAGATAGCAAGCCAGAGATGCTCTGATCCACCCAGGTGCACAGGTTAATGAGCTGAACCAAAAATGTTGACACAAAGGTAAACAAGCACACACACCAAGTTGCTTCTATTTCTGTGTCCCCCCGTGTGGTTTGGCTCTCTCTGCAACTCCCAGATTGCTCCTAAGCTAGGAGCTCAGGGTTCACAGCCTGGGTCCACCAGGAGTTCACTCAGCTCCCTCATCTCTCCACCATCACACCCCGATGAGATAAGTAACAACCTCACACTTAAATATAGCATCTCAAACAACACATATGCTTATGTGAGCTGGATTGGACTCCCTGCTCCAGCACAACACCCTTCCCAAACTCCCACCACTCCAAACAACACTTCTTTAGCAGTGAGTGATACAAACCGCCCTAAACTGATAGGACAAGTTATTTTTTTTCTGTAGCTTCTGTCTTTCACATGCGCAGTGTTTCAGCTGCTTTACAGCTCAGTCTCTGCTATGATTTAACTGATTTTTTGTCATAATGCTTAAAGGTTTTGTCTAGAAATCTTTATTTTATGTATATTCATAAAAACATTGATGTTTTTGTGTCAATTCTCTATCAGAATTTCACATGAAGATAAGGTCTTCTGTATCCACAAAAATGTTAGCTTACCTCAGTTTTTTGTTAGGGAAGAAAATGGGTTAAAAAGCTAAATCATTCTTTGAAAAAGAAAAATTTTCTATCAACTCATTTTCAATGTTGCCGATGGCGTGTTTTTTTTTAATCTGTTTGGCATAAAACACTTTTTTTAAGTTTTAAGGAATGTTATGTGCTACATTATTTCTTGGACATGAGTTTCTTGGGTTGCCTGGTAACCCCAGAAATATGTCAGAACTATTCATTTAAGAAAAATAAATTCAGGAACAACGCGCAAAGCTGACATGATAAACCTAAAGTTGTAAATTTGCTTTTTTTTCAGCCATGCATGCTCAGCTCTGTGCATTAATAAATGAAGGTTTGACGGCAATTAAAGCTAACAAGAACCTAACGCACCAAAAGCTGTTGGACATGTAATTTAGCCATTTTTCTTCAGTCAAATGAAGCTTGCAGATGAAATTTACGGGGTGGGAGCTGAGGCATATGCTAGGATCCATATGTCTTTGCGACTGCTGGAGTTTAAACACCATAAACTGTGATTATCATTGATCTGCAGTTGTCAGATGCCTAATCTCTATGACTCATAACCACACTGGTCACATAGAGTGATGATGGACCCTCCTCCCCCACATCTGAAGACCCAGACAAGTGTTGAGGGAAGGAAGCGGTGATAAGCATGTCCTTATCCTTTTAAAGACACTCCAGTAATCCAACAGTGGTGGGAGGAGGGGGGAAGCTTCATCTTTAGGGGATTGAGTCTGGATTATAACTAGTCTTCCAAATTAAACCAAAAGTCAGCTTTCCGCAGTTGCTCATGCAAGCTGGAAACTGGCTTGTTACCAACCCTACAAACAACGATGAAAGTCTATATTTGGAATATTTTCACACTCAGCCAGCATATGATTTCACAAAGGAACTGTAGCTAAACCCAAGCCATCCACACATAAAAAGTAAATATCAGTCTCTTTTACTTCCCAGCTGACTTCTTGTGACAGCACTCAAAATGTTGTCCATGTGGTGTACCTGACTCCCATTGCCAACCAGCTTAGCTGCAGACAAGCTTCTCAGTCAGGGCAGTGCTGCTCTGTCCCTGCTGATGCTGCTTCCCACAGCAAAACAAGGACAAATCTGCGGCTTAGAGGCTAAAATAATCATTACTGGGTAGCGAACAAATGAAAAGTCAGAATACCACTCCCATGTCTGTCCTCCCCCAACACTATTGGTATTTTGCCTGCTGTACTATTGCACACAAACACAAAAGAGGAAGCCACACATTAACATTTAGACATCGTAAATATGGCTTGGCTTGAAAGTCAGGGAAAATCTAAAGCTAAAGAATTATTTTTACTTTGTGACTAAAAAAAATATTTAAATAAAAGAAAAAAAAAAACGAATTGTTTTACATCTTGTGAAAAATGTTTATTTAGGCAGAGGAGAAAATTGATATCCCTTTTACAGTTGTATATCAGTGCCTTCAATTTAAAGCTGGAGCTGCTGCTGCTAGGCAAGGCCAAGTTTCAAAACATCACAATGTTAATAGCCACACACACACACACATTTTCATTATATGGACTATATATATATATATATATAAAAAGAGGGATTGTGCATTTAAATTCCAGATATTGAAATGTCAGAGATGTCTGGTCATATGCAGTGGACAGTAGCCCTCCACCCTTGACACCCTACACCCTTTTCCTGCAACCTGTCAGTCGAGTATGATGAACAAGAACAAAATACCCATAACTTTTTTTTTCCTTGTTAAAGAAAAGTTAAACTCAGCTTTTTAAAAATGTTTCTAATGGCAAATAACACAGATAACACAGTTTGTTCACCAAAAAAGTGACACCCATCACTTCATTTAAATTAACGCTGTTTTGAAACAGATATTTACAACAAGCTGCAAAAGTAAGCACATCTATTAGTAAAATAAACTCCCTGCAGTAGACTGGGTACCCGGCTAATTAACTAGCCAACATCAGCTTGTCAGGTTTTGCTGTGTTACTTAACAAAGAGCACAACAACGTACGAGTAGTAATACACTGCACAATAGGCACATTTACTTTAGTACAATTACTAAATTTAGCTGATATTTATCCAGTAATTTGTTTAATTCTTACACCTTTTAGAACATCTGAGAATGAAAATAACTTTTAAGCAGGCTGTCGGCTCTTTGATATTTAATTTCAGCTGATTCTCATTCTCAACAGAATAATTGTCAAGAAATTCACTTGTTTCATCTGACTCTTCTTCAGTGTACCTGTGCAACAAAATGAATAATATAATATAATATAATATAATATAATATAATATAATATAATATAATATAATATAATATAATAATTATTATGTGATAGAATTTATTAGGCAATAGGAAGAGTGGTTGGACTTTTATTTCCAACTAACAGCAATGAGAAAATGTAAAATGTGTTTTGTGATATTCTGGTTCTTTTTCTCTCAGAACACTGAACATTAGAGTAAAGTAAAAGCTTGCTTCTATTTATGTCTTTTGCTGCGCTTGAATGCATGTGAATGTAATATACATCTGGATGCATTACAGTCTGCTTTGATGTAACAGTCCCTGAACCAGATAAAAGCATCATGAACTCAGCTTCTTAGCGACCTTCCTGCCGTGCTACCCAAAGGAGGAGTCAATCGGTGTTATTAAAGCACAGACATTATGAGCAATCTTGTCTTTAACAAGTACAGACATGTTGCCTTCCCTATTCGCTGGTTCCCACAAATCTGAACTGGGAACAGCTCATGTTGAACAAAGGAGGTTACTGGGGAATGTTTTGCACTCTGTTCTCAGACTGATGGAGGCCAAATGCTTTTCATTTATGAATTTGGCTGCCTTTTCTTTGGCATTTTAAAACATGGACGTGAGGGGAGAGTTAAAAAAAAAAAGATGTGCACCCTCAGTATGTTTTATGATCACAGGGAACATAACGGTGTAAGTAAAATTCTTATAAATTCATTGCAAGACAATCATCGCTAATATCATTTGTGGTATTTCCACACCCACTCCAGAGTTTTTGCAATCTATTGCCTAACCCACATTCTTGTCTTTCTCAACTCGACCTGCTATTACTTAAGCAAAGAAATGCTCCTCCGCCTGTGTGGAAACTAGATATGGATGTAAATAATATGCCTCGGCACTTTGTAAAAGCCCTAATCCCAGGAAAACAAACCTGAGTGAAACAGGCCCACCTGAATTGCTTTCAGGAAAACTAGATAATCAAAATGCAAAACAGCCTTTGAAGGAAAAATGAGCCGAGTTCCAACAACAAATCCCCTACAACTAACATCAGCAAATTCTCCCCTGAACTTTTATTTCCATTCAGTGTTTGAGTTTTTAATGTAATCACACTGCATTCAGGGCTCCATCAATGAGCTATTCTGATTTATGTCAGGCTGAATCAGACTTACCGCTTAGAGGTTTACAGGCATCATGAATGAGAAAAGGAGCCACACATTGCACACATTAGGGGTCCCACCATCTCCTTAGACAGGAGGACAATGAAGAAGGAGCAGAGATAAAGGAGCCGGATAACAGGGGTGAAGGAATGGCTCATGCTGATCGGGCTGAGAAGAATGGGGAAGGGGGGGAGAAAGGAAAATCAGAGGCCCAAGACACTGGCCACACAGGGCAGGGGGAGCGCAAGGAGGCCTCCGAGAGGCCTACACTTGGTCATAGCCCATTAGGCTGGCTGGGTGCAAATGCTACAGCTCATTACATGCTCTGCCTCAGCTCTGTGGATGAACAATGCACAATTACGCTACCCTGCTGCTCCTCTAGCCATACTGCCGCATGCCTCTGAGGCGCCTGATATTGCTGCTACAGCGGCTGGCCTGCCAACAGCCTCTGCGCTCATCAGACAGCCTATACATGCACTCACTAATTCAAATCCAGGTTTAGGTCTAGAAACAAAAGCACTGTATGAATTTGCTGGAATGAAAGGAGAGGAGAAACTGGAGATACTGCTTTGCCACTGGAAGAAACCAAACAAAGATATAATGCAGCATTTGTCTGAGGAACACAATGAGGTTCACTCCCTTTTGTTTGCTCCATCCTCTTTAAAGTCCTTATAAAGGTAGACATGTGACAAATGGATAATTCTTTTGTTTCCAGCTGGATTTGGTGTCACTCTATGTTATAATTATTCTAAAGCAGGTGCAGCGCAGATTCAAATATAACACAGCTGAAAGAATTGTGACAATCTCTGCAGTGCCATGAATATCTGAGCTCAGAATTCATCTACTCCCCAGCAAATTGGTTCATTTTAAGTCTTCCTCCTTCCCATTCTACAATTATGCATGCAGAAGTTGACATTTAATCTGATGGGGGGAAATGCTAACTAACTTCCTCCTGCTTCCTTTTTTGTTTTAAGCTAAAAAACAGGACACTTGGAAAGGTCACTCTTCCCTGGTGTCAGAGCTTCTTGGAAAAGTTTCCATTCATAGCAAGTATTGTTACGTCTCAGCATCTCCCTCCCCCCTATGCCCTGTCATTCAAAGAGGCAGAGCATTCAGGAAATAATAATAACAAAAGAACTCTGGGAAATCTCTTAACAATACTGTGGTTACAAGTTTGGCAACTTTCAGTGAGTGAGCCCATGACAGGACAGAGAAACACAATCACAAACCTGATATCCATGGATTTTAATTAATACCCTTTCTTTCTTTACACATTTGGATGAAATTACTTTTTAGACAAACAATTGTCATTACAAGAGGACAGTAATTACCTTTTTTACTTACTTTATTTACTTTCTAAAACTTGTTGGGTTGAGTTTTTTTTTTTTTGGCTTGTAAATAGATATTATATAGTTGTTTTTGTTTAATCCAAAGGGACAGAGGTCGGCGCATTTATCTTGACACACACTGACTGCAGGACTGTGAGTTCCTACAGCAAATAGATTTTTTTTTCTTGTTAGTACAAGTCTTAGGCTTAGTGTTTTTAAAAGTGTAAGCTGACCTTTTCTATCCTACATTAATGTAAATACAGGCATTTCCACCACAGGCAGCAAAATTTGCATTAATGAGACATAGGGGTATTTTTCACTCAGCACTCTCTCGTG
>NC_051438.1:21846436-21940723 GCF_001649575.2 Kryptolebias marmoratus | reverse complement strand
GCAAATCTTCTACAAATCAGCTTCTGTTCCACTTTTTGCATCTTCATTAAACTTCAGCTGTTCAGCATATCTTCAGCTGCTTTCAGCAAAATCATTCAGCAAAAAAAGCATTCACACTGCATTTTCGCAGGAAATGCAACTTCTCTAGTTTTAAATGTGTCACATCTAAATTGAATGCATTCGAATTTCTTTGCATAATAATCCTTATTGTTTTTGTAATTTCGTGTGTATTGTCTTTGAATTCAGGTATTTTTACTGCTTCTCCTCAGACAAATTGTGCAGATTCATGAAGCTCTGTTTCTTTTTATTGTGTTCATGCTTCATAGCTGAACCCTACATTGATCTGTTTTCTGTGTCCCGGCTTTATTTTACAATTTTGTTATAGTTCAAATAAATGAAGGACTTCTGTTTCATTTTTTTCTGCTTTTTTTCCACACTACGACGTTTGCGCGATGTTTTTATTTTGAAAAGCTTCAACAGGAAGTAGCTCTTAGTGTAGCGGAAAACGGGTCATTCAAGGCGGTCGCCATTTTGTTAGCTTCTTAGCAAAATAAGCCGTTCTAGGGTAGCTTAGTTGTCTTTAAGAGCTGCCTTCGGATGCCTGAAATTTAAAGTTTATTTTCCCGACATGTGGTATGAAATTCTCCCCGGCGTGGGCGTCATGTTCGCGTGTTTGACGCTTCCTGGCGTCACGACCGCGTATATCCAGAAGTACACGAACGGGGGGAAGGTGAGGACGATCCCGACCGTGTTCCGCTCACCTGCTGTACATTTAACAGCTCTAACCTGAAGGTTTCTGTCTCCATGGCAGGAAAAAAGGGTCAGTCGGTGTAAATGGCAGTGGTACATGATGGAGAGGGACAGGCGAGTGTCGGGAACGGGTCACCACTACGACTCCAAGGTGATTTATTTCGTCATAATTACACAAATCGTTGTTAACCTTAAAGAAAATGAACACACAGTCATATAAAACACATTACAATGACTGAAGAAACCAATGTTTACATGCATCACTTTCACCAGTTAAATTAAATATTATCAGTCATGTGTGCAGCCTTTAAACTTTGACTATAATCTAAACTATTTAAAGTCAAAACTTTATTATTTTATCCATTTATACCCTGAACAGAGTGGGGTCTTGACCTTTTTCTTCTGTTTTCTCACCAGGGGCTCGAGAACATCAAATGAACCATGAAGACCCGCGATGAGGAGAAAATCTTTGTTGTAAATTAAAGAGTGTAAAACGTTCCGTTTAAATAAAACTGTTCCTTGCTTAAAACCTACTGAAGTTTCCTTTTAATGATTTCTAAAAGAAATGGACGTAAAGAGATTGAAATCAGTGTTTTATTAGATGAAAACCAAGCTTTTAAGGGGACGGTCAACCTATTTTTTTGTCTGGTTGGATATTTTTTGTGTCCAAAAAACAACCAAACCCTATAGAAATATTACAGTAATCAGTCCATCACTCAACATACAGCTGGTCCTCGTTCTGTAATAAATACAGCTCAACTATTAGTATTTTACTGAATGTAAAGCAGCTAAAACTTGAGCCGTTCAAGCAAAAATCCTCCATCATTCACAGATTTCCTGATATGTATATTCAAATGATCCAAAAATTGAATAATCACAGTTTAAAAATGTCTCTTTTCTGCTTTAAAATTTCTTGCGTTGAATAAAAATATAAAGGCAAAGACACAAAATCACTTAATTTTGAGATTTTATTTACCGTTTTGCTCAGGATTAAGAAAAACTATTAAGAGACTGAGTAAATAGTAACAAGAGAATATTTCCAAGACAATTCTTTACTCATTGAAGAAAAACATATACATTATATTTCAGTAAAATTTCAGACCGGAAGTCTCTCGGAAGTAAAAAAGAAACTCTTGAAGTCACAGAACGAAGAGCAAAAAGAGACGGCGTTCACTTCTCCTCCTTGCCTTTGGTTTTTCTGTACACCATCTCCCTGAAGCTCGATAAGATCTTGCTCTCCCTCTTCCTCCTCTCCTCCTGGTTGAAGGAGGCCAGAGCTCTCTTTTCATCGGCGCTGTAGATCTGGTTTTCCTTTCTCAGACGCACAGCCTCCATACGACGATGTCTGCAGAGGGACAACAGATAGAAACGCCAGCGTTAGAAAGAATAGGCTGGGCTACAGACAGAAACACGTTCTGAAGCAGACAGTGCCAAGAAAATAACCACAGGAAGATGAGTCTGCCAAGCCTGATCTGGTAACTCCTGAGTTCTTAATCTGGATTTGGTCACAGGATTAAAGTGAGACCACGACAGCTGAGGAATGTTTAGTCTTCATATATGAGATTATATCTTTAGCTAACAGTATAGATCAAGCTTCTCTTTGCAAAGTCAGCAAAATCAATATGAGAACTCCTCAAAATAAACAAAAACTGAATAATATTTTTCTCTTATCGATTAGTGTTACAGTTACAGTGTACTTAAATTCAAAATTTGTGACTCGTTTAAAACTACCACGTGCATTTGTTTGCCTACAGAAACAGCCGACATGTTTGAAAACAGGTCAGCAAAGGCGGTGTCCATGAAAGAGCCATTTAATATGGAGACGTCTGACAATCATGACGTATTGGAACATATTTTTGCTCAGATTTGTTGAGTAAAGGGTGCAGATAAAAAGATGAACTGACTGGTCCAGTAGAAGTTTCTCCAAAAAAACAAAAACCATTTGAAAGCTGAGCTCTGTGTTTTCCTGGTTTGATCCCTGATATTCGTTTTAGCAGCAGATTCTCTCTTATTTCCACCTAAACGTCTTCTCCAAGAAACTACACTCGTCTGGTTCCACCATATTTGTTTACCTACACAGACTACAGCCTAATGTAGATTAATCCTGTGACTCAAGCTTCCACGTGGATTTCAGCAGATTTAAATGAGTACTTTGTTTACATTGAGTGTGAACCCACATTTCAGAACTGCATATTAATGTATCTGGAAAGCTACCAGAGGAAACTCTTTCAAAATGAACCATTTGATGAAGTTCAAATACCTGTTTTATGTTTGTTTGAGTTCATACTCTGTAATGAGTAGCTTTAATATAAACTGTAATGTTTAAATAGAAAGATTTTTTGTTTTAAAGTGCAAAAAAACTTCTGGCTTGAGTTTGAGTAAACGTGTTCCCTTCCTACGTTAAACTGAGTGTTTGGTCATATTAATCTGCACCACCCGCCAGCAGATGGCGCCACATCCTCTCTGATTGGCTCTACTATTGGAGTAACTCAGTAGTAAATGTTTTGCATCTGTAGCTATATAAATTTATTACAACAGAAGAGGCAGTTTAGAAAACAACTTCCAAGCATTTCTTACCTGCTGCCACTCATGACGTAACCAGACTTCTCAAAGTTTGCGATCTCATCGCTGGTGAGACCAATTTCTCCTCTTCTCGGGATACGCTTGCCCGCTTTCACGTACTCAGCCATGGCAGCACCTTCACCCGGCAACAACGCATGACCAAAACTGAGAGGAAACAAACAAACAAATAAACCATAATCACAAACAAGAACATCTGTAGGCTTCTGTGTTATTATGTTAGCAATGTCACATTTGATGAGATAAATAAAATTAAATTAGCAGTTTTTGGCTAAAATTAAATAAAGTAATTACACATTGTTTTATGTTTGTAATAACACTTTTTTTTGCAGCAGACCTTCTTGTAACCTGTACCTCTGTTCTGATTCCTAATCGTAATAAACAAACAAACAAACAAATAAAAAGCAGAAGTAAATCTCACTCCAGAGGTTTGTCATCCTGCGATGTATGAGTGAGCGGCGCTTCAGGACCAACTACGTGTTCGTCCACGCAGGTTTTCTCCACCCACTTCACTGCACCACTTTCCTCCTCCTCCTCCTCCTCCTCCTCCTCTTCCTCCGACTCTTCGCTGCTCGAGTCACTGGACTCTTTCCGGTTCTTCTTCATCTTCTTCTTCTTCGACTTCTTAGACCTTCGCCAAACCGTTAACGTTCAGTTCATCAAAGTTTACACAGACAAGTGAAGAAAGCTGGTCAGTAATTAGACTCCGAACTTACTTTTTGCTCTTCTTCTTCTTTTTCTTCTTCTTTACTTCTTCCTCGGCTGTGTGGAAAAATTTACATTTAGCTCATAAGCTGATTGAAAAAAGAAGACCCTGGTGAGAGTGAACGGTCTTACCATCTGAATCTGATTCCAGCTCACTGTCCTCCGAATGCTTCTTGTTTTTTCTTTTCTTTGACTTCTTCTTCTTTTTCTTTTTCTTCTTCTTCTCCTCTGTTAATCAGAAGATTACTTGTAAATTCAAACACAGACGGCCACACAGGCTGTTCAAGCAAATACTCGGGATCATTTCCACATGTTGCTGTTCACACAGGCTTCACAGAAGAGTGATGTGGAGGAGTGTGTGTTCAAAGCGCCCAGGTGGCCGGATATGATGCAAATAAAGTACAGAGTGCTCCAAAAGGCTCGCTGCTTCATTAACGTACAACAAGACGCGCTGATCTTCAGGATAATTCACAAACAGGCCCAAGAATTTGAGAGCGGCAGATGAGATGTTTGTGTTTTCATCTATGCGTCGAGTGGAAAACACCTCTCGAACATTTTATCAGTGCAGTGTGAGTGAAAACATCAACGCCATCTCTGCAACTTGTCTTCAGTGTCCGCCTACCTTCGGAGCTCGATTCTGAGCTGTTGTTCTTCTCATCTTCTTCGACGGGTGTGAATTCGTCAGAGCTGATGGGAGAAAAAAAAATATCCACAATTAACAAAGTAGGGTTGGGGCAAAACAAGACAGCAGGTTCCCTAAAAGCGACAGCGTGGAAAACGTTAATTTAATGTGGCGGCAGATTCTGAACCTACTCTGGTTCTTTCACCCTCGGCGAGTAGCCCCAAACCTCTGGACAACCGAGCTCGCCGATCCTCTCCCTCTCCTGCAGACGCCTGGAACACAAACCCAGATGGTTCAGCCGTCTGGTCTGGATTTAAACGCCACATTTAAACACGTGAAAGGTCCTAAATGTTGACTTTGTATGAAGCAGCACCGAGTTAAACAGCAATGTAAAAAAAAAAAAAAAGAAGTCAGACATTTCAGAAGCACATCAAGCTGCAGAGGTGACAGCAAGAATCCCACCACCTGTCATTTACAGCAGGCAGGAGTTAAATGTTTGTTTGTTTGTTGGCTCTAATCGTGATTATATGAGTCTAACAATCACATCATCAGAACCTTACAGCTGCTTGAGCTCATCCAGCTAAAAGTCACATTAGCTTTTCATACCTGGCAATAAAAGCCTCTTGTCTCTGCCGCTGAACGTCATCCCTCTGCTGCTGGTAATAATAATCATCTTTGAAGCTGCCGTGTTTCCCGGCCGCGTCCCGCTGCTCGGACCAGTGGTTGTGGTTCTGGCTGCCGTTGTGGCTATGGTTGTGGTTGTGACGCTCCCGGGACCTGGATCGGGACCTGGACCTGGACCTAGACCTGGAGCGGCTTCGACGCGGACTGCCAATGCGGATCCGCCTGAGGTTTCTCGCCTCTTTGAAACGACGCTCCCGCTCTTCTCGTTCCCTCTCTCGGTTGCGGGGTTTCGGGAGTTTGGGCCCGAAGCTGTCCGGGGAGAGGCTCCGCTCTCGGCTGTCTCCGCTGCGGTGCCGCCTTCGGACCCGAGGGCTGCGAGGCTCGGCCCCGCCGTCGGAGCTCGACCGGTCCGACAGAGGCATACCGTCCAAGCTCCGCTGACTTACCGACGAAGAGGGAGACAGACCAACTTCTGATGTAGCTCCAAATTGTTTAGTACGCAAGCAATAACAGGAAGTGCGTTTGTGTCCGTCACCGAAAAGGCCCGATATTCTTCGCGATCAGCACACATTAGTTCCGGTTATCGTCAAAGATGTTTTAAAAAACAGAAAAACACATCTGTTTATATATCACTGCAATTTAAGATAAATTTAATGTGATTAACTAAACAAAAATACATTATTGAGACATTAAAAAATAAACTACTACTTTATATTGTACTGTATATAGAAATATCTAAATGCAAATGTTTTAACAACAAACTAAAAAAAAAATTAAAAAATTAGATTGAACTTTAAAATACTATAATTCAAATGTGTTTATCAATGCAGTTTTCTGCTTGTATGTTAACCACATAATGTTCCTTTTACTTTCATTTATAGAAGTTCTTCATTAAATGACACACATGTGTGTACCACCATTAAATACCACATCTCTCTAAATTTTAAGCACTTTTTGTAACTTGTCTTGAAAATATTTGCTCAAATTCTGTGGTTTTGAATCTGTGACACGTAAATTTAACAAGTTTTATAAACTTTGAACTTTGTTTTACTAAAAAAAACATTCTTTCAAATAGATTTAAGGAATATTTGTTTTCTTTCAAAATGCCACATCATTGTTGTGTTTATCTGCCTAGAGACAGCAGATAATTGACGTACTTTAATTGTGAAGGCGAAAGTAATGATTCGGTACTTCCGGTGGTGCAGCTGCCAGCCGGGCATTTCCGGTGTTGTGTCGAAAAAAGCACCCCGGGTAATTAACATATTGGATAGCAACGCAGTGGTCAGCTTAGTGTTGACTCAAGTACCGCATTTGCAGGTAAATAATATCAGTCTTTATGTTTAGTCTGGGGACTATATTTATTTTCGGAGAGACGTTTATTGAATTGAAACTTGCATTTGAAGCTATCATGCTAACGAGGTGCTAACAGCAGGCCGCGCTTCCTCAATATTATAGAGGAAACCGCGTTACCTTTGTTAGCAAGCTAACAACAGCAGCTAAATAGGATGTTTACAAAACAAATTTTTAATAAACAATAATGGTAATGTTTATTCTGGCACTAAGGCCTTTTGGTAATTACCAGTGAACTTAGTTTTACACTAATGTTAATCCATGTAAGGTTAAAATGTCAGCAACTAAATTTACTGAAAACTGAACGTTTAGCTTTTGGTTATTGTCTGTTTAGTCTGTAAAAAACAAACATCAAGCATAGTTCACTGCAAAAGAAGACGAATAAAACAAATGTTTGAAAATAGATTTTTCAACCTTTATCTGATTAATTTCAAGTATTGTTTAGTTTGCAACTATTACGCTATTACACTGAATGAGCTACAGCTTATTAAGCTAGTAAAAGTGCTTTGGTCAAACAGTCTTTTAAAAAAAAATTACAATAACCTACTTGTTCAAGCTGTATTGCTGTGTTGATTTTTAATTTTAGTTTAGTTTTAACATTTTGTTTTTCCAATTCCTGCTGTAGGAAATACTTGGACACCTGTTTAGAGAGGTGTTGTGTGTCTACTTATTGAGCAAGTCTGTCTGCACTCTTTTTAGACTGTTATTTATGGGCTGATTTTGCCTTTTAAAGGCCTTAATGTTCAGGTGCTTTAGAGAAAATCAGCTGCAAAACTAAACAACTTGTCCAGCAAAGTTTGACATTTATCTTTTCTCCCAAATTTAACAACTTATTTTGCTTGTTAGACTACCGCAGGAACACAAAGACAAAGTTGGAGAGGTTTCATGTTTAGGTTTAGTTTGATGTCATAGCTAACTGTAAGTGTGATTTCTGATTTGTTTTCCCTTATTTTATTCATTTGCTCTTTGCAGAAATGCCAAATTTAAAGCTGATATCTGCAACCGACACACAGTATTCAGCAGAGATCCTGAAGTCCCTGAACGAGCAGCGAAGTCATGGATTGTTTTGCGATATCACAATTATCATACAGGACAAGAAATTCAGAGCCCACAAAACCGTGCTGTCTGCTTCGAGTACATACTTTTACCAGCTCTTTACTGTTGCTGGACAAGTGATTGAGCTGAACTTCCTCAGACCGGAAATCTTTGAGCAGATTCTCAACTATATCTACAGCTCCAAAATTGTCCGTGTTCGCTCTGACATGCTGGAGGAGCTCATAAACGCTGGACAGATACTTGGAGTGAAGTTCATTGCGAACTTGGCTTTACCTCTGTCCCAGGTGAAAGGTATTGCTGGTTTGTCGAAAGACACAGAGCAGAAAAATGATACAGCTACAGAGAATATGCCCATCATCACAGAGTCCTTCTCAATTTCCACAGAGGAATTCAATCAGTCAAACAAACCTGGAGAAAATGAGGAGGACTCGGACGATGTTGTTTTTGTCTCGCATACAGATGCTCAAAGCAGAGCAGCCAGTCTAAAGGCCAACTCTGAGGTCATAGATTTGGATGACATAGAATCTGAAAGTGCGAGATCAAAACGAAACGTTGAGTTAAACAACGGTGTTGGAGCACATGCAAAACAAGCCACAACCCCCATCAGAATAAACTCCGCGGAGCCTCCCAGCGTCCCGGTGAGCAGCCCTCTCCGCAGTCCTGACAGCAGCTCCAACGTTTCGACTTCCCCCGCCGCCGTCTCCACGGGAAGCGTTCCCTCAGCGCAGGCCAGACCAGACAGCCTCACCGCTGAGCCAACGAGTGCCCCTCACTCCTCTGAAAGCAGGGACATAATGGGAGTCCACAAGAAGCAAGTTGCCACTTCATCCCAACAAGGGGATTATAAATTAAGGCTTTTAGATGTTTCTGAAGTCTCACTTCTTAAATCTAACATTGACGTGCCCCACACACCAGTTACTAAAACGGTGACCCTCAATACAACCACAGAAATTGATTCTTTTTCATCAGGCTGTAAAGTGTACGCTAATATTGGAGAAGACACTTTTGACATTGTCCCAGTGAAGGATGATCCAGGGGAAGGAGGCTCTAAAGCCAATAAATGGAAGAGATCCTTCATGGCAACGCCTTTGAAAGCCACCGATGAACCACCTTTGTCTCTAGAACTTGGACCTAACAAGAAGAAGAACAAAACCGAGCTCGAGGACCACTATGAGCTGGTCATGGATGGGAAGACTTTCTTTGTTTGCATCGTCTGTAAGCGTCCCTACGTGTGTCTGACGAGTCTGCGCCGCCACTTCAACACTCACTCGTGGGAGAAGAAGTACCCGTGCCACTACTGTAACAAGGTCTTTGCCCTGGCTGAATACAGAACTAAGCATGAGATCCACCACACAGGGGAGAGGCGGTACCAGTGCCTTCTGTGCAATGACATGTTCCTCAACTACCAGGTCCTGTCCTCGCACTGCAAGTCAGTCCACAATCAGGATCCGAGCGGGAGGAAGGAGAAGGATGACGGTGCCAACAACTTGTACCGCCTGCTGCCGGGTAAGATGGTGCAGAAAAGGATGAGCACGCGGGCGATGGACAAGGCAGAGATTCCTCTCATATCCGAAGATGGCAGCATTCATCACATTAGCGCGGCCAGTGAAGCTGTCCTCTCGTCCACCCAGCTGTTGGACTTGGACAGCATGTTCGTCGAGCCCGACACTCACATGCAGCCGGACATGGCCGCGGAGCCGGTGTCGACGTTGAACTCTCCTTCACGGGCCGCCACAGAGTTTGAGTACATCATGCCAGAGACTTACTGAGGAACGTTCACCGCTCCTCGTTAGCCGTGCCTTTTTTAGGTGCCCAGTTCCATTTTATCTTCCAGATTCATCTCAACAATCATTTTTAAGGAATCCACTTTAATCCACTTCATCATTTCTAGAATCTGAGGGTTTTCTAAATATTATTATTATTATTCTAGTTTCTAACAAATATTTGAAAGGTTAAACCTTTTATTGTGAGGAAAAAAAGACAGTCCCCTCATGTAAAAATATATAAAGAGTATATAGATACAGTAGGTGTGTTGAAAAATGATGCGACATGTTTGTTACTTCAGACTTAAAGTCAAAGCGTTGCATCAGTTTGTAAAGGATTTAAGGTGTAATGAAAGTTGCATTTCAATTTATTGCAATGAAGTTGGTGTTAAAACCTTCGTAGTAACGGTAACTTAGTAATAATGCATTCAAGGGTTTTGGCAGAGCCCTTTGGTTAAAAAAAAAAAGCTCTTAATTGAAAATTTTAGAGGCAGTTGCTCCAGAAACAGGAAACTTAATTCAGTTTAGTGCCCAGAAATGTTAAAGGCTGCCTAAATCAGCCTTTTTCTTACAGCAGATAAACAACTTTGCACAGTAAAATCATGAGTTGTTTGGTTAATTAATGTTTGCCTCGGAAAAAAATCCAGACGGTTGAGATCGACTTGTGCTGAAAACACTAATAAGGTGCTGATTTTCAGTCAAAGTCCTCAAAGGTTCAGGTAGATTTTTGAGGAGCAGATTCTGTTAAAGACGTCAGAAACATAAAGCAGTGAAATGTGACATCAATATCACTCTATTTAACGTTCTGAGGCCAGTTTTATTAAAAAAAACAAGTTTGCCGGTTGAAATAAATAGTGAACTACTTTCCTCATATTACCACAAGTTGCTCTTTTTTTGTTTATAATTTGTATACTTATTAGTGTTTTCCAAGAAAAATGTATGAAATATAAATTATTAAATGCAACAAGACTGCTCTTGTCAACACAATGCTCTGTCTTTTGTTCCAGCTGATGTTAATCCAGACGTGGAACTGCTAACTGCTTGGTTTCTGTTTTCATTTTGCTTTGGTGAATGTTGATTATGATCTAAAATATATATTTTTTATCACTTGCTTGTTCCTGTGGCAGGAAGGTTGTACAGTTAGTACTTTCACGAGTAGCTTGAAAACCTGAGTTGTTGTTTTGTTTTGTTTTTTCTTAAAGTAATTAAATACAGCATAATGTCAGCTAGAAATTTAGAGTCCAAATGTAACCCCGGGATGATTGTTAACTCAGGAGAATTAGTCCTTGTATTTAGCATTTAGCAGAAAACAGGGAGAAGGACCAGTTTGGTAACAAATGAGATTTTTACACATTGTGTCAGAATCTTGAATAATGTAGATAAACGTAAAATTAACACAAATTCAGTTTGTGTCATTATCAGAATAAATTCTACAGTTTGTTTTTCCAATAAAATGCTTGCAAACACAGTGTGATGTGCTGTTTATGACTGTGGCACGCCTCCTGTTTGTTGGATGTTTCGGGTGAATTTCAGTGTTTTAGCAGCACATTTAAACACATTATTTTACCTTTTAAACAGATCCACCGCGTAAACACCAGTTCTTTTATTTGCTCATGAAGACAACAAAATTCTCATTTGTACAAAAAGCAAAGTTGACAAGTGAAAGGATGTTTTCTTTTTTCTGGAAGATTCTGTGAAACCAAAGCATGTAGATGGATTAATTTGTTTGTTTTCTCGGTCCAGCAGAGATTACTCAGACGGGTGTTCCCCTTTTTTTCCACTCGGTGAAACAAAATAAACTGATAGAACCACATAAACTCCATTTTCATCAGCGTCTCTTGAAAAACGTGACAATACAAGATGTCACCTGACTTTAGAGGCTGACAGATGCGGGTTTCTCAAAGGCCGATCTTCAGGACAGCTCATAACTTAAATATAAAGTCAGTTTTTGTCTTTTTGGGCCAATGCGTAGGTAGAGCTCAAAATCTTTTTTGACTTGCTTGCTCCTGATCGGGGTCTTGGGGAGCTGGTTCCCATCTCCAGCAGTCTTTCACAGAATTTTATTTATTTTTTAATTAAAGCTTTATTTTCTCTGATAAGATATGATGCAATATTCTGGTCAGCTTGCCTTGGTGTTTGTCAGTGTTGTGCCAAAGGAAAAAAAAAGTGTCCATGCCATGAAAAGCGCTGTTTGATCAACACCAGGGCGTAATGTCACCGTGCTGCCTTTAAATGAGCTTATTACGCTCAGGCTTGGCCAGTGACGTCAAGCAACCGATGGATTGATCTCCCTCTAAATGTAACACGAACCGTCAGGCAGTTGTGCATCATATTTACTAATTTCACTGGAAACCAATCTTTACTATCAGCTCCTGAGAATGTGGCGCTGAAATTAGAACCAGCGCCGACTAAAGATGCCAGAAAGAGTTTTCATGGGTACTGATGAGGTTTTTACAACTCTACCTCTATTCCCTCCTCCTTCCTAGCAAAGGAAGACACGTTTCAGCTTTTATCTGTGATATAATTACAGCTGACAACGTGAGAGACACTACTGGCTTTTCTGTTTTCAGTGGAACTACAATAAATAGCATCCAGAGTCTTTAACTGTATCTCCTCAGCAACTACTGTTGGTACAAAAGCTTATTTTTGTCTGAATACTACGGCTCTGCTCACCTCAGAGAAGAAAGAACGAAATGACTTGTTTTTATGCCTTAGAACCTAACTGTGTAACATACTGCTGCTCATTGTTTTGCCTTTAATAATGTTCTGGAACTAGTAGCTGCAGGAGAAACGACAGGTTGGATTTAAACTGTAAAGTTTAGACTTTTAGAGATGATTTGGTGAGTCTCTCAGTCCACATATTCACAGTGAGTAAAGTGTCTTCTGTTCCGTTTGCGGCAGGGAACATTTGCAGTGTTTATGAAAGACGTGAACCTAAAGTATGAGCGGGAGCAAAGTTGGTGCACAGAAGAAGTCGGAGTGACAGAGCGATGCATTAAGGCGGAGAGATGTGTAAACAGTCCTGACACTGAGCAGGTCGTGTCTCTCCTGGTGCGATTGTTCACACAGCAGACCGGCGCGGCGCCCAGGAGACACTCGCTCCTTCGCCTGGGGCTGAGAAAGCCCGCCCTGTAGCCATCCTCCTCTTCAACACGCTTCTGAATGATTGTGAAGAAAAGCCCAGGGAGACCGAGCGAGCCGCTCGCTCGGCGCCTTACGACACCTGATAACGTCCCGGGTGTTTGCTGTTCTTACGGGCTGTACGGTGGGGGCTTCTCGTCCGGGTGCTCGTGAGGAGGCGAGTAGCGAGGAGGGATCATCGTGGGCCACAGGTGGCTGGCTCCTGACTGGGAGTCATCCGATAAGACTGAGGAATCAGGGAACATGTAGGAGCCCTGCAGAAAACAGCAAAGCCATGCTGAAAGTGAGTGCTGGTAGTGAAATACTACAAGCATACAGTTTAATTTGGCTGCAGATGGAAACACTCCCCGGTAAATAAATCATTTAATCCCTTTTGTGCCTAAAAGTTAAACTTCCATAGGAATCATTTCCCAGCTTGCCTTGCATTTAAGCATTAAATCTGATCCTCTTTGAGGGTAATTTCTGCACCTGCAGGTCGTAGGCAGTGTAAGGCGGCAGGCAGGGGGCAGCATTGTGATACGAGTTGAGGGAGGTGGTGGGTGGAGGGGGCTCAGAGCGGACCGGAGCAGCTACAGCCTCTGGTTCGGATGCAGTCTCTGAGGCAGCGGAGGGCGTCTGAAAACAAAAACATTTATTCAGCTAGAAATTTAAAAAGATGTCTGCAGTTGTGCGAAGATTATAGTAATTCAGTAAACTTAACGTACATAGCACCTTTCTCAGATAAAATTCACAAAGCGTTTTATATTAATATAAAAAGAAAACTATAGAAAAATCATTAAAACAAATAGGTATGGTGTAATAAGCCAAAATAAAAGCTGGTTTGAATAAAAGAATCTTCTGCCGCCTTTAAAGAAATCAACACTTTCAATCCAACAAAAAGATAAGAAAAGCTCAAATCCACAAACGAGTTCATTCGAGGTTTTAATTGGGTCTAAGAAACGAGTCTGCTCTGGTTTGAGGGTCAGAGTTGAGGTGAAAGGGTTTAAAACTGCTGAGCGGCTTCACTGCAAAGTGCTAAAAGTGAATACAAAGATTTTAAATTAAAGTCTGAACGTAAATGATAACCAATAAAGAAAAGAGCCACGAGTTCTTCTCATTAATTTATAAATATTAGGAGAAAAACACAGTTTTGGACCAGGTGTTTGGTACGTTCTTTAATCAAACACTCCGCCTAAGGCATTCACATTCACCGCAGGTCTTCACGCTCAATACAGGACGTACCATGTCCTTGAAGCCTCCCAGGACCGCCGCGGTGATGATGCCCAGGAAGAGGGCCACGATGTTGAGGATGGTAGCCGACCACAGCAGGTGGTAGAGGTGCACCACCTCCTGGCAGCTCTTTACATCTGTGTATTCATGGTAGCCTCCCATCACCTCGGCTCGGCTAGGCCAGTGGGCGTGACAGAGAGGGGAAACAGCCGACAGTCAAGCCACAGGCGGCACTGAGAGCGCTGACAGGTGTTTAACAGTACCTGCATCAGCCAACTCAAGAGGGCTACAGCAGGGTGTGATTTATGAGGTGAAAAGGGGACATGAATGGGTGAATGTTCAGTCTGGAGCAAACAAAACATGGAGAACAAATGGCACCCTACAACACATTTCTACCATGGCTTTTATTAAAATGAAAAAATAAATAAATAAAAAAAATAATCAAATGAAACTACATCTACATAAATACAGGAATGAACCCATCAAAAAATGGCCATTATCAGTCTAAAAAAACAGACCTACTTCCAAATCATGGATGACTTCCTAAACTTTTTCAAAACATCTTTATTCTGAAGTCCCATAAAAGGATGTTCTCTGAAACAAAAGTCAAAAAGAAAAAAGAAACGTTCTTGTTCTGACACAATCAATAAATGTCAACAATGAAAACCGAGGAGCCACTGATTCAGCGGCCAGCCAGGTGTTTGCTCGGGTCTACTCACTTCCCGCAGTTGTAGAGTTCGCAGCAGTAGCACGTGTTGCTCTTCACACTCAGCTTACAAGACGAGTGCGATGTTTGGCACTGCACCTGAGGGTCACATTAATAAGATTATCAGCTTTTCACTGTTTGCTCCCAGCCTCGTCTGCATACGAGCCACACAGAGACGATAAAAACTATTTTTATCATCTTCTATTATTCACTGTGAATCTGACAGGAAGCTTCATGTGAGGAGTTAAACAACAAAGTTATTTCTCAGTCTTTGACAAAAAAACTGTATTTTATCTGGGTTCAGAGCACCGAAGGAGGAAGGTTCCTGCATTTAACACAAACCTATAGAGCTACTGAAATGTTCAGAAGGTAATAAGTCAAATAAAATTAGGAGAACATACAGTTGGACTAAAGTATCAACCCATCCATCTTCTACAGTTTATGATCGGAGAACCTGTTGAGGGATCCCATTCCCCAGCTCCTCCTGGGGGATCCCAGAGAGGGTAAATAATCCCTCCCTCTGGGGTGTCCCCCCAGGAAGCATCCGAATCAGACGCTCGAACCGCCTCACCTGACTCTTCATAACGTGGAGGAGCAGCGGCGGCTCTGATCCGAGCTCCTCCCCCTGTCTCTAAAGCCGAGCCCGGCCGCCCTGCAGAGGAAACCCGTTTCATCCGCTTGTATCTGGGATACGGAATAAAACAGCATTCCCTAATTTGGCCTGACTGCACGTGGAATTGACAGGAGTGACATGGACGGGGTTCCTGATTTGACCCGAACTGATGACACGTAAAACTTTATTTTATCCAACACGGCGGTGTCCAATCCTGGTCCGGGAGAGGGCCGCTCCCCTGCATGTTTTAGATGTTTCTCTGCTTTGACACACCTGATTTGATTTGATTTGAAAGAGCGATTAACATATTTTCCTATTCAAACTGAGCATGTGATCCCGGCTTCTCTGTTACCTCCTTTATTGTAATTCCTGCATGTCTGAACACATGTCAGCCTAGAAGCAGGACCAGTCAGCCCAGGCCAGTTTTATCACAGACTCCACTGTTTGATAAACCGGCTCCTGTGTGAGCAAACCGAGTGAGATGCAGTCAGGTGTTCTTACTTCCTGGTCAGATGAAGTCTCGCTGGAGTGATACTCACAGCGACCAGCATACAGAGGCCTGAGGTCCTGCAGGAGAATCAAGAATATTATTAAAAACCTCTCAACACAGCATTCAATCAGGAGATACGGAGGCCAGATAGAAAATCAAAATTCTATAGCAAAACATGACAGCTACAGTGTAATTTTTTTAAAGAAAATAAATCTGAGAAAGCTTTTTATTTCCACACATCTGGGACTGATAGGCTTTGATAAACTACAGACATGTTTGATAAAACAAGTCTGTTTCTTGGCTGCTGGGAAAATGTATATTTAGTTGTACATGTTTACTTTGTTCTGCTCGAAGAGTGAAAAATATGTGGCCATTAAAAGGTCACAGCTGCGGTTCTATTTTTATTTTTTTTTATGGAAAACCCACAGGAGGAGCAGGAACCATGGCTTTCGGGTTTGAAAGCAGTTTAAACTTTATTAAACAGATAAAACTAAAGTAAATTGAATAAGATGATATTCTTTTGTTTATACTTTAAAGAGCTATGTGTCTCTGAGATAACACTAACCTTAATCAGAAGTTAAACTACACATGTTTGGTGCTAGTTTTAACTAATACTGCTATATTACTTTAATTTAAAAACAGACAGTTTCATAACAATCCAACAGCAAAACTTGGTTCCAATGATCGTAATAAGATGAGATTAATTTATCACACTGTCCTTTTAAATGTATGGTTTTTTAAACATTGTTTAAAGCAGTTTGTCACTGGATGTGATGACAAGTCAGATATTTTAGCTGTAATTTATCATCCACAGACATTTTATTGGCAGTATAAATATTTAGTTGTGCTTATTGAGTTTCCTTAAAGCTACATTTTATTTAAATAAAGACCCGACTGTGTTCTCCAACAACGCGATTCAGTTTGATAACTGAAGTTATGAATATAAAGATGCATCGTGTTTTTTTTCCACAGCACATTTCTGTGGCGTTTAGTGAGCAATTACTGTCTGCAAAGAAAATCCCCACTTTCCATTTCACTGACATCATTAGCAAATAAAAACCTGCTAATGATGTTCTCTCTTTTCTCTCAGCCACAACCCCTTTCATCCTAATTGTTTTACCTGCGCATTAGTGGTTATATGACGTTTTCTACTTTGCATCAGAAGCAGTCATTTCTCTTTTCTGCTCAATTTATTTGACCCACCGAGAAGGGTGCGGCAGCTGCCTCAGCATGACGTGTGTTGGGGATTTCACAATTAATGCAGACGGAGCAAATGAAGCTACTCTAGGATTTTCACTCATCATTATAAGTCACGAGAGCTTTCTGTTGGCATGGTGAGAATTAGCTCATTAGAGATACTCACAATGTGCCTCGCTGCAAAAACTCCGTCAACGATCGCACAGCAGAAGGCGGCCACCACTCCAAAACTGATAAAGACAATAGATGCCACTAACTAAGGAAAAGAAAAACAGAAAAGTGTCAGCGTAATCACTGCTGATTGCTCTGCAAACACTATAAACATGCACACCTTTTGTTTTCTCACCAGTTAAGCTCCTGAGAATAAACAAAACCCACCTAGATTCCCTGAAAAATACATAAAACTAAAGTATATAAAGAAATGTGTAACGATGGAGGAGAGGAATGTGACGCGAGGAGCTGTGGGCCTCGGCAGAAACAGATCACCGTATTTACTTTAGCTGTCTAAAATGTCACCACGGTTCTCAAATTGTTGCAGCCTCTGCAACCCTAAATGCATCGCTGCTAGCCCGTGCAACTTTTCCCTTTTCACTCGTCAATGAAAGACAACAAGTATTCAGTTACACCCAGCCCTGTCTGCAGATGATCCACCTCGCAAAAAAAGGGAAGCAACCCCGGAAGACACCACAGATCGAAGAGCTGGAGGGTAGCATGGGCGGCTGCAGTCGGTCCAGGAGAAGGGGAGCTCTTAGATGACTGAGCCGGTTATTCTTACAGACCACAACCCTCTTATTAAATGAGGTGAGTATAAATGAAGAGCAGTGAAGAGAACAGGACAGGTGCCCCAACTCAACCCAAGAGGGACATGAAATGTAGAGCTTTTTTCCCCCCTTTCTAGATCCCAGCATTTAAAAGAAAAAAAAAACAGTTCTTGGTTGTCTTAGAGTGATGTGTTGAAAAGCTTTTTGTCTATTTTTGATTTCTGTAAATGTACAGGAAAATGGGTCCTGCGTCTTCCAAGCGCTGAACTTTCGTAAAGCTATAGACTTACAAGAAATGGTTCTTACCCACACAGTAATGTGGCACCTTCTGAACCTCTCCAGGTTCTGCAAAGTGCTTCACAGAGTGTCTCCTTCACCCAGTCACACACTCATACAGCGAACTTTACACACTACATACAGGACTTAGATATTCTTATTCATGCACCGGTAAGCACATCAGTGGGCGGTGGAGGGGTTCAGTGTCTTGCCCGAGGACACTTCAGCACACTGCAGGGGCTGGGGGTCGAACCCCGACCTTGGCCCAGGGTGTGGAGTGGCCATGCACTTCAAATCATAAGCTTCTAGTTTGTAATATGAGCTTTAATCTTTACATTTTGAAGTCGTACTGCCTGTTATCAGAGCAAAACACTTTTTTATTTGGTTTAGATTGTTGGCAAAACTGAACCAAAGGTGCAGCTGATAGGAATTACTGGAGATGTTGTTGTAAACATACATAAATTTGATGGGGTTACCGTTTAATATGCTGCTTCTGAAAGAGGTTTGTAAATGTAGATCTGCACATTTGGATCTGTTGTTTAAATAACACACAACGGAATCAAACAAGTTTAAAAAGCTCGGCCAGTTTCAGACGTGCAAGGAGCAATTTCACTACTGAGGTCTCTAAGTCGACCATAATGCTGTAATTATTTCCCAGCTGAGTTACTCTGACACACACACACACACACACACACACACACACACACACAAGGACTGCATCACAATCAGTACAAAGAACATTCAAATAGGGTTTGAAAAGACTGGAGACAAAGTAAAACTCATTAAGTTTGAACAAAATGTAGTTATTTAATCAAACTTCCTGCTGTACATAATAGTTAGTTTTCTGTTTGCCTGATGATTTTGGTTTTTTGTGCTGAAGTGTTTTTTAAGTAATTTGGCTGCTTTATTAGTTTATGCTTACATGTTTTCTAATTTATTCTCTAACTTTAAACATTCAGTCTGCCTCTATGATAAAATCTGACACATCTGCACGACAGATTAAAGTCCTCACACTAACAGATAAACACTTTATCATTCTGCTCAACTCTTAATCTTTAATTCTGCAGGTGAGTCGTTTTGAAATGCCATCATGCACCCACAGACATCTAGCTCTCAAACAGGATTAGTTTCATTCTTAATGAAAAGGTAATATTAGTTAATTAACAGAAAACTGATCCGTGCACGTATTCACCTCTGCTCTCTTAACTGTGAGTGTTATGTGTGTCATAATAAATACAATTACGTCTTAAAATAACTGCATTTATCAAGACGTTTCTGAGTCGTTTTCTGAAGAGAAGATGAGCTGTAAATAATCGAGCTGTAAATACTGTCAGCAGAGTTTATGTAATGTGTAATAACATTTTACTACGATGTAACGTAATGCAGCATAGCTTGGTCCGCGGCGTCTCGAACGCCGACTGGAACGCCTGCTGCGTTGCGGGAAAAAAAGGCGTCATTCCTCAGCTCTGACAGACGCGGCCCAGCGCCTCCCACCTGCTCCGCTCGTCTGCAGTTTCCTTCCCCCTCGTTTTAGCGCAGACATCTGTCCTCCTCCTCTTACACCCTATTTCTATTTCTGGCTGTACCCCTCCAACAACCCATAAAGTCCATGGTTCTCGCTCCGATGCACAACGCGAATCTCTTCTGCTCGCTGTCGCATTAACGTAATCGAGCCGTCCAAACAAAACTCAGGATCAGATGGTGTTTAAGCCCTCCGTCTCGTGACAACAGGGACCAGGAGGCAACAAACAGGGAAAGTGATGCAAAGTCATTTAAATCTTCTTACCATTTGCCTCTTGTTCTCTATCAAATGAGCGCCGATAATTCCCAGAAAGGAACCAAAGCCCAGCTGGAAAGACAAAAAAAATAATAATACACGAACGTAGATAAGCAGATCTTTAATATTTAATCTAGTTTTTGTGAGCAAAGTTTCTCAGAATATTACTTTATACTGTGAATGTGCTCTTAACTTTGAATCTGAATAATTAGAGCGGCTCCTGAAAGAAGGGAGAATGCTAAAAGTGGAATAATGTGAGGAAAGAAAATTTATGGATTTAGACACTCAGCATCTAATGACAGGGATGCTGAATAATGAATGCAAAGAGGGGGGAAAAAAATCACGCTTCAGGGACTTTATTTATGAGGTTTATGAGAAATTAGAAACACTTTTACCTCTCAGCAGATCGCTTTGTACGAACTGTGACAGGAAACAGGTGTGCTGTGTGTCTGCCGCCTACAGGTGCAAATTAACACTCACAATGACTCCTGGGTAATATCCTCCAACCGTGATGTTCTGTGTCCTGGTCGTCGCCGCCAGGCCGAAGATGAGGATGAGCACAGACACGACGAGCAGCATCGCCGTCACGATTATGGATTTCCTCTTTCTCCTCTTAAAGGAACCTGGAGGTTCAGCAAATAAAATTTAAAAAAAACGAGCAACACTCAGCATCATTCTGTGAGATCAGCAAACTGATTTAATTAAAAGAGCCCGCAAACTGGGACTCCGTGAGCGCTGCTGTTGTGGGAAGTCATTATAGAGATTTGAGACTACGCGGCCATTGATTTGGCTCTGTCACTTTGACCATTAATGGCTAATTCTGTTCAAGCGTCTCGGAGGAAGCTGTAAAAATGGCCCCGCTGTTGAGATGCTGCAAATGTATTTCAGTGAGTTTTTATTGTTTTTGTTTTTTTTTCCCAGGAAGTCATTATTAGACTCGACTTCTGTCAACAAAATTCTGCAGAGGGATAAAAAAAAAGGATATAAAAACAAAAAAACTTGAAATGATGGCTAATATCAATCAGCTGTTTTCATCGAGCTCACACAGTCTTACAATAAATAACGTCATTCAACAACAAACCGCATCTGGGCGTGGTTTAACCAGGAACAAAGTTAAATAAAAAAACCTTCAGAAAAGACAGAAAAACTGACAACAACTCTCAAGACGATTAGATTACAATTTAATAACCAATTAGCTTACTTACGACCTGAACCTTCTACGGTTTAAGGCAACTATTAAATCAAATTTATTTCTCTTAGATTCAGCTTTGAATAAATCAAATCTCATTAACATTTAGGACACAAGTGAAGAGCAAAACCGTGACAGGAATGTAAGAAAGTGTCTTGGACTCTTTTATCTCATGTTTTTGTTTCAGTATTACAGAACAGATCAAATCCTCTCCATCAAAACTTCTTCCTGATTTATTGTTTTTTTTTTAATATTATTGTTCTGTTTCAGCATGTCCCACACATGTGGAGACCACAGACTGACTGCTGCTAGATATTAAAGCACAAATCTGGAGATCAATAAGAAAACACGCTCTTCTTCTGTAAACACAGGGATTCGATGTCGCCATGGCGACAAATGAAGGACACGGCCTGTGAAATCCTGAGGGTTAGATTTCTAAAACAGCACTAATGAAACAACATCCGGCGGTCTGAGCTCCTGCTTCACTGGATGTTTTCTTTGCTGCTCCAGTTAATAAAAACAACAACACTTGTGGCTTGGTTTTTTTTTTCCTGTCCTACCACACATTAGCAGCTGGAGAATCTGCCGCGGGAACGCTGAGAGCTGAAGGACGAATTAACTGGGCTGTTAAAGTTAAAACAAGCAGAGCAGCAAAACAATAAGAGCTAAAATCAGCCTAACAGTAGCTAAAAGATCAAATTAGCAAAGCCCTAGCTAGGAGCTATAATTTGCTACATTTTAGTTTTCAGATAAGAAACATATCCGAAGGTGAAAATAAGCAAAACAGTAGCTAAAAGCTAAATGTAACAAAAATGCAGCTAAATGCTAAAAATAGGCAAACTTTACCAAAACAGTAGCCAGAAGCTAAAATTAACAAAACCACAGCAAAACAACAAAAAATGGTAAGTAAAAGCTAAAAATAGCACATTTTTGGCTTTTAGATAAAACCAGTAGCTAAAAGAAAAAAACAGTAAAACAGTAACTGAAAGCTAAAATAAGTAAAACTGTAACTAAAAGCTAATATTAGCTAAATTTTTGCTTTTTGCTAAAAAATTGTACCTAATAGCAAAAATTAGCAAAACTGTACCTAAAAGTAGGCTGAAACTAAAATGAGTAAAAACAGTAGCTGAAATAGCAGAACACCAGGTAAAAGAACAAAAAGACAAAAGTGCCGAAGTAGAAATTAGAGGAGAAACTGAAGAGGTCTCAGTGTTTTTCAATGGGGAAAGTTTTGTAAATATAGTTAAATAATACAAAAAAGTATAAAAGTTACAAACACTTTAAATCCAGCTGAATGTTTTGATGCATAAATGGTTAAATTACCACAAAGTGTGAGGAAGTAGCAAATAAAACAGCAATAAAATAATGAGTTTGTGTCACTCTTTGGATTTTAGATCTCTGTTTTAGGCTGTTTTTTTTTTTTTTTTTTGCAGCACCATTGATTTCCTGTCAGGTTAGCACCANAAACATCCAGGCTGCTGTGGTCACTCGGCGCCTCCGCACCTGCAGTGACGCGCTGCGGCCTGGACCAGAACAAAACACCCCTCTGCTGAGAAAAACGAGCGCCTCAGCCAGGTTTTTTATTTATTTATTTATTTTTTAGAAATGAGGCGAGGACAACTCGTATCCTCCTAACATCTATGAGCTGCCTTTATCGCCAACATTAGTGTTCACATACAGTTAGGAATAAATGCACGCAGGTGATGTAAAAACCTGCAGCAGACAGGTCACCTTGCGCGCACACCTACCCATGCTTGTTTCGGAGAGGCTCAGCCCGCTGGACTGGAAGCTGTGAGAAGGAGGCGGCATTGCTTGTTGTTGTTGCAACTCAGTCCCCGATCCTCTTGAGGTGGGGTGGTGGTGGCAAAATAAAACAACAACAACAAAAAAAACAGCAATCACGACTTAATGAGCGGCATAGATCTGAGAGCTAACGGCTCACAAGCCAACGCCGACGGTGCGTTCACTTGTCATGGCATTCTCCGAGCACCAGCGCCGGTCGGTTCCCCTCCGCCTTAGGAAATGTGCCCCCCGAGCCCGTCTCGGTTACATCCCCGCGGCTGCTGAGTCGTATCTCGGTCCTCTTCGTCCCTCACGGCGTCTCGCACAGCAGGTGGCTGGTCCTGGCGCTGGACCCCGTGTGCGCATGTCACATACATAAAAGTACCCCCAGCCAGCGACCGTTACTACCTCAGTAGCTGTCTCGAAGCGCCGTGATGCCGATATTCCCATGCGTACCTGAACGTCACACTTTTAACTGCAAGTCCGCCATTTTTAAATAAAGAGCGTTAATTAATTAGCTAATGTTAGCCTCCACCAGCTTCAAAAGGACGAAACAATTAAGTCACCTTTAATTAAGGTAAAATCTGGAGATTAAGCCTCACATAATTCTATCCACTTTCAGATTTTCTTTCAGTTCGCAGCAAACACGAATATGAAAAACTAGCTAACAAGTTAAATTACTAACAGCTCAGCAGCTTACACGAAGGATTAGCATAAATTAAACACTCTGAAAAGTATTTTATAACTTTAAATGCCTTATATATATCGGATATTTTACATTAATTTGAAGCTACATGCTGAA
This sequence comes from Kryptolebias marmoratus, assembly GCF_001649575.2. Lineage (NCBI taxonomy): Eukaryota > Metazoa > Chordata > Actinopteri > Cyprinodontiformes > Rivulidae > Kryptolebias > Kryptolebias marmoratus. The sequence goes on along the minus strand of NC_051438.1, from coordinate 21,917,330 downwards.
AACAATGTTTGAGAGAAATCTGAAGCCTGAATCCGAGCGTCGAGCGCCACCGTGTGTCCCAAACACGACGATGCGTTCAAAGTCACTGTGCTGCCTTCACGGACCACCCATCTCAGGAGTCCGTTTGTTTAAAAACAGAACAAAAAGCGTCGATTTTACTTTTCAAAAGGGATCCCAAAAAAAAAATAAAAATTATACATCAAACAATTTAAAGTATTACTATAAGTGTACATTCCTATTAATTACTCAACAGGAATATAACTTTTATTTTTATTTTTTCAAAACAAAATGAAGTTGGATTAATTACTGAAAGGTGATTTTAAAATGCCCGGATTTGTTTTGTATAACAAATGTTTAAACAAAAGTGCTCTTTTAGCCTTTTTGGCCAAACATTTGGATCTGTAAATCCATTTTTTTATGTTAAATTATAATAAAGTTTTCACTAATTTAAGTCCCTCCTCAGACCACTATTAAATTATAAGAGAATAACCTCATGTTAAGAGTATTACTCCTGCTAATTGAAGCTAGTGCACATTAAAATTCAGTTAAAAGATGAAGATGCAGCTGTAACAGGGTTAATGGTTCCACTTGTCATTTCTTTTCATTTGTATAAAGTCTGGAACAGCGCCCTCTCTTGGTGGTCGATTGTAATAAGTGCAGTGGGCACATTAGCTTCCATAGAGATGGGCACATATCAATAACAATATTACCACTGTAGTAAAATATGGTGTATTGTTGATCAGTGTCCATTATATGATCACTGACTCACTGTGAGATTTACTTATGTCAATCAGGACAATAAGGAGTTTTATATTGTGCATTTTATGAGTTGATAAAATGTCCACTAGTTTGATGTCAGTGTACAATGTTGTTCCTCATAATGTGCTCAGAAGGTACATATCTTGTTCCATGCAGATTAAACAGCATTCAGTTCCACGCTCGTCTCCTGGTCATCATTAAAACACAATGCAGAGTGCTGATGAAAAGAAAAAGAAAAGACAAACTGACAGGCTGACATTTATTAGGACCGAGCTGGACCCGGCCAAGTTCAGCACGGCTACACAACTTTTATTTCTGCAGGTAACAGTCTCCTGTTTACAGTCTTATGTACCTCTTTTTATACAGTAATTACTTCAGCATGCTTCAAGTTATTTTAATCATTCCTGTATGAAAAGGTTCAGCTTGGTAAAAACATTACAGCTGTGACTGTTGGTTGTAGCTTTTAGGTTTTGTCTTCATAACTTCAGCTCATGCTCTGATGATTTTTAACTTTTGCACTGATCCTTTTAACTTTTAACAGTTTGTTTCTTCAACAAACTTCAGCTGTCAGTCAGCTTTCAGCGTTTACACTGCATTTGCAGAAATGTAATTTCTTTGGTTAGGATTAAAACTCTCTTTTTCAAGAAGATACCTGGCTAGATTGAGAATATGAACGTGGGCCAGAGACCCTAAACCTCCCTGATAAGGCTGGTCGTGCAGCCTTCAGAAAAGTACAGGAAAGAGAACCGATGACACATTTAAACTTCTCGATGACAGTGTTCTCCGTCGAGCAGCATTCATTTAACTGAAGAACACCCCTGAAAATACTCCAGGAATATCTTCTGATGACAAAAGTAAGCATAATTAGATTCGCTGTTAAACACATCCGCAACACGTGCTGCACGTTTTCGCCGTGCGGATCTCAAACAAGTGATTTTTTTTTTTTTTTCCGTGACGCAACTTTTCTTTTCATGTAAAAAGAAAAAAAAAAAGACCCTCAGAAGTCCCCCTCTCCCTCTTTTACAGGGGGGCGACTGAGCGTTACGTGACTGGAGTGCAGATAAAGGACCAGGGATGAAGACTACTTGAACCTCAGCAGCAGGGAGCTCATGGAAAGCAGCTGCTTCAGGACTCAACGTGGATGCAAACTGGAAAAGCGTGCGTGCACGAGCTGGGACAAGTCCCTGCGCTCCGTTTAATTTCTGCCCCACGTTGGACAAACTGAACAAGTAAATCAAGTCGAATGAATGAAGTCAAAAGCTCATATGTCTGTCCAGAGATTGACTGTCTTGCTTTGGGATGAGCTGTAAATATTGTATTCAGGCTTTATTTCAGCTCAGCAGACAATAGCTGATGGTGTGCGTGTACAGAATGCAGCGCTGCGCTTCAGGCCGCTGCCAAGTCCACTCTGAGACCCAAAAAAAGCACTCTGTATCCCACCCCCGAGTTTTCTCTGTCTAATCTTCATTCACTATGAAGCGCGCCTAGTTGAAGGAGGCTCTCGGCACCCGGTCCCCCCCTGCACGCCTGAAAACCTTCTAATGAAATCCCCACACACTTTTTGACAAATATTGTTTCTCTGCAGGGATCCAGAAGTTTACTATTGAAATCAGCCCGTGTCTTCTCTGAGAAGAAAACTTCAGGTATGTTTACTTTTTTTGTCTTTTTAGGTTTGTGGCAAGTTGTTTTGACAGCATGTTAGGTCTAACAGAGAGTCTGTCTCTGTGAAAAGCACGCAGATGTAATTTGTGTTGTTTTAATATTAGTGAACCATCTTCTCTGAGTGTGACTGTGATACTTTTTCTCGCTGTAAAGAACATGGAGCCCAGTTCCACGGATGGAAGAGTTGATGAGAAGGTCGTTAAAAGTCCTGTAAGTGCCGAGATGAATTTAATTTGTTCCTGATTTGTTTGTTTTCTTTTGTAGCAGCACTGCATCAGTTTTTGACAGACTTGCTTAACATTCTCAAAAAAGAAAATAAACATCAGATTCTTTAAAAAAAAAAAAAACTGACTTTCGTGGATGCAAAAATAGAATCTTATTTTGGTGGCACTCTCGAATGTCCCACGGTTCCTCCGGGATCTGTGTGTCCTGGCCAGTGGACGCTGAGAGTCAGTGAGTAACATCTGGACATCAGATTGACCTTCCAGCTCTGCTGTCTGCAGCTGCTGCTCCAAGCAGGAGGGTCCGCTCAGCGGAGGTCAGATCTCCCAACGAGTGCCACAAGGTCACCGTCGGGTTTATAATTTCCAGAAACAGGGGACAGGACCATCAGTGCGATGTTCATTAACATGCAGAGCACTGCCTCGCAGTTTATTTTATCGGTCATACTCGGCTCAGGAGGCATGCCATTTTTATTTTTTCTTGCAGTGATTTGAAATCAACACAGGTCGACTGCAGAACTCAGCAGTGCATGGACATGTGTGGTGAGGGCTTTTTCTCTTCTTGTTTCCAACAGCCGACCAAAGTGATACTCAAACATGGCCAGGAGCTGGAGGAAGAGCAGGATCAGCTAGCCGAGCATCAGCCTCTCGAGCAGGAAGACCTGAACTTTGAAAGGTGGAAGCGCAGGCCCATTCCCAGGAGGACCCTCCACCAGAAAATAGCCGACTTGAAGAAATACCTGTGGAATGCAGAGACCAACGAATTCATGGGACGCTCTGGCAAGAGCTGGAGTGAGTTCATGAAGCAAGAGATGTTCTGTGCTGTCGGGGGTGTTGAGAGGAACATTCGGATTGATGCAAAAGTACTTTTGTGTTTTAATGCATGTGTCCAGTGCCAGCAGTTATTATTGAGCGCTTTTATGGTTGACTCATTTTAAACAAGCTCAGGAGACAGCATGGGGTTTGGGTGTTTTTAAAAGATCCCCTCAAGAATAGTCTGGGGGTGAGAAATGTCTCTGTAGTCACTGTGCTGCGAGTGTCTGTGTGTCCTCATCCTCGATGTTTACATAGGTGCATGGACGATTCAGAGAGTCCCGACAAAAACAGACTGCCTGGGGACGTGTCCTCAGCAGGAGAACAGTGTTCCAGGCCTCGCATTGGCCAGGAGTCACATTCCTCTACATCTTACCATGCTCTCCGCAGCCTTGTTCCCAAAGCCTTGACGACCTCATTGCTAAACAAAACTCTTTATGGCAGCTCAGTTGCAGTGAAACACGTAGACATGCTTCTTTTTTCAAACCACACGGAGCAGAGTTTGTCGAGTCAGTGATGATGGAGCAACCTCTTGGTATTCTAGAGTGGTTGCCATGCGATGCAGTTGTGCCCCCGCCCTCAGCACCACGCCACACAATAGCCAACATGATCCAACTGAGTGCAGACACTAAATGGATTTAGGAAAAGTGTGCGTTTCACGCATAAATTGGAATGCCGCGTCCCTGGGCAGGGCTAAGAGCTGATTTCGGCGACATAACCAGTGCGTGCACACTCTGGTGGAGAAGTGGGGGCCCATGTGTCCGCGGAAGAAAGGCCCTGGGTTGAAGTCTGTGCTGCGTGTCCTGTGAGTCGAGTGTGTAAGAGGGGACACAATGCCAGAGTCGGGTGATTGGGGCTCCTTGGAGCTGGCCGGGCCTCTATGGCTGCTAAAGACCTTCACTACGATGGCAACCGGAGGTTCACTGTGTTCCTGAGTGAAAGGACAGCTGGGAGAATTCTCACTGAGCGCAAACAGAAAGGCCTTTGTGGCTCTGGGGACGCAAGGCTGGCTGCAGTTAGTCCTCTGTGAAATTGCCCACACAGCAAAAGCCACTTAATTTAGGAGTTACAAATGCGCTGTTAATTGAAAATTATGGAACGAGGCTGGTTCTCAGAACGTCTTTTGTTACGCAGGTTCTTAAATTAGCTCACTCCAGCTGAATTTTTATACAAAAACCTTTGAAGTTATTTGTGGGTCTAGACATGAGGGGGACAGTGCTTTTCTGTGAGTAAACAAGTACTCATCGAGGGCAGGCAGGCAGATTACAAAAAGTGGCCCAGTACCTCCATTTGAATTCGACCTAACCTGTTCAGAGATGGGTTGTCTGTTGCATGAGCTCCTTCTGTCCGCGTTCTTTATAAAAGAAGAAAACCAAATGACGATCTTATTAATTAATTTTTTGTTTTCTGTCCAGGCCTCATCCTGCTTTTCTACGCTGGACTTTATGTGTTTCTTGCAGCCATGTTTGGGGGCTGTTTGTTTTGCCTCATGTGGTCTATTAGTCCCTATCATCCCACCTATAATGACAGAGTGATGCCACCAGGTAAATATAAGCCCAAACTCAAACTGTAACCCCCCCCTCCTGTCTTGGGTTCTCTGTCCGTCTTTCTTTTGCTTCTCCTTGAGTCTCTCTGCACAGTTGACTGTCTCTTGGTCTCCACTGGCAGGTATGACGATGGCCCCACACCTAGAAGGCCATGAGATTGTTTTTAACGCATCTGAGCGCAAATCCTGGAAGAAGTACGCCAGGTCTATGGATGAGTTTCTAAGACGTGAGTCAGTCCTCAGTCCTACACTGTGTAAATGCTGGGGGGTAAGGTTGTTGAGTTTGTTGGAAAAGAAGAAGACATCTTTTGTGTTTCCTGCAGTGCATGCTGGGAAGGGAAGCCTCTTTGTGGGCAAAAAGTAGCCATTCAGTACAGTTTTTTTTTTTTTTTCACACCCAGCTTTTGTCAAGCTTCTTTAAGCAGAGGCCTGAGCCTGGCAGGACTTCGCTGCTGCAAAGGTTTATTTATGCCCCCTCTTTCCCCCTCCCTCCCTCCGTCTCTGCTCCCTGCTCCCAGCCTATAACGACGGTGCCCAGGAAAGGAAGAATATTCGCTGCACACATGAAACATACTTCATGCAGGATGACCTGGAGGAGAGCGCCGAGCGGAAGGCCTGCCAGTTTAAGCGGTCCTGGCTGGGGGACTGCTCGGGGATGCACGACCCCCACTACGGCTATTCTCAGGGAAGGCCGTGCATCCTGCTGCGAATGAACCGGGTAAGAAACGTGTCAGTCATTTTAATCGGAGCACAGAACAGAAAAGATCAGCACACGGTTCAGTTTGTAATGTTTTATAGTGACGCCCTGTGGCCACTGTAGGAAGAACACGTGGATTACTAAATCTTTTAGCGCACAATTTAATTGTTTTAACATTTTTGACAGGTTGCTACGTGCATTTCCTTATGGAAAGATGTAAACTTTTGATATTTCTATAAAATCTACATATAAAACTGGGGGATATTTCTTTAAAACTCCCTGGTGATTTATTGTGAAACTCAGATTATAATAATAAAGAGCAGATAAGAGATTTATGTTATTATTTTACCTCAGTTTTCAAAATATCTCCTGTTGGACATGAGTTCGAGGACCAAGTTATCGTATGAAATTGGAAGTATTTACACTTTTTAATTTGTATGTTGTTTTCTCTTATAGATTCTTGGTTACTTACCTGGGCAGGGAAAACCAATAAATGTGACATGTGGAGTTAAGGTACAGTTACAATAAAGACTTTTAATTGTGTTTCAAAGTTAGGACATGCAGGTAAGAAGAAGTCAAGACAATGCTGTTTTTCTCTCAGAAAGGACCACCGGAAGCCTTAGGAGAAATCCAGTTTTTCCCCAAAAGTATTTTTGACATGAAGTACTACCCTTACTACGGGAAGCTCAGACACGTGAGTGGTGATTCACGACTTGACCGCTGCGGCCAAAGTTGACTTGAACGCGTGTCAGCGCTCTTGTTTTCTGTCTGCTTTGTCGCAGGTGAACTACTCTTCGCCTGTCGTGGCCGTGCGTTTTGCAGGAGTGCAGTACGACACTCACATTCAAGTGCAATGCAAACTGAACGGGAAAGGAATCGTTAACGATTCGCCCACCGACCGCTACCTGGGCAGCGTGACCTTCTCCTTCGATGTTGGAGCGTAAGGCAAACACATTGCTGCCAGCAGGATGCTTCTACAATGAGAAAATATGTATAAGAAGAGTTATTTTGAACCCTTATTTTTCATGAATTATGTTATTCCCTTTCCTCATCTTTCTCTTTAATATCAATGTCTTCTCATGCGAAACAAAATCCTCAAGAAGTAGATTTATTTTTGTGTGTCAGCATCTGCACCCACAACAACATAAGTGCATAGTTACAATTCAGTTCCTGATATAAATATTTTAATGATTAGAGGGATTAATCAAACTAAATTATACTCTGCCCACTAGTTAGCTCCTGGCTATGCAAATTCAATTATGACTTTAAACGAATAATATCAAATTAGAGATGTCGCCATGTTAGATTTTGGTTTTGCTTGCATACTTTTGTGTGACAAAGTACTAATTTGTTTTGAATGATATTTTTCAAACATGTATGTTGTAAGAATTCAAAGAACTATCATGTAAACACTGAAAACAAGACTTCTGCTGTACTTATACAGTAAAAAAGAAGACATAATAAAGAAAAATACTTGATTACTATATTTCTGTTGAAAGGAGCACTATTTCACATTTATATAACATACTTGTTTTTGGCTAAAAAAACATTTGCTTTTTGAATTGGAATGCTACTCAGATTTTATAAGTCTAACAAAACACTGCTGAGAGGTCATTTTAGGGTTTTAATCTTAACTGTTTTTGAAAATATGAATCCTGAATGAACTTTGCAACTAAATAAGGTCTGAATATTTATTCAAATCACAGCTCTTATAAGCCTGGCATTTCTAAAAAGACTTTAACATGCCTAAACTGACTTTTCATAATTGTAATTCTATATAAACCTATTTTTAGGCTAAGGTTATTGAAGAGCAGCGCTCAGACGATGGTGAATGGGAGCGCTCTGACCCTTCCTAAAGAGGTAAAAACAACAATTGTAGCCTCAGTTTCCTGTTGTCGGCTGTCAGGAGGGGCTCCTGGTGTGGTCTTTGCTGCTGCAGCCCGTCTGCTTCCAGGCTGGACGTGTTCAGAGGAGCTCCGCAGACTATAGTTTGTAAACTGCTGTTGACTTCCTGTCATCCCGTTCTCCACACAAATACAGCTTACTGAACATGTTCTCGGTCTCTTCACACCCTGGAGATGGTTTTGAGTTAAAATCCCAGCAGAGAAGCAGTTTCTGAAACACTCACACCCCTCTGCACCACCAACCACACCACATCCCCATTAAATCCTCTTTCGTCCCCATTCTGATGGCCGGTTTGAACCTCAGCGAGTCGTCTTCACGCCCAAAGGCACTGGGCTGCTGCCTTCTGATTGGCTGAGGAGTTATTTGCGTTAACAACTGAACAAGTTTACCTAATACAGTGTCCGGTGAGTGTGACCGGTGGGTGGTGCAGAGAAGAGACACCATCATGTGAGTCCAAAGGTATTATAAGGCTTTAGTTTAAAATAACAACATAAATATACAAAGTATGAGCTGAATTTGCAACACTGAATTTTAAAAACCTTTTCCAGGAAACCTCCTCAATGCAGGAACCAAGGCCTAGACATTTTATCAGGGTATTTATTTAAAATAACAGCCCTGGTAGGGATGCACCCTGAACCCTCAGCATGGGGCTTTTTCTGATTGGTTGAGTTTTCCTAATTAACATATATTAGAAATGTCCACACAAAACGTTCCTGCTTCTGTCAGGGTGGCTTCACTTCGTTTAAAACTTATTCATGTTACACGTTTCCTGAAACGTTTGGAGCGATCATACTCGATTTAAAGATTAACCGCTGTGAAAGGACCAGAGGTTAAAGTTTCAGTCTTTTCTCTCTTGCTTCAAGTTTCACTGTAAATAATTTAAAATCTGTTACAGTTTCACATGTCCACAAAGTTGGTTTTAAAACCAACCAAGTTGAAGGTTCAGGAGACAGATTGAGCTCACGTCAGGAATAACCAAATGAGCGGTGAGCCTCTGTGAGCTACAAGTTATAAAACACACCTGGTAGACCAAAGTCAAATAGCGGTTCAATGTTCATTTCAGTCACCAACCTTTGAGTTAAGCTGTTGCGAAACTCCTTCACAATAAAAGCACAGGCAGACGGCTCAAGAATTATGACGAAGATACAAAACAAGAACAAAACTTTATTTAATTTGTTCCCCGCTTGTGTTAATCAAGACCATCGCGTCGCATTCTTCATCAGACGGGAGACGAGGCTTAAAGTAAGCAACTCAGAGGTGCACAACAGAAAGGCACAGGATCATGGAGGAGCGATCAAACGCACAACCAGGGAACACCATTTCCCCCCGAACTCCTCATCTTCGTGTTTGAAACACTCGTGTCGTTAATGCAACACGCAGGGTGGATTTGTTAGGAACAGATTAATGTAAAAAGGTTTGATCCCAGTGCACTGTGGTTGTTAAAACCTTTGAAAACGGCATAGGATTGCAAAGAAACAGCACAATAATTTACCAAATTTCACATGTATGCAAATCAAGAAAATAGGTTTTCAATCGTATTAACCCGAGACACAAACCTCATGCATTTCCAAAAGATAAAAAGGAAGAAGGAAAAAAAAACAAAACCTGGTCCCATTGCTGGTAAAGTGTCTTTGTTATTGTCCCTTTCATTAAGCTACAATTAGGTGATAGTTTGTGCAACAAGTAAAGTTTGGATCCAACTGTTGTTTCAAGTTACATGATAGTTAAAGAATCAATGAAGCTTGCTCATACATTCGTGTCATCAAAAAATCAATGTCATTCACTCTATACAAGAGATTAATTTACACGTCTACTATTGTACAGCACAAAGTGAGAGCAAAAAGCCTCTCTGGGGTGGGAGGAAGGAAGGAGGGCTCTCTGGGGAGGAGGCGGAGGGCTATTCACAGCCATAAATCTATATTTGTAAGACATGCAATTTATAATAAAATTATTCAGTTATCGATCATAAATATTTCGGTGCTTGATTCAGTCATTGATGCCGGCAAAAACAAAACAAAAAAGAAAATGTAAAAACGGCTAGGGCGGCTGAAACGTGGACGTGAGGAGTAAGCTGGAAGTTATTGCAGGGAGACGCTGCCTCGAGGGAAAAGTGAAGATTTGAAATCTGGGAGGGTTTTTTTTTTCGGCACGCTGACAAGCAGGGCAGATGTTTGTTTAGGCAGCGAGAGGGCTGAAAAAGGAATGAGAAGCAGGCGGGACGGACTCTAAACCGACTGGTAGCCGGTGCGGCTCTTCCGCCGACCGATCAGGTAGGAAATGAGCACGAGGATGATTAGGAAGCTGAGCGCCACGCCCACCGCGATCGGCACCAAAAAGCTCAAATCAGAGTCCAGGAAGCATTCCTCAGCTGACAGAAAAAGGGGACAGACAGACAACGGGTTAGTGACTTAGCAGAAAACTTAGTGGAGGTTAGAAATCTGCAGGAAGAGACCAGAACCTACAAAAAAAAAACTGAATCAGTTTAATTTTGATTAGAAAGAAACACAAAATTAAAAGAAAATAAAGTGAAAGCAGCTTAATATTTTTTTGTTTTACTATGAAATGCTTGTCAGTTCAACTGGTCAGCAGAGCTTAAAAACTGGAAACACGAGCAGCTAATGATTTAATAAATTAATCCGCTTGGCAGCCCACATTTGTTTAAAACATTTGATTAGGCAGTAACCTTTTAAAGGTTTGATAAGCCTTCAGGATCATTTTTAATTAATTTCAGACATCCAGAGTATGTGACGAAGAGTATGCTCTGACCTCCACGTATGAATTTATCTGACAGCATCTGTGGGAAGCAAGCTCAATCCACGAAACCCAACAGATCTTCTGCAGACTCCCTTAATCACAGTTGGGTGAAAGCTTTATGTTATGTTTGTTACAGAACCCTCTTTGTTTCCAGTCTTTAGGTAAAGCTGACCTGCGACATGAAGCTCCTCTCAACTCACCCTCAGCAAAAAAACCCAACCGCTCCCGACCGTCATCACTTAACACCACATGAAAAACACCGAAACATGGTTCGCTTTTGACAGATGGTTTAAAAAAAAGAAAAAAAAGAAGCAGCAGCAAGAGAATAGGCACCGGTTATCCCTTGTTAAAGAGAAAAGCTCTGAATGAGGAGAGAAAAATCAGAAGGATTGGTAGCCGGAAGCCATGTTTCTCCTCCTCCCGATGAAATAGGCCACCACGACAATAAGTATGAGAATAACCAGGGCAACGCCGACAGCTATGGGGACAACGTAGCTTTCCGCCTCGGCCTGGCAGTCCACCGCTAGATGGGAGTGAAGAGAGCACAGGAGAAAATGTCTCACTTGTTACACGTTTTCTTTTGTTTGTTTAAAAAAAAAAAAGGGGGGAATACAAAAATACCTGAAAGACAAAATGTATTTAAAACAGGAACAACAGCGTGGATCCAATTTTTAACATTTTTATTTCCATTGAAAAGACTATAAAGCTTCAATCACACAAACTGAATTCAAAAATCATTTTTTAGCTGACAGGAAGGAGGAAAGCAGATAAAACCAGCTGTCATTTGTCTGCACATAACGCACAGAAACAGATGATCCTGCAGCACCGATTCCCTTTGTTCACATGTGCAATTACCCCCCTCCAGAAGAGGAGGGGAATTAATAATGAGCCAAACGCACAGGTACAAGTGAGTCACCAGATGCACAAAACTGATTTACTACCACGTGCTGGGATGACAAAATAAAAGTTTTCATAAAAATCTTAGTGGTGCTGCAAAACCATCTTCATAACGAAGGCAACGTTTACAAAGCTGAAATACACAAAGACGGCAACAATCACAAGCAAACAACCAAAAAAAGAAATCAAACCTCGCATTTGATTGTAAGCAAGAATTATTCATACAAATGTACAATAACCTGTGAGAGCAAATCAAACCGGCAAACTAAAAAATGAAAACATGGAACAGTGCAAATAGTACGCAGCACTCTGCTAGAATTATCACACAGCTACGGCTGTCACGTCGGCTTTTTATCATTATTAAAATACAGCCCATCCCGACACTAAGCCCCCCCGACTTAAACGATCCTGGAAACTTCTGTCAATAAATGACTGAAAGAAAAAAAGAAATCTTTTCTATGAACACTTTCAGGAGACTATAAGAGGCACAGAGCACCTGAAGTCAGGAGGTTCAAACCTGCTGATGGGTTGCTGAAAAAAAAAAATCTAATAAAACTCACAGGAGCATTAACCTGATGAGACTGATTCTGAACTTTTAAAGAAATAAAGAAAACAGATTTAAGGGAATTTGACTTTCTTGTAGAGTTGGCTGCATAGACAAGACAAAAAAAGACAAGAGGCCGTTTGATTTCTTACCCAAACAGCATCTCTACCCCGTCCACGTTTCCAGTTTGGTTTTTTTGTGCTGAGCAGCTGCGTAGCTCTGAGCTAAAACTCTGAATTTCACAACCAAAAAAAAGTGCCATCTTTTCATCTAACTTTGCTCAAGAAAGCAAAACGTCACGACGTGTTTATCTGTTCTCGTGATAAACTGCCACAAACGTTTCAAAGAAAGGACTTCCGCGACTTTAACGTCGCCCACCTCGTTCGCTGCGGCGCCCGGACACGAACACAGGGAACAGCAAGCGAAACATCAGGACTCTTAGTGCATTTCTATGTAAATATTCTTGATTCAGAATCGTGTGCTGAAAGCAAATGATTACAGAATAGTACTGTCCCTTTAGTAAATTCAATGCCAACGTGTAAGCCAGAGGAAACTTCTCCGAGCAGTTTGTGCAAATGTAGGAAAAAACTCACACAGGTGAACTTTATAAAGCTAATGGTGGCGTCGGGTGGAGTTTGAGGAACTCCACACTTTCACAAATTAACAGTAAATGAGCCACACGCGTGTTTAGTTTCATCTGGACCGAACTGTGTCACGTGGTGGGATTATCTTAGTAAAGAATGATCCAATCCCCTCCCCCCATTTGAATTATTATTGGAGTCATAATGTCAGGAAAAATCCCAATGCTTCAACCTGATCTACAGGGGCAAACATGGGCAAAACAAAACAAAAGAACATTTTTGACAACTTTTCAAAATAAAAGCAGACATTCATTCACGGTGAGAAATTTTAAAGGCACAAAAAAAAAAGCTGCTTGATTATTTAGCTTCGATCTGTGTTAGAACATTTGAATGAGTCGATGAAAAGTCAAATCACGAATGTGCTTAAAGGATAACAAAAGCAAACAAAAAGGGGAATGTCTGCTGAGCAAGTGCAGGATCCCAATGTTCAATAAATCGTACGGGGGGGGGGGGAAGGCCTCTATGAATGTCCGGGTACTTCTGCATCTGAACACGATGCATTTTGCACACTGAACATAATCGGTGTGGCTGAGTGTTTAGAGAAATGTTTTGAGGGTCTTACACTTGCCCATTAACAAAAAGCACAACAAAGAAAGACAAAACAGGCGGGGAAGGGGAGGAAAACAAAACAAAAACAAGAATAGACAAGTTTGGTCCTTGAGAAGAACAGCTTTTTATACAGATTTATTCTGGTTTTAAACAATATTAGAAACCCTGATGGAGAAATGCTGTTCACGTCACCAGATGATAAAATGTATTTCTCATTTACCGGTCATTATTTCATAAAATTACCTGTTTTTTTCATTAGATTGGATGTTTTTTTGTGCTAATTAAACCACTGAACATAAAAGGCAAGGACCAGACTTGGAAATCCAACGACATTTCAGGAACAACTGCAAACAAACTGAATCTAAAGGGTCTGATATCCGGCATGGGTCTTTCTTCGACCAATCAAATAAGCGATCACTACAATTAGAATCAAGCCAGCCAGCGCAGCGCCAACAATGATTGGGATTAAGATGCTGGGGTCATCCAATGAACATTCATAGGCTGCAGATAAAAAGAGAGTCAGTCAAACTGGTGGAACGGACATTTTCTAAACTCAAAACAGCAACAGAGACCACAGAAAACGAGCTACCCCGGCCCTCTTTGCTGCAACCAGTTCTTCCCGTTTCAATCTCTGAAATATTTCTGTTCCTTTTTAATGAAATGTGTTTCATATGCAACTCGTGCTGCAAAATGAGTCGGAGTGAGCCCGGGCTGCAGTGCAAAAAAATAACATGAAAATCCTATTTTTGTCGTAACAGAGATTTGTGTAAGAATGAAGACACCATCTAACTAAAATATCAGATAATCCTCCTAATCTCCCTTTAGAGCTAATCTTTTGTTTTATAACCCCATATAATTTCATTTAAATTGACCATTCTTTCCTTGCCGGCTGCTGTAGTGTCTTTCTGCCAAAAATGGCAGCGGTAATAGTAGCCGTTTCTCCATCTAACGCTAAACACACTCAGTAAATAAATGTAAATAAATAAAACAAATGCCAACGTATGAAGTGATCCCTCACCTGTACTGAAAACTCCCTTCTTCACTCCGAAAGGCTGCACCCGCAGGTTGAAGGTGTAGAGGTTGAGCCGCTCGCTGATGGTGGCGTTCTGCTCCTTGTTGCACATGTAGGAGCTGCCGACGTTCGTCTCCCACAGACTCAGGTTGGTGCTGGACTCATTGAAGACTTGAGGAAACAGAGACAAAGACAAATCAACGTCCACCTCACCATTCGGTCAGACGCCGCGGCTCATCTGGGTGGACATGACTCGTATTTACCGGCGTCGACGGTGACATTCAGAGCATGAAGGCGGAATTTCTTTGTGTCCTGTAAAAGTTCAGAAACAGAAATATGAAATGAGTTCTCTCAACTTCATAATGCATGAATATTTCACTTCTCTTTTCTGGTTGACAAAATAAACTGCCGTCGTATTTTGGAGCACTTCTTTAGGAAGTTATATAATTTTAGAAAAACACGCAGTACCTGTCGAAACTGGATATTTTCCTTAAATCCATAAGGGAGATTATGTCCACCCACAAATAGGGGAACAAACTAACTTTGCAAACAGTCAGTAACAAAGTTATGACTCAGCTCTTATAAATCTCTTTATTATGTTCGAATTACTCAGAAGTCAGTGTTAAATTGCTTAATAATCAACGAAATTCACTCAGTTTGTTCATCTGATTTGAGAAAACAGTAACTACACCTCAGTTTCCAAAAAGATTAAAAGGTTCTCGTTGCAAAGCATGAAATCAAACATAAAAAGGTTATAATGAAGTACATTAAATGGTGCCGTTTGAGAGTTTGTCTGATATATTGATATGCAGCTCAAAACACACGGACGAGTGCAGAATTTACAAGATGTTTAGCTGGAAATAAAAGAGTAACTGCTGATAAACGTGAAAGAAAGTAAGACAACTGTCGAGAATAAATCACAAATTTTGATTTAAGTTCAATTTAATCATCAATCTGAATACAACACTGCGGGTTTTGTTTATAACTTTAACATTTTTTCACTGGTCTTCTTTGCGACGAGTGCCTTCAAGTTGTGTTACTAACGTTCTGCTCATATCACCCTCAACAAAAAAGGTACGATCACTAACCGTTTAAAAGGTAAAACTAAAATCATTTCTAAGGAAATACCTTGCAGATTACTTACGTTGACAAACGTGAAAGTTATGGTCATTTCATCAGAGACCAGCACGAGCTCACTGCTGTTGACTCCACAGCTTCCAGAGACGTTAGCCCGATCAGGATTGAAGTTCATCTCCTGATATTTCTAAAAACAGACAAAACGGAGAATAAAATCAGTGTGTAACTGTGAATACGGTCTACAGAAATATTACAGGCCTAGCATTCCTTGAAGGAATAAATACTGCCTGCTGCCTTTTAGCTCAACATCTGTCAAACTGATTGAGCTACAGCCAGTTTTCTTTTAGTCAGTAGGCTATGGCGGCCATCTTGAAATGGGCTGGCTCAGAGGTATATCCACGTATTATTTCCTGGAAGTTTCATTAATATAATTTCAGTGTTTCATGAGATATTTTGCTAACAGACACAGAGTTACTCCAAAGAGTTAATAGCAAAATCCTAAACAAAGCTCAGAATGTGTGCTGTCAGTCTCAGCTACTACCACACCACGTTTCAGGTCAATATCTGTAAAACTGACCGAGCTGTAGCCATTTTTTGTGTGTTTTAGAATGTCAGCTGGCTGTGGCAGCCATCTTGAATTTTGTTGACTCTAAAAGTTAAACAGTTCTAGACGTCCATCCAATGATTATGTTCTTAAAATAAGACACAAACACATGTGCAACACACACATACGTTTGGCCTCACCTTTTGGCGACGGGTTATAAAAATAATAATAAAAATTATAATCTCAGATCACATCATAATAATTCTGTCTTTATGAGCATACCTGGTTTAGTTTGAAACCAATCCGGAGGCCAAAGTCGGCCAACAGGCAGGTTTCGTTGTTCTTAGAAACAGTGTAGTTTCCAGTTTGAGGAGTGGGGGNGGGCGGGGGTGGGGGTGGGAGTGGTGGAGGTCGGGGTCACGGGAGCAGCGGTGGTTGGAACAGGGGTTGAGGGTACATCCGCAGCACAGGACGTTACTGTTTGATCAGAAAACAGAGAGACGGAGCGTCAGAAGTCGAACTGTGAGAGAAACATTCTGCATGCCGACATCTGCACTTACTGTTCTCACTCTTGCTCCCGTTGGTGACGAAAGCCTGAATGAGAACGTTCCACAGCGTCATGTTGACCTGATCGGCTGAGATCACCTCTTTACTTTTACAAGAGTAGCAGGTGTCCATCTCAACATCTTTAATGCTGGCATTCTGCGACACAGTGATCGTTTCTAGAGGAAAAACATAAATAAATCAGTAATGAGGTTGTTCATCAGTTTTTTTCTTTTTACGTTTTTAATATAAAAAGGTGATGGAGAAAGTTACCATTTGATGAAGAGTCAGGGAAGAAGTTGGTGTCACTGAGATTGTAGGAAAATGTTATCTGGTCTGCCTGGTAACTATTTACACTTGGGATAAAGTTCACACTCCAGGAGTTCCCGGCTCCAAAATTAAGCTTCAGGATGGAGTTTTTGGGATCACATTTACTGCCGTCGGATGTAGCGTTTTCAGGAAGGGCAAACAAAACAGTGCGACTCTGAAAAAAACAGCAGAGAGTCATTTAATCAAAACTATTAAACAGAAGTTGATTTGAAGTCCATCAAGCCTGATTTAATATGTTCACTTCAGCTCCTAGTCTGATGAAAGTAACACTTCAAAGGTTGTGCTGTTCAGTAATTTGATGATCTTACTGCTGAAAATGAGGGGAATAAATTCAAAACTATGTTTTCACGGGTGCAGAGAAGAAAAATACATTTGATAGGAGCTTTAATACAAAAACAAAAGGTAAATAAATTCACATTCAAAAGCTGTTTAGTTACACTTTAATTGGCTGAAACGTCAAAAACTTGAGTCATGCCATAAATCAAAGTAAACATGTGAAAAAATACCAACTCCATGTTTAAAAAAATCAAAATTCACTTTAGCAATGAAAACAACCAGATATATCTGTCAATAACGACCAGATCTTTAAAAGATGATAATTTTTTTAAATAATTACCATGAGGGAGAAACACTTCCTGGTGAGTTGGAAAAAAAAAGTGAGAAATTCAATATTTTCCCCCCCAAGACCTGTTTTTTTTTATATTGGTCAGTGCTGTCAACAATAATTAGCATGGTTAACATTAAGAATAATTAGCTTAGAGTTTACCATTTATTGTTTTCAATTGTGTTCAGTAGCACTGATTTGTGTTTTTAGACCCTGAATCCATGCTGGTGGTATTGATTGGGTTTTATATCCTGTATAAATTAGGTCTTTACCTGCTTAGGGACTACAAAATCGAAATTAGCCACTGGTTCAACTGAGTGTGTTATAGCTGTGCTCAATCCCAAATAAATTAAATAACCCGAAAACCTTAGTTGGAAACAGTATATTTAAATTGTTGATCCAATGCGACTGCCCTACTTTAAATAAAACCCCTTAATAACTGTTTTAACTGGTTATGGATTATATTTCTGTGATTGTCATTCATTTGCCCAACATGTGACAAGTTGAAAAAAGAAACCAGGACCTAACAATTGAAGGATGCGAATCGGGGAAACACACCAAATAAAATGCTGAGTAGCGAGTATCTGCCTGCCTTTGTCATGACTCCCCCACTTCCCCTTTTTCACGGCGACACTTCCTCAGCAGTAATGTGACAAGTCACGTTACTCAGGTTTCGTGACGGGGAGCCAAGTCAAAGCATTTCAGCAACAGCCTGACGTACCAAATGACATTTGGCGAGAGAAAAAAACCCACCTTGTTGTCAGCTATTTCGTAGGAGACTGAGAATTTGAGCATTAAGTCGGCGTAGAGACATAGCTTTTTGTCTTCTGTGACGTTCACCTCAATGCCATGAGACTGGTGGAACACTGAAAAGAAAAACACACCTCTTGTTATTCAGGTTTTGATTAAATATTATTAGTGGAAAATAGTTCAAGGGCAGCTTTAGATTTCCCCACCCCTCAAAGGATGTAGTCAAAAGAACATCCAAAAGTTATTCTATCCTCTGGCCATGTCTTCTTCCTCTTTAGAGGGTATTAAAGGAGCTGAACTCATTATCAGCTGAGCGTGAGCATTAAAGGAGCTGATCCTTACAGGTCAACACTGAGCGGACAACAATTTACGATAACATTCATAATAAATCACATTTCTACTTGACGCTTGAGCACAAGATGAGGTCGTAGGCTAATGACTAAACAGCTTGGATTAGGTCCAAATAGGGACCTCAAGTTTAAAAAAAAAAAACAGCTTTCACAATGTGACGTTTGACCATTTTAATAACATGTAAAGTAGTTGTCCTGACAGCACGTGGAGGCTTCTTCTTATCCAAAACCCCTAACTCTGTTAACTTTGCACTGACTGAATAACAGCATGCAATTTAACAGAAGGGAGGGCAAAGTCCATTTAGATAACTGATAAGGTCTTAACACTATGCTTTGTCATCAACTCAGGTGCCTGCTAGAATCTTCGATATTTATACCAGGGATACCGCTGAAGCTCTACAAATGTTTATGACCTTTTTTTTAGAGAATAAAGAAGCCAGGATAAGACTGAACTCTGATTTCCGTGGACTAAAGTCACATGACGACCAAACTTAAGGTGCAACATATGTCCATTTTACGATTCTGGTTGCTTTGAGAGTCAGTAAACCCACCTATAGGTAACGCTGTAAAAAAAAAATTAAACTAGTTCACCTGAAGTAACCTCGGGCTTCACTGTCACGTGCTAATTTACAGTAAGCTAGCATAGCTAGCTCGATTAGCACAACTTTAAACCCTCTTAAAACCGTGACAACAACTATCAACGCGTTTTCACTCTCTTACCTTTTGCATTTGCAGCTGCTGTAAATCAGCAATACGTGCAGCTAAAAAATGCAACACTTTACGTGTAATTCGAGTTTAAATTATCAGAAAAATAGGGGGGGAAAACAGCTAACGGCTACGTTAGCTAAGTCGCCCAAAAACATTTAGTAATAAGATGTCGGTAGCGCTAATGCTCTATCGGCTAGTTGATTTGGAGAACATGTTCGAGGTGATGTAGTTTGTGTTGGTTTGAAAGCATAAATAGCTGCTGTTTAAGCTCTTTATGGCTACAAGGCAGCGGTGAGTTTTAGGTTGACGCAGGTAACAATTAGCATTGAAGCTAACACAGCGGAGCATCACGACCGAGGCTCCTGAGAGGCAGAGCTGCTCGCCAACTCCGTCTGAGTGCCTCCACAAAAGCACAAACAACTTCACATTTATACCAGCTAGGGCCGAGAGAAACAGTCTCATCTTCTTCCAGAGCAGCATTAAGGAGAAGAAGGAAGAAGAGGCATCGGGCCCAGAGTTTACCAGAAGTTTACCGCGTCACTTCTCAGAAACGGACCTGACTTTTTCGAAATAATAAAACAAAAGCGGGGTGATGGTGCCGTGATACATACCGATTCCAAAGGATAGAAGTAAAACGAACGCAGCACACCGGTACATGGTCGCGGTTTGTTTTGGGTTTTGAGCCCCCCGGACAGAAAATGAAAGCGAGTCGAAACGGGGGCGCAGAGGAAGCTCGGGCTGAAGACGAGACGAGTCCAAACTGAACCAGGAAACGGGAGTCATATGACAAGAGGGCGATGTGTCAGAGCTCAGGGAGGTGTGGACAGCAGTAAAAAACACTCTTCTTCCTCTTTTTCAGAGTTAATTATTGCACACTGAACGCCAAATCTCAACACGAAGCTTTCAGCCGATGATATAAATGTTTACTCACCCCCCCCCCCCCCGCGTGTAAACAGAATGGTATGTGCTTAAAATTAAAAATGAAAACCCGACTGAAACAATTCTTTTAATGTTAAGCAATAACTCTAACAACAGACTTGTACAAACAAAGAAATATCTATTTTCCCCTCGTGTTGAGGTATAAAGTCCCTCCACTTCTCAGCACAGTCTGGGCCTGCCTGGAGACTTGTAAAAAATAAAAATAATAATAATGACAATGGGTTCTAATAGTGATGTGCTTTCAAACAAAAGATAAAATAAAATAAAATACTCGAATCTTAACAAAAACCTACTGACAGATAGGCGACTTAAAAACGATGCGACAATAAAAATGAAGTGGAACAAGGAAACAACAAAAAGAGTAACGTAGGCAGACACTTGGAACAACTGGAACGGCTCAGCAGCTTGAAAACTTGAAACAAAAATAGGTGCTCCCTTTTGGCACGAACTCTGATTTCAGTATAATTTGTGTTCATGATCACAGCTTCATCACACGGCCTTTAAAAAAGGGTCAAACCTTTCATTAAACACGCACTTCCCAAACTAGCAGGTCTCACCTGTGAAGATTAGCCCAGCAGTTCAACAATGACTGAAGTAACAAGCATTAGTTTAATATTTTGTAACCTTTTTTTCTTTTTTTTTTTAAACTTTCTAACATGTGATACATTTAGAGCATTGATAGGTGAGTCAGCGTTAGCTTGGGATACCGGATGAACAAAAAGGGGGGAAGAAAATATGAGAAAGAAATACTTAAAAACACAGAGCATGTTGGTTTAAACTATGGACAAAGGATCTAAGTCAGAAAATAAATATTTTTTCCTCTCCATTTAAAAAAAAAAAAAAAAGAAGAGCAAACTGAACTGTGTGTCTTCTTTGTCCCATCTCTCTCAGAGGCACCGAGAAACATGGATGTTTTTTTTTCTCTTTTCGATGGGCATGCAGTCCACAGGATCACAAGACCCCTGACGAAAACCCTGTGGAGCAGTAGCCATTCAGCTGTCGGTCGTCGGGTTGAAGATGATAATGGTTAACATCCACGGGAGCAAAAGATTTAGAGACCGATCATTCAGAACACCCTTTTTTTTATCTAGCTGAACCGACGGCATTTCTTCTCCTCCTCCTAGGCCACGTAGTTGTACTGGTTGGAGTTTTCCTTGTCACGCTCCATATAGTCCCTGTCAATAAGAGACTCTATCCTCTTCTTTAGATCAGCAGGCTGAAAGAGAAGAGGGCAGATATTAGTTACCGTACGACGCAAACCTATTTATTACCACGATGTGTTGTAGACTTTCCTCAGACCCATCTATTGGATGGAAACATATTTCACAGAAACTCAGTTTGGTAGCACATACGGGTGTGTTCACAGCAATGATATCTGACAAGCAATCGGACAAGTTGCTGCCCATCAACCTGTTAAGGCTTATAAGGCCACTTACAACCAATCCTGGAGATGAGCAAAGATTATTTACAAGAAGAAAACAGGCGAGAAGACAGCCGCCAACATTCCAGCACTGGGTTATTCAGCTGTTTTACCCGGATTTATGAATGCACGACACTCATTCCTCTCTCTAAAAAAACAAGTAGATTAAAATATAATAATAAACCCATGGTTTAGGTCTGCAAAGCTGCATTTTAGCATGACATGTTTCAGATGGAAGTGGAGGTAAGTTCAGTCATGGACTTCCTTTCCTTTCCTCTCAAATAACGACCTTTTCAGCTCAGCCTCACTTTTCAGATAAGAGGTGAACAAACAAGAACAACCTGTTGCCTTTTATTTAATAACACAGAAGTCAGGGGCAGTCACAGAGTCGCCCACAAACTCCTCTGTATGTCAAAGTATTCTTGTATGTGAGGAAATTTGTCTGAAACTGGGTCAACAGCACACTGATTTAAAGCACAGCAGAAAATTTACAACAGAGTGTCTGTAAAAACAAAAAACAAAACAACAAAAAAAAAACCTGAAGTGTTGTAATGACCGAGGCAAAGTCCAGACCTCAATCTGACTGAAATGTTGTGGTGTGACGTGGAGGGAGGCTGCAAACCTGAATGTACTCAACCAACACCTTCAAAGACTCAGACAAAATCCTTCACAACAAAGTGAGAAACTAGAAAAGTAATACAGAAGAAAATTATGTCTGGTCAGTGCAGGAAGCTGAAGCTGGATCGCAAACGTTTTCCTGCTTACTGTCCAAACATGATCCTGCAAATCAGTTGACTCTGTGGTTGTCATTAAAAGAACTGCATACTGTATGAGAAGAACTATTAAAAAACCTTTAATGCTGGACATTTATAGATCGTGACAGAATTAAATGTAAGTTATTTACATTAAATTCATCCTATTGCGCCATGTCAGATTTGAGAACCTTGGCTCCAAACCGTTTAATATTATCTCATTAGCTCATCTTATTTTTCTTGAAAACTAACAAAGACTTTTGAATGCCAAAGAGATTCAAACTTAATGTTTTTTTAAGGCCTTACATTTAGCAAAATTCATTTAATGACTTTAAATGCCCCTCAGAAACCTCGAGCAGGTGCTGAGTCAGACTCTTACAGACAAACCTGCTGTTTATTCTCAGATGAACCCTGAGGTCTTCTCCACATATTCTATGATAATCAACCCAAAATACCTGCAGAGGTGATACCATATACATTCAGAGGGTGAAAATGTTGATGCTTATCAAAACTGGTAACTAAAAAAAGAAAAATAAAAGCATAGAAATATGGTTATTAAACTGGTTTTACATCAGAATAAGCGAAACTCTTCTGTGTTTCCATACAGGACACAGATAAAACAATCTGAGTGGACTAATTTTGAGAATAACATCAAAATGTGTCACCTTAAATACCATTTCGTTTCCATTCAAGACTGAAGCTTTATATAAATAAAGAGCTGAAACTTAGTGCTTTAATTCTGGTTGCCTTGGCAACAGAGGATAAAGTAACGTAGCATCCCTGGTTTACCTCACCGTTACGTTGTCATCCGCTCTTTGATCTCCTGTCAGCCTTCTACTGCTGCTGGATGTTAAAAAAAAAAAAGACAAAAAGGCTGGAAAGACATCCCGAGTGATGCTCATTACCTTTACGGGAAACTTGAGCTGGTTGTACACCTCAGACATCAAAAGATTATGGCTCAGAGTCTTCCTCATCTTCATTATCCGCACAATAGCAGCATCGATCTGGTACTGACGATCCTGAAAGACCCGCTCCGTGGTGCTGGCTTGCTCCTCCACCTGGGGGTAAAATACAACTTAAGAGTCTTTCCCAGTTTCACACTACAAGAGCATTCATATTATCGACTGGGGCCATTTTTTTACCGTCTCTTTCATCTGAATCTGGTTGATTTTGATCCTGAACAGCTTGTGTTTGAAGTCATCGTTGCAGGAAAACTTGTCCCCATCCTCCACATCTTTGCTTTTGGGGATCTTGGTGAGAACCCGGGCTTTTCCACATGCGAGCGACTGCAACGTCCGGCGCAGTTCGCTGTCCTCTGTAAACCAAAAAAAAAAAAAAAAAAACGAGACAAGTTTTAGACAAGCGGTGCTCGTCTTAATTAAAATGAAAGCGCTTTGATACGATGGCGAACCTATTCCTGTGGCGAGTTTGATCTCCTCCAGAGTGAACTCCTCCCCTTCGTTAAACATCAGCAGTACGAGTGTTTGAAATAAAGACACCTGTAGCTCCTTCTTGCCCTTTCAGGAGGAAAAATTAAAAGAGAATAATTATAACCAAGCTTTACACGGTGAGCTGAACGATCACTCTCAGAAAACGGCTGCAAACCTCTTTAAATTCAGCTTTTAGGACACAGTGGCCTAGCGTCGACTGCCACTGCAGCTTCCTGCCGCTGTGTTTGCCCAGGTAGAAAGTTTTGAAGATCTCCTGCAGGCGCACCATCTGGACAGGGACAAACAGAGGCGTAATAAAAGGAACCATCAGTATATTTATAGCACGAGGGGTTATAAAATACACCATGTTCCAAAGCCCTGAATATTTGCTCAGCACTAACCTCAGGAGGCAGGTGGACTTCCATCGGGACATAAGTCGGCCAGTAACCCATCGTGAGGATGTTCACCGTCAGCTCAATGTTGCCGGGAATGTTTTGGCACTGCATGTACTGCAGAGGAACAGAAAGCATTTCTTATCTGTCTGTTGCTTCCTGCGTAACTTGGACCTTCTCCCCATCTCACGAGAAAATCTTTCTCTTTGTGAGCATTTCAGGTGACATAAAGACAAGTCTGCAGCTCTGTCATTATGCTTATTTGAGGGTTTTTTATTGTGTAAACTAATCTGAAAAACTGCTGCAGTGGGGCTTGTCAGAGCAGGTAATCGCTGCACGTTATTATCTGTTTGGTAATGTCAAGACAAGATTTACAGGAAATAAAAAAAAGGTCAGGTTGAGAGGGAGCAGGAGCGAACTGGTCTGAAGGCGGAGGGCGCTTTCATATTCACACTGAACGAATAGAGCGTGCGGCTGAAATTTTTATCATGAAAAAATTACTTTTAAAAAGGAGCAAAATCCTGTAAATTCGATACATTTTTAAAACAAAAAAGATTCAGTTGCCTGAATTCCCTTAAATGTACCTGGGATGATAAATACGGCTCACGAAGCCTCAGCCTCAGTGATAAACGTGCACAAACTTGTGACATCGGCTCGTTTTATGACTGAACAGGATCAGCAACCCTGCAAGCTTTTCGCAGCTACAGGCACTTCAACGTCAGCTACAGCTGAAGGTGTGAGAATAACGCCGCTTCCTCTTAACACGGTTTACTGCTTTGCTCAAACACAGAAACAGGCAAACGGGTCAAGGAGCTGTAATTATATCAGAAGTATTCTGTCTGAGCAGTTATAGTTTTATTAATTTAGCTTCTTCCTTCATCTTCTGTCATTTCTGTGTAGATTTAGTTTCAAACAAAAAGCGGCTCTCCATCAGCATTTTTAAGCTCTCGAATCACGTTACAAATGAAGCCAGATAGCATCCGATCCCTTCTGTCACTGTTTGAAACAACAGCTTATAAACCTGACGGCGTTAATTACTTTAACAAGCGTTACTCTGCTTTCTCTTTACCTGTTTGAACTGCACCATTATGTCTTTAGAAAGCTCCATGTCCTTGAACATCCCCTCCAGTTTGCTGGTGAACGCCGCTCCACATTCTGAGGAAACATTTTAGCCCCGAGTCAGTACCGTCGGTGTCCAGATGTGGTCATTTCTGTCGCGCCGTGGGCGTGTCCAGAAGCGACGCCGACGGACTGAACTCACCGTGTTTCAGCTTCGACAACATGGATTTTTCAGCATCCACAGAGGCACTTTTCCCAACCAGCAACCTTTTGGCCAAATCCTTTTTGTAAAAAGCCTCAAACACGTCTTTTCCTGCAATTACAACATATCATTACAAGACAAGCGATAAAAACAAAAGAAAGAAGGAAACAAAAGAGCGGGAAAACATACCATAGATAAATCTAAAGATAATCATGATCTTATCCAGCATCTTCTCCAGCTCCTCATCCGTCGCCTCCTTGTTTCCCGCCCTCAGCTTTGAATCAACATGTTTTGCTGAAAAGAAGAGTAACAGAGTTTACTGTACAAGTAAAGAAGGCTTTAAAGTCTCGTTCACTGCTCGGTGCGACAGCGAGGACTGAGGCGAAAAGGTTTGATCCTCACCAATAAGCTCTGCGGGTTTATTTGGCCTTTTGTTGATGAATGTTTCAAAAGCCTCCTTCATGGCGTTAACAAACTTCTCATTCTTCAAGAAACACACGTCAATGATGTGATCCACCTTATCTTTGAAGTCCAGCAGTTCCTGCACCATTGTTTTGTCTTTTTCAGGGTTGATTACGATTGTGCTTCCAAAAGCCTGAAAAAAAAGAGTTGTTGAAGCATTGGAAAACAATGAAAAATTGTGAAAAAATGAACTCCTGAGAGCGTAGGAGCGTAAGTTGGATTATCTACAGCTGTTTGTCACCTTTATGTATTCAATCCAGTGCTGCAGCAGCACCTGAACGCCACCTCGCACTCGACTGAAGAGCTGATAGAGGAGAGACAGATCCTGAACTCTGTTCTCGTCCAGCAGGTGAGTGAGCCCTGCGGGGTTTCCACCAACACACAGTCAGACACACGCAAACACAAACACCACGGACACCGACCGGC
Organism: Kryptolebias marmoratus; assembly: GCF_001649575.2. NCBI lineage: Eukaryota > Metazoa > Chordata > Actinopteri > Cyprinodontiformes > Rivulidae > Kryptolebias > Kryptolebias marmoratus. Next base: position 21,891,342 of record NC_051438.1, on the reverse strand, counting down.
TGCAGTAAAACTCTGCGTCTGCATACGCGGTACGAGAAGCATTTACAGGCGAGTACCTTTCTGCAGAACCGCAGTGAGATGTTCACCCAGCAGCTGCTTCTCCACAGTAGCGATGAGGGGTTTTCTGTAAAAGGTACGCACACGAAAACTCAGGTTACAGGTGGACGGATGAGTGCGAATTCACACGTCCATCGTTATGGGACCAATGCTCACTGTGTGCTCTGGTCGAGGTATGTGATGACTCTGTCAGCCTCCTCCTCCAGCCGTTTGTTGACATGATGGAGATATTCTGGTACCTAAAAAAAAAGGTGAATAAGTGGAGACACATTTATGCGTCTTTGGTCTTTATATAAAAACAAATCTTTGAGAAGCTAATCGCATAATCAGGAGTCTTAGTTATATCCCTTTTTTGTCAAAGTACTTTTTCTGCCTCATATCAAACTCAAAACAGGCAGAGTTATACTTAAAACATCAAAAACTATTTTATTACACAGGTTAAGAGAAATACCTCCAAAATATTATTAAATAAGACTCAGCCCTCTGCATCTATTGGTTTAATCATGTGCACATGAGCTCACACACCTCCTAAAAGCCTGGAAAACTATTGCTTAAGACCTATTAAAAGCTTATGAGAAAATCAGGCTCATTGAAAAGAAAATCTTAGGAAATTAGGAGCGTCTCATTTGTCTGAACAGCAGACAAGCGTGTCTCATTTTCCCTACTCGCTTAAATCAGACCTTTTTCCCTTTGATGCCAGCGTTCAAACCAGCATCTTTGGACCTCCAAGCTGCAGTCATACAGTAAAATAACAGAAGGAATGATCCTTTAAAACTTATTGGATGCTGTTATAAGGATCGCAGACATCCCAGAAGATGTGGCTGCGTCTCCTGATCCTGTCTGTGAGACACGATCAGCTGTTTGTTGATGTCATCAGCTTCATGATTACAGCGAACAAAGTCAGTTTTCTTGTCCTTTTAACTCTGAGATGTGAAGCAGCCGACAGAAGGGAGGGAAGAAGACGATGGAGACACTTAGGTGAAAAAATTAAATAAATAAGCAGGTGATTTTACTCCACCTTTTTACTGGGTGAAAGCAGAAGACACAAATCTAAATTAATGCCATCATTCAACCATTTTTACCCCCTTCTTTAACAGATTTTTTGGTTAGATTTTCATTAATGGACACTTCAGCACAATTACTCCCAATCAAAAAGTGTTTGCAGCTTTTAGCATCCTTTAGTGAACCCAAACACAAAATATGTGCGGGCTAGCAGGTTTGTGAAACTTTTTAGGTCCATAAAAAGTTACAACTTTTCATACATGTCATTTTCTCTCAAGATGAACCAAATAATCAGCTGATATGGGTCACTTTAAAAAATAAAATCCAAATTCCTCATGCCTGTGTGTAAATCGAGGACGCAGCAGCAGCTGCTACAGCCACATTACTGCAGTTTAATTTAGCTTTTTAAGTGAGAATGCTCTTTTGTTTATTATTTTTTAATTGTACAAGTTCTTCTAAGGGTTGTGAATTTATTGTTTTATTTTGTTAAATGAAAAATGCATACCGACCATAAAGTAAGGATAAATGAAAACTAACAGTGTTGTATATCGGCCATCGGCTGCACTGATTTCTAAAGATCGGCGTCAGTCATAGAAAAACTGGACCTCTAAGTCTGTCTGATAAACTCTCATTAGCCCTATGAGCACACAGCTAAATCCCTCCTAAATATGCAGTCTAATAACTGATAATTAAACAGAAGCTACAGATGCAGCTTAAAAAAACAGCTTTTTTGCTCAGACAAAAAGAAACAAGTTGCTCCAGATGATCACAGAGGAAACAATTTAAACTGAAAACTTTAACTTCATCACTTTTATAATTAGGGAAAAAAATGCTTAACCTTCAAAAGTTAGAAGAAAGATAAAAAATAAATCCACATATTCGTTTGACAAAACCCAAGATAAACCGGTGGAAATCCTTGTTTCAGCTTCTTCACTACAGTTTAAACCCTCACATCTGGAAGCTAAAACCTGAGAAAAGCTTCCTGTTTATTTAGATTAAATAAATCAATCCAGGTCCGATAATGAGGCAGAATCACATTTACCCTGACAATAAAGGAGTGCTTTGAAAGACTCCGATGATATAAATCACCTCTCTTTCCTGCATCAGCCTCTGTCCCTCTGCAGCGTACAGCCGATTAGTTTCCTCCAAAAAGCGCTGCTCAAAGGAGTCCTGATAAATCTGTAACACAGAGAGCGAACACGGGTTCCATTAAAGCCATTTGTCAACAGGGGACGGACAGTTCATCACCTTTCTGTGCAGACATTAATCTCAAAAAACACACAGCTGAAGCCACGCTCTTATAGCAGCAGACGACAAATAAAATCCGTATATCTGCCCCCCACACACACACATTGTCTCATCATGTGATAAGATAATAATAAATAATAAATGAGCACCTGCAGGTCAGAGAGCATGCTCAGCAGGCTCCTCAGCAGACTGCGGTCTATGGCCTCTCCGTTCCGCTCCCTCTCGATGAGCAGCAGAATCCCGTCGATGGTTTTACTCTGGACCTTCAGATCGCTGATGATGTAGAACCTGAACAGCTCCAGACCCATGTCCCTGCGGACCACGGCGACATGTTCAGCGCCACCTCCCCACACACCGCCATCTTTTCACACAAATAAGCCTCGGATACGACGGGAACACCGCCAATCACTCACCAGATTGACGGCAGCATGGAATTCTGTAAAACGTAGGTGCGATCCAAAAACAAAAATATACTCCTAATCATGATCTGCAAGACAAAACAACAACAATCTTCTTAAGGAACAAACAAATACTTTAACAAGCTTTTTGTCTGATTTTTAATAGAGAAACGGGTCTCAATTATGAAACGAGTGTCACAAGTTCAAGTGGAAACCTTTTCTACTCTGACTCTCCTGCTTGTTTCTCCCTGCTGGACAGGTTGCATCGCTGGGGTTACATGAGAAATGTCTTTGACTCAAAGTTCAAAAGGTTGGCGTTTGGAAAACGGTTTGTTTACAAAACGCTGATGAGTTGATTCATTGGAAACACAGACACTGGAATATTCAGCTTCAGTTTCTTTGATTCGGACTTTTGTTAACTTCTGTCCGTCTGTTTCCCGTGGTCGGGTCACGGAGGGCAACAGAAGCAGAAAAAGAAACCCAGACAGCCCTCTGTCCAGCTCCAGCTCCTCCTGGGGGGGCAACCTGAGGTGTTCCCACGCCAGAGAGGGTCCATAATCCTACGAAGGAAGCTCATTCCAGCTGCTTGTATCTGGGATCTTGTTGTTTCGGTCATTCTCTCCAACCACAGGTGAGGTTCAGGAATGTAAATCGGCCAGTAAATCCAGAGCTTTGCCTTTCGGCTCAGCTCCCTCTTCACCCTGACAGACAAAGGCGGCGCCATCGTGACTGAGGACGAGGGCTCGATTCGTCCATCCATCTCCGGATCCATCCTGCCATCCCTCCTCCGGTTGGAACAGAGACTCCACCCGGATCCTGGGAATTTTTGACTCATTTTGTCGGCCGATTTAAGCACAAAGAGCCAAAGCTGGAGCAAAGTAAAGATACATATTGATCCTCGGGCTCCTGCTACGTGTCTAAAAAACTCTTATTTTGATTTTAAACACCACAGATTCAGACAGACTCGTGTTCGTCGAGTCGAGGCTCATCTCAGAGGAAAACTTTTTTTTTCCAGCAGATGAGTCTTTAGTCTTTGACACTAAAAAACCAGGAGCATCGAGTGCGAAGCGCTGCCACGCTCTTGATTTAACGTGACATTTAAGTCGTGCTGCAGGGTCAGACTGTCAAAGGCAGCTTTTACAGAAATGCCGACAAGTTCCCAAAGGGCGAATTCTGGAGTTCGCAAGTCGCGCCCTGAGACGGGGTCGTGAGCAGCGGCGCAAACATGTGCCTGTTCAGAGTTCTGGGCTGAACCTGCAAACATCAGTGCTGGGGACTTCTTCCTGCTCGCCAAGATAAAATCTGAGCGTTGCTGCTTTGTTTCAATGGGAGAAATCCAACAAGAGAAGCAAATTAAAGCTACTGTACAACCTTGGAGCCAGATTTAAATTTAAATCAAGCAGTTTTTGCTTCTCAAACTAGTTATTAAAATCAAAATAATGCCCACTCTTAATGTAGGGTGGCAGATTAAACATTTTACAACAAAACTGTCAATATTTGATATTCATTTAGGCCCCAAACAGACAATATAATCAGAACTCCCAACTTCTTAAATCTACTAAATCAATGTTGTGGAATTTTATTTTATTTAATTTATTTTTTTACACATAAATATCAAAGTTTTACTCTATCAAAGCGACCAAACTTACCATTTGTCTGCAATGATCTTGCCAGCACTTGTCAATTTTCTTCAGGAAAAGCACGCTGTCCAGGGCATCCGTGAGAGCAAGGTTAAGTCAAAAAGGAAAAACTAAAATACGAGAATTACGAGCGCGCCTGAAGCCTTCACAAGGTGCCGATACGTGGCGATTCGACGCGTAAAGGATATTCTCTGAACTGATCGATCTGCGCCTTGATGTGGTCTTCACACACGGCCCTGAGCTGTTTGTAAAGTTTGGCAGAGATCTTGTAGGAGCAGAGGTTTTCCACAGCCTGCGAAGACACACAGAGCAAACACAGTTTCTTAAAAAAAAAAAACCTCCACGCAGCCAGCTTCCTGTCAGAGGTCGCGAGGTCTGATGGGACACCTGGTAAAGTTCTTCTAAATTGTACTTGATTGAAGTGCTGTTCTGAATGGCCTCGACCGCCTCTTTCAGCTTCTGCCAGGTCTCCTGTGTGTAGTTTTCAGGCAACTTCGGCTTTTCTGTGGAATAAAAACAAAACAAAACAGAAAAACATGACATGCCGTGAACATCAGGGGTATTTTATATCAGCAGCTTGTTTTTCTTTAAAGTAAAATACTGACATGAAATCCCCATCGGCTTGTTTCGGTCTTATAGCTCATCTAATGTAGGCATCTTGACTACATCAGTACTACAGTTCAACAGGTGTGAGTATTTCTGTGACTGATGACAACGGGCTGTATACAACACCTAGTCTTTTTTAGTAATATTTTTAGCCAATATGTATTTTTCTTTTAACAAAATATAACAATAATTGATTTACTTAAACATATAAACACCCCTTAAAAATAATAAACAAACAAGCGTTCTCGCTTGAAAAGCAAATTGTGAGCTACAGTAAGACGGCTGTAGCAGCTGCTGCCACAATGTTTATTTCCCTACTTGGTAACATCGGCCTATAACTCTAATTAATATCAATTTAAGAGGCTGATTTCCACGTGGTTGTTCTGAAGCTTTAAAATGCATCCATTTAGCTCATTTCTTGCAGGATTGAGGATTTATTTGTCACACTGCTCTGTGAGCTTAATTGGAGTATGTGATGTAAGTTTAAAACACCCCTGCAGTGCTTTTAGGGGACTAAACCCCCTTCCAGAATTACTATTTGCACTGGAATATCTGGATTGTGTTGGGAAAATCATGTCCTTTTTTGTGTTTATCTCTTAGCTAAACATTTAAATCTTAAACTATGAATATGTCAGACCAGGACTGATCAAAAAACAGGGCTATTTTCTAATAGATGCAGCAGGTGCTTGTTAGGTTTAAGAAGCAGCAGTGTTGGTTTTTTTTTTCTGCAGCCTTTTTATTTATTTTTTTGTTTTGTTTTTGCTGCCCATCAGCCACCAGTTTGGTACCTCTGAAGTTCTTGATGACTAGTTTCTTGGCAGCACCGGGTTTACTGCTGGAGAAGGTGGCGGATCCTGCGGTTTTGGTCAGTCCGTTCGCGTGGTGCCCCACGCCACCGGCCAGAAACGTGGCTTTGCTTTTGTTATTGGAGCACGAAGCGGCGGCGGCGGCGGCGGCTGCAGCCTCCTCGGCCATTTTCACATCCAGTCCAATGAAATCCACCGAGTCCTCAAACCTCAACTTCTTCTGGATGTGCAGCGGGGTGGGAGAGCAGGAGGAGGAGGAGGAGGAAGAGGAGGAATTCAGGGTCTTGGAGGGGGAAGAGGAGATGGTGTCGCTGGTGTCCTCCCTCTCGGAGCCGTTTATTTTCCTCTTCTTCGGAGACGTGATGCTACCGCTGTCGGCTTTGACATCAGTGGTCGCGGCTCTAGCCTCCTGGGTCGGCGGTGGTGGGGGGTTAGGGGAAGATAAACCTGTTGGAAACATGAAAAAACGGGAATACTAATTCCTCACAGCCAGTCTTCTTGATCCGAAACTTCCAGACTTTTTGTCGTGGCGGTGAAGGGGGAGAGGAAGGAAGGAAGGAGGAGGAGAGCAAACGTTGTCCGAGAGCTGTTCTCTGTCTTGACACAAGCAGCGCTTCTTTTTTTAATATCCAGTTTAAAACAGACAAAAAATAACTAACTACTCAGCGCTACTTGGCTCTAGCCTCGTCTCTTTCTTGTTATTGCTGGCAGAAGAATAAAGATGGTTGGCTATTGCTTCCTCTTTTTTTTACCTCCCTCGCGACAAAACGCGTTGTAAAGTGGTTTAGCGAGGAGCGGTTGGGTGAAGCGACCGTTTAAAAACTACTATTTACATTAAAAAAATCAAAAGCGCGACAAGAATAAGTTTACATAATAACTATTCGGTCGTAAGTTTACTCGAGAAGCGTTTCACTCGTGAAAGCTAGTCGGTGACCCCACCGGAAGTACTTTGTACAAAAGTACTTTTTACACAGGCATGTTTTTCTATTTCCACTATGGCGCATTTACTTGTTTCAACCACGAGATGGCGCCATAGCAACGCTGTAGACTTTTACGTCACGATGTCGACCATTATTTTATTTATTAGTATATATATATATTTATAAGATGTAGTGGCATTTTACTTTCATAACATATCTTTTTTATAGTCAAGAGTATAGAGTTTGTAACATATTTCTGGGCGTTAGAGGGACGATTTTATTGCGTTACGGGAGGGAAAAGTTTTTTTTAATTACTACAATATTTTAGAAAAAAATATAACCACCTTTAACTTATTTATACAGCGTGTAGATGCTAATTTTGATACATAAAAGAAGATTTTCTTATAACTGAAGGAGAAATTGCAGAGCTCGTTGTCGTTACCTAGGTAACAGGAGGAGAACGGGAAAGCGTCTCGTTAGCTGTCGTAAAATGTCGCAAACCTGAAAACGCTAGTTCCGTCCCACACACAGTGCTAAAGCGTGAGGTTGTAGCATCATTACAGACATATATGAATAGGGTTTTTTTGTCATTTGTCTTTCCTGCTTCACCCAGCCTGGTACAGTACGTTGGGACGAGCTTTGACGCACTTCGGGAAGGCGGCAACGGCGACCAGCGAGGATGTTTAAAAAGTACGTGTCTGCAAGCTAACTTTAGCTAGCGGCTAATGCTAAGCGCTAATAAGCAGCTTTAGAAATCTGTCATTCAGCAGTGGGAGATTTTGAGATTCCTTGTCATTGTTTGAGCTGGACAAACCCAGGCATGAGAACTGTCTGGGTGTGTCAGTAAGCTCTGTGGTCCTTAAAATATTTAGGCACGTCATCTAATGTCATTAAATGTCATAAAACACTGTAAGCGTTGGCAGAAAAAATGGTGAAGTAAAACTACTGGATAAATATGTGGTAAAACTACTACACATTTAAGTAAAGCATTAAGCACCTTAGTGCTTTACTTAAATATGTTTATGTTGCTTACTTTTCAATCATTGTGTGCTCAGTGGAAAATATTTCACTTTTCAGTCCGTTACATTTTACAGCAAATTAAAACTGTAAGTCTCATCATTAATAACGTGAAACACACTGTTTTTATGTAAATTAGGATAGTAGATGTTAAATAAAGTGTGTCAAATCAGCTGCTCTTTAGTTAGCTACTATATTTCTTATCATGATGCAGCATTAATAATCTAATATGACATTTAAAGTAGATAGTTGGCAGCTTATTCTAGGGTGTAATGTGTATTAGTGTAAAAAATATACTTTATATTTAAATTTACTTAAGAGTAGGGATGTTCTTGTTTTAATGAGTCCTTTTTGTATCACTAAATAAATTTCAAACTGCACCAAAATCTTAATTTGAAGTGGAAAATGTTTAAAAACAGTTACAGCTTGTCAGACTTTGTTAAAGTTGAATGTTATATAAACTGAAAGCAGACAGACAAAATTGTATCAGTATGTCTATATGGCTAGTATGATTATTTAAAATAATACCAAAGTGTTAAATCATTTTCCAGAGCTCTTAGTCTGTTCCTTGTCCTGATTTTCAGATTTGATGAGAAGGAAAACGTGTCGAACTGCATCCAGCTGAAAACATCTGTCATCAAAGGCATCAAAAATCAGCTGCTGGAACAGTTTCCCGACATCGAGCCATGGCTCAACCAAATAATGCCAAAAAAGGACCCTGTCAAAATAGTGAGATGGTAAGATTTACATTCCCTCGTTGTGGATGTTTCGTGCAGTGTTTTGTTTTTCCTGCAGTTTTTATTTCCTGTTTTCAGCCATGAACACATTGAAATCCTGACTGTGAATGGAGAACTCCTGTTCTTCAGACAGAGAGAGGGACCATTCTACCCAACCCTCAGACTGCTACATAAATGTAAGATCTCTTTAACACAAACTTCTTGATGATTGTAGATGAAGTCCTTTTATATTTTGTTTTTTTTGTGTGTGGTTCTAGATCCTTTCATTCTGCCACACCAGCAAGTAGACAAAGGGGCCATTAAATTTGTCCTGAGTGGAGCAAACATCATGTGTCCTGGGTTGACTTCACCAGGCGCTAAACTCTATCCTGCTGATCCTGACACAGTGGTTGTATCCTTTTATGGCACATTCAGACTGCTCACATCATAAATTTGTAAATGTCCGTGTCATAGATTTACATTTCTCCCCCGATCTTTCAGTGTAAATGTTTACTTGCTTTCACGTTTTATTCAACTTTCCAAGACGTTTGCCTTTAATAAGTGTATGCAGGCCATTATGGCAGAGGGGAAGCAGCATGCACTTTGTGTTGGTGTAATGAAGATGTCAGCAGAAAACATGTAAGTCTTTAAACTCAATTTGTAAATCACTTTGTTTTCCGTTATCATTTGATCTCACGCCGTGTTTGTTTTGGAAACAGAGAAAAAGTCAACAAGGGGATCGGAATCGAGAACGTTCACTATCTGAACGACGGGCTGTGGCACATGAAGACGTACAAATGATCGCATTTACGACACCCATCTCAAACAATCCCTTGACGCTGAGGCATGAACTGCCAGTCGACTGTTTACACCTACAGACTTCGCTGTGTAACCTGCTGGAGGCTCCCCTCACAATGCACAAATAAAAGAAAGATCTTGCTTCAAACCAGAAACTCACTCGACATTTTTGTGTTGGACCTGATTGGAAATGCGTGGTGGCGGTACCTTATTTTAGAATGTAAATCAAGGTAAATCTCACCAGTTTATCAGACTTTGTCATATCCAGTAACTTCAAATTTGCTAAAGGATGTAACATGGAGTTTGCAGGATGTGAACATATTTGGATAATAACTGAGGGAGTGTTGAATTGTAACAGGTCTGACAGCTGTTAGACCTGTTACTCCACGTTTCAGTAGAGTGTAAGCCATTGTATTATACTCTGCTTCATTGTTGACCAAGTTGGTTCAAAACATCCAGAAGTTACTTTTAAAACTGAAGTCGTGTCACATCTCTACCAGCTAACTAATGCTTTAAAATGAGGTTCTGTTTGGATGTGGAAACAATCAGTCCTCTCTTTAAAAAAAAAAAGTTTTTAGCAGCTAAAACACCTCATCTTAATCATAAAATCATAGATGGAATATTTAACGACACAACTTCAGATCAAGTTTCAAAAATGATTATTTTATATCATTTTATTATCCAAAATTAGGTCCCATATTTGTAAAATATCTGGAAACAAAACACATACGCCCGTTAAAACTATATTTAAATGTGTACTTTAGCTTTGACGGTGAACAAACAAGTAGTTATTGTGTGCACAGAGCCAGTTCTTCAGGAATGAAAAAAAAGCATGATATAGGGAAATAAAGAAAAGTTCTGTTGGAGCTGGACTATCATGTGTCCGACTTCACAATGATCAATGCTTCAGTACAATCCTTCAATCGGGCATTTAAATTATGATTATTAACATGGTAGAATTGTTGACACATTTAAAATATTAACACAGTTCCTCTGGTGGTTTTAAGACCACAGAAAACCTTCAATAACCAAACGTTAATCGGGATGATGGATTCTGACACAAGTGACACGTTTTCCAGCTTGGTCTGAACTCGATGAACTGTTTACCCATCAACTGTTTGTAAACAGCACAAAGGGCTCGGGTGCCCATTATGTCAAGTGCAAAAGGTACAAATATACGGCGAAGTATTCGCTCTCTCTCAGGATTCAGTTTGACAAACAGCATAAGAAAAACTCATCTTCCCACCCTCCCAAAAAAACAACAATAAGGTTTGCCATCACAGAAGCAAACACGTTAAAATGACACATCCAGTTTGAATGAATGGAACTAGTCATTGTCTGAACCCTCCATGGGGTAAAATGTTAAAAGGTCGTGAAAATCGTGCCCGTACGGTCGCAGCCGGTAAACGCCGTACATCAGAACCTGCATCTGATTTGGGGACATCCCGCTGAATGTGACGGCCAAGTCGGAGCAGCAGCCCTCAACCACGTCGTTGGGGTTGTTGTTCATGCTGTCCTTTATCAAGCTGTCCACGCTCTTGCTGCTGAACAGGCTCTTTCCGTGCGCGTCCTCTCCGTTCTCCGCAAACACCCCCGTATATTTGAGACACACGGCCAGCTGCTTGTCTTCACTCAGCTTCCACAGGGCGCGTCCTCTTTCCGGACATTTGTCCTCATCCTGGAACACGTGCACCAGCCTTTTCAGAGCTTCGTAGCTCAGAACGATGCCACTGTCGTACGCGACGTACTCGAGCTCCCCGGACTTCACGGCCTTGCCCAGGTAGAACGGCTCGTCCGGATCCTTCGAGAGCACAAGATACTTGAGGTTCTCGATGATGGCGAACGTGGTGGGCTGTGCCACAAAGAACCAGCGCAGGTCCCCAGCGTTGTCGTACGCGTGCTTCAGAGCTTTACGCAGCCTCGCCCAGTTGTCCTTCTCATTCAGGTCCACCGACTCGAGCGCCTTGGAGGTCTCTGAGCTGTAAAACTCAGCCTTGTCGCAATGCTTGCTCCAGGTGTCCAAAGCAGTAGCCCAATAAACCAGGATCTTGGGCTCAACCATGATGATGCAGTAGACCTGGACTTGGTCTTTCAACTCCTGCAGTTGGCTGCCAGAGAAATGCTTCAGCTCGTCTTTACTCGCGGCCTTGACGTGGTGGTGATGGTGGTCGTCTGCCGAGGACTCGTTGACGGGACTGTAACTCGTCAGGAGCGACAGCACCAGGTAGAAGACGCCTCCCAAGATCATCCCCTTCATGAAGGAGCCTCCGTCAGACAACATGTTGGCAACAGATGCTGGACGGAAAAGAAAAATAATCATTGTTGGTGAAGCAACGCAACTGTGGCAAGGTAAAAAAAAAAAACTACTGTTAGTAGCATAAAGTCTTTGGTTATTATATATAATAATTGAATTGTCAGAAGAAAAACAACAAGTAGAACAGGCTGCAAACCTGCTGCTTCTGAACAGGAAAGTCACCCAACAGGTAATAAAGTGACTAGTAAAAGTAAAGAAAGAAAGACCTTTGAACACACTTAAACCTTTTGAAAGTAGGACTTTTGTAACCATTTCTGAATGCTTATGTTCAGACCCAAATACAATGAGTTTTTGGCTGACTAAAGAATACTTTCAGTTAGTTTTAAAGCTCAAATATTTATGAAATTAGGTACTAAATCCATGGCTGCTAAGCAAAATCAACTCAAATGCCTTTTACCCTTCGATGTTATCTAGCCTTTGCACGGTCAACGGGTTGTTTAAACTCATCAGAGCTGAAAAATCAAAACAAAACTTTTAAAATACAAAGCGAGAGCCACTCAGAGCACAGCTTAGAGCAACAGCACAAATGCAAATATATTCAATGTGTTTTACAGCCATACTTTCTGTATGGCTGTAAAACACTTAACTTTTTTACATTTGAGAGACTGAAGACGACCACAGGAGAGTTGATAAAGTAAGTAGATAAGCTTAGTTGTCAAATGGTTAACCTGTAAGTAATGTAAACCTGTAAACCAGTAGTCCAATATGGGTAAATAATCCATAAAATATACAGTTCAGCCGTCATAGGGGGGTAACAAACAATAAAATGTCCACTTTTCAGAACAAAATATTTATAATTTAGCTTGATAAGGACAATGGATTCAATTTATTTAAACTAGAAAAGTAAAAAAGTTTAAGTTTGTTCGACTGAAACTATAGATTTAGATAATATAGTCAACTATTTTTTTTAAAAAACGCAGTAGCGTAAAACATCACCTGCAGCAGACTGAGCGGCTTTTATGCTTTCGCGTAACTGAGATTCAGCTACTGACAAAACCGAGGCAACATTTCAGAGTCCTTCAGCCTGAACTTCTATTTATTTATCTTTGACGTTTTTCTACACTGTGGAATTTTAGCTCCGAGCGGCTACGAGGTCATTTAAAAACGACCAAACCGAGGATTAAAGCTGAAGTCGCTATGACAACCAAACCTTCGCTAGCTTTTAGCTTCTTACCTCTACAGAGTAAACCAGCTCAGGGTAGTTTTGTTGTTAGAGACATAAACAGTGTTCAGCCGGATTAATGCGGTTGATACTCTTCCTGGGATTGCCTTTTAGTTTACACTATTCCTGTTTGGTCAGATTACAAACGTCAGCTCAGCCTTCATGTTCTTTTTCTTCTTCTTCGCGTTTCGATTCAGACCAAATTTACACTCATGGCGCCCCCTCCTGGTTTTATTTTAGAACAGGGTTGGTCAATAGAGGGCCTTTTTTTACAACCACTTTGACTCAGTTGAAGGCAATGACTTCTATACAAGAATATAAGTCATTGGTTGAAGGAATCAAAATGTTTAACTTTAAATTGTAACATGACTGGGCCGATCAATAACACTCCTTCTGGACTGTACCATGAGCTGAACTCTGTGGGGGAGTCCCGTAAAAATTCTTTCCATCACATAAAAAACTAAAAGAACAAACGTTTTTGCTCTTTGTTTTGACAGAATATAGAAGTAACTGATGCTGTGGATTTGTTGAAGTTTGAGTAATTTATATGTTTAAAAAAAATCAACTTGGCAGATATGTTGGATTTGGGTTTCTTATTTGTATTGTCATGTCTTGTCTTATATAATCCTTTATTTTGCTTTACCAATAATAACCAGTTTGTTAGGTTAAGATGCCAATTTGCTTCCTAGTTTGTGAAATCATAGCAGTGCTCACTTGGCCTACCAAACACACAACCTTTAAAATGAAACTACAAGAAAGGATTTCAGATGTCAGCTTTTGGGTATATTTTGGTAATATTCAAGATATATCTTTGTTGTTTGTTTTGATTTTGAAATACTCACTGGCCTCGGTAACATGACAAAGAAGACTTAAGGCCTATTAATTGAAATAGACCCTGGTTCTGCTGTGAATGAAATGCCCTTGGTTTTAGTTGCTGCAGTATTTTTTAATTAAAATCCTGGTATTACTGATTTAGGTTGTGTTTATATTGCATCTGATGGTGCCAAGGACTGAACCGGAGATGATCCTGGGGCCAATTCTGGCCATCAAGCCAGTTTTTTTTTTCATGTGTTTTAGACACGAGTACTGGAAATTTTATGCTTGTTTGCTGTCTTGTGATTTCTGTCTCTCTTTAGACATTTTGCAGTTTTCTTGTTGCTTTGTGCTTTTACAGTCAGTTTATTTCTTTTTTTCTGTTGTCTTAGTGACTTTCCAAGAGAATGATTTCATTTGGCAGCCCTGAAACTCTTCAGCAGAATGCGTTTAATCTGAATTAGCCTTCTCTTGTGTCCACAGTGGTTTTTATGAGTTTTGAGTTATGAGTTCTATCAGATTTGAATGAAAAAGAGATGCTTTCTTTAGCATGTACAGTTTATAAATATTTAAATTAGAATAGAAGTCACTCTGTGTGTGCAGTTTTGGAGTTGCATTTAAATAGGCATATTTTCTGCATATTGTCTTCAGGTTTTCGCATTTGAAGTTAACTTTTTGACCCTAAAATCGAACTCTCACAATGTGTTTTTTTCTTTATTTCATCAACTGCTCAACAGCCAGATGCATCAAAAGTTGTTTTTCAGCCGCAGACGTGGAGACAATAAATCAGCGGATATCTGGACGTGTTAGCCTTCAGTTTGACAAAGAGCCACGTGAGGCAAACCCTCCTTGAGGAGATGGAAAAACTTGTTTTTTTCCTTTGGTTTTATTAACAATATCTTTATTCTTAACTCGTTTTTTTAAAATACATTTTTACCACAAAATCAAAAACTCATCATCAAGAAAAACTAAAAGTGAGTCAGCTGAAATAAAACCTTGTGTTAGAATCTGATCTTTTTCCATTTTTGACTTTGGGGATCCAACTTTTTTGTCTAGTTTTGTGACAAATTAAAAAGGAATTAGGGCAAACGGGATGTGTTCCCCTTCGTTTTCTTTCTCTTTTCAGCTAAATTAAGTTGTTTTCTTTTGGCTTTCTGTTAAACTGAAGTAGCATAATTTGTTTAAATGCATCAGATTGGTTTTGTTGTGCTGAATTACACTTCTTTTAAAAAAAATAATAATGTTGATTTACTCACTTTTAACTGGAAATTGTTTGAATCCCAAAGCTGAGTTTAAACCAGAGGGGGGAAAAACACTTGTTATCACATGTTCAGCCTTTGTACGTTCATTCAGTAAATATCATAGAAATGTAAAGCTAATTTTTTAAAGTGTTTTTTTGTTCTGAGTATCTTTTGTGCTCCTTTTGTATAGAATAGGCTACAGATGAGTCATGGTTTACACCCTTTATACAGGTTTTTAAGGTAAGAACATCACTTGAAGAAAATGGTGACAACTAATTGGCTAATTTGAGACTTCATCCATTTATACATATATAAATTTTGTTTCAAATTCTCATTTCCTGACTTCAGCCCATATCCATCAAGTACATATAGGCGATGGGTACCCAACCAGACATTGTGGTGACAGATATAATGCAGAAGAAAGCAGTGGTGACAGATGTAGCAGTCCCAAGCGACTGTAACATCAGGAGAAGCTGAAAGAGAGGCCTCGGTGGTGCCAGTGGTCATCGGAGCACTCGGTGCTGCGACCCCCAAACTGGAAGAGAGGCTTCAACAGATCCCAGGAACAACCTCAGAGATCTCCGTCCAGATGAGTGCAGTCCCAGGAACAGCTGAGATTCTGAAGAGAACCCTGTAAAAGTGGAATCGGCTATGTGGAACAAACAGGGCGAGATGGAAGTTTTAGGTTTTTTTATATTCAGTAATGAATGAGGTTTTTCTTCACAGGCCTTAGGAAAGCATGTAAACAATCTGAATAACTGATTAGATGTCCATAAGTGTTTACACGTTTCCCAAAACAACCAAGATTCACTCGGGTCAGAATGAACTTTTCACAGAACATTTGGTGAAGGATGAGGTCAGAGGTTGTGAAAAACCAAGAAAAATAAAGTACGTTTTGGGTTGTAAACTCAATTATTTCCACTTTATTTGTCTGTGCTGTAAGTTAGAGTTAGAAGTGTTCAAAGTAACATTAAGAGTTTTTTTTTTTATCCAGTACGTGGCTGACATCAAGCATAATAACATTTTGACCAAGAGTTATGACTTGTGGTGTCAGAAATGTGAGTCACTGGACAGAAAATGACGTAGAAACCTGCAGTGACACACTTCCAGCCGCTCGGCGTGTTGATCTCAGCCCATCACACAGAAAACCATCAGGGCTGCCGTGATTACCTCTGCAGAGCAAACATTTGTTTGGCTGCTCTGTACAAGCACAGATAGGCTTCGGCCGAATTGACAAGCTCCCCTAAATTGTGTCCAGTGACGCCTGATCCATCGTGTCAGATCCATTAAGAAGGAGACTGGACGTGATGATAATGTATTGATCAGAAAGTGATGGATGGCCGTGGAGGAAATATAAGCAAAGTTCTCGGTCGATTTGGGGAAGAGTCTGAATCTGGCCCTCGAAGCGTAGAGACGCCATGTTTTCTGTAGCCCTGCTGTCCCTTTTAGCTGTGATTTGTTCTGCAACATGGACACAAGCTCTGCCTTTGTACCCCGAGCCCAACCTGGAGCCTCAAGCAGGTAAGACCGAAACTATTTTCTGCTTTTAAGATTCGCTCTTCTCATCTCAATTCAAAAAATGTTCTTTTACGCTTTTTAAAATGGACTTCTTATCATTAGTAACCCTGTGATTTCAACTATGGATCAACTTTGCTGCTTTTTCATTTCCAATATATCAATTAATCTGATTTTCTTTTACCTTTAAATGCTAAATTTTACAGAGGAGTTTTGTCTTATCTCAACAGATTTTATTCAGAAATTAGTGTCGGAGGTGGAAGAAGGAACCAACACTGCTGAGGGGGAGCAGAGGGAGATGAATAACCTGTATCCTTTACTGACGCAGCCGAATGGCAGGAGAGACTCCTGGAACAAAGGTAAAACATAAATCTAAAACATTTACAGCACAAACACAAATGAGTCAGACAAGACGGTAAAATTAATATTGTTTCACGTTTTGTTTTCAGGAGCAAAGGAGTCACCACCACAGGAAAAGTTTGCAAATATGGTAAAATGTCTTTTACTTATGAACATGAAGGAATTATTGTCTTAATTGGAATAGAGATTGTTAAATAAATTTACAATTAAACCAACAAAAATTACATTTTTAATGCAAATGTTTTGCATTAAAATGGTCAAAGCAAACACTGAAAGGCTAAAGGGATGTTGTCCTTTTAGATGATCATTATTAAACCTATATGGATGAAATCTGCTTATTTTTACTGTTGTTTGTTTTTAGGTTGACGACCTTAAAGAAGTCATCCTGAAGTTGGCGGCAGCCGACAAGCTTCGCTCTCAGGGTTTTCTCAGATCAGAGCAGAATTTGCCAAAAACTAACAAAAGAGGTGAGAGACTCTGATTGTTCCCCACGTGGAAAATGCCACACCTAAGCATAGACTGACATTATTTTGGTTAAGTCAAAGGGACGTTTAACGAAGGTCTGAGCTACTGAGTCTGAGTTAATCAATTAAATGCATTATTTAAGTGTTAATTTGTGTTGCTTAAATGGTAATCAGGTTTATAGACTTCTGTTAATCAGGCACATCATTCCAACTAGAATTAGACATTTTAAACGGAGAGTGAGGTTCTGTGTAAAGGTTATGAACAATAAATATCTTACCTGTTGTAGGACGGTTTATGAACGACCTCAGATTGGAGAAATAATTTAATTCTGATCAGACTGATGGCTAATCTGAGCAAGTCCAAACTTTAACACTGTCATCAGTTTCATGTTACATGTTTACACCAACAGAAATAATATGTTATTCCTGCCAGAAGTGCTACAGCTTGCTGCTGCTGCTTTTTGTGCTTGTAAACCAGCCTAAGAATTCTGTGAAAGTAACAGTAAACGCCACAGGTGTTGTAAAAGTATATAAAAGAGAATTTGCCTGAAGTGTTCCTGGAGTTTGGTCTTGACCCGCTCAGATTAGTTGGTAGCTCATCCGTCCGGTCAGATTTAAACTCTATTTCTCCAAACTGAGGCCATTCAAAAGACCATCTAAAACAGGTAAGATATTTATTGTTCATAACCTTTTCACACAAGCCAACTTCAAAACATCAGAACTATAACTTTAACGGTATGACAACCAGAAATGTATTTTTCTCCACTAGGATCTGATGTAACACCTGTATTTTTACTCAGTTTGGACGGCGTTCCTGTGCTGACACGCTTTAAGTTAGATTTAACGTACAGTGCAGGTTGTACAATCCTCTTCAAGACATACACAACATTATTTTATTTTGTTTTGTTCGGTTTTATGGAAACCTTATTGAACACAAGCTGAGACTCTTTAAACTGTGATCCTAAACCGTCATTCTGCAAAGAAACAATCAGATGTTTGGTACAACAGGTTGGAAGATTTCTCAGTAAAATATGTTTCATTTCTGTCTTTCTGGTCTTTGTAATTACAGCATGTTTCTGGAAATACTGTGTTACCAACTAAAACAGCAGGAGGGCGTTTGAGCGTATCCCCGTCGGAAACTTTTCACCTCTCCATCATCACTTTTGTTTCCCATCAAATAACATATATATCATCTTGTAGCCAAAGAAGATATATTTTTGAAGCTGTAAAATTGTCTTTTTTTGTGACTGAAAATAAACTTGAATATCAGAAACAACAGAGTGACCTAACTTTATTTGTTATACTTTTCGGGTATCATTCCTGGAATAGTATCGTACTTTAAGAGATGATAAAGTTCAAGGCAAAGCTGCACACAAACCACCCAAAGACGATAAGAAACTAGTGTGATTCTTTTTAATCGCGTGCTGGTGAGACGTCTCCATCCAGTGGGAGGACTGTGAGACAAAAACTGCTTAAAATGAACGGTTTCTCCAACTGTTGCTCACACTGAGACATGTTCAGGTGCTCTGATTGTAAAAAGCATGCAAAATATCTATATTTACACTATAAACAAGATTTCCACTAAATAAAAATCAACAGTCCATTGCACTTTTGGCCTTTTCTTCTATCTGTGAGTGATTATAGACAAAAAGTCAGTACATAAAATGTTGTAATAGCGTGACATCGTCTCAGAGATTTTAAAGGTGTCAGGTTTGTTTCTTGAGGCTGTGGCTCCACAGATCATTAGCTCTACATACATGGTTCAAACGGGACATTAACAAGAGATAACGAACATTTTATTTCCTCTTGGCAACGCCAAAGTAAGCTTTCTCGATCTCGATGTCGGCCGGGCACGTCTGTTTGAACTCCTCCCTCTCGTAGGCGTTTTGAAGGTATCTCCAAACGCCTGTAAAGTGCGCAGGAATGTCAAAATCACAGTACTTCTTGGCAGCGACCTGAAATGAATGGAAAGCGAAATCAAAGTGAGATACTTTGTAAAATCAGTCCTCAAAACGAGTATTTATGAATAACAGGGAAAAGAAGTACTCTGATCTTTATTAAGGTTCCTGAACTACATGATTGTTTTATTATTTCTGCAAACATTTACCTGAAAACATCAGATTTTTTTTTATTAAAAGTAGATAAATAAATTTATAATAATCACACCCAACAAATATTATTTTGAAAAACCCCTGGTAACTGTTGATGAGAATTTGATTTCATTTTTCTGTAAAGATCAATTTTTCAGATCAAATTTAGGTCCACTCTTTAAAGATACTCATTGCAAAGTCATGAAGACCGGCTAAAAAAACAAATAAATCATGAAGCAAGAAACAGAATCTGCACAATTTGTTCTCATATTAATGGTTCATGTGTACTTAAATGAAATAAATGTAAGGGAAACTAGTGACTAACACACATCTGTTTACCTACAGAAACAGCCGAAGTGACAGAAAATAGGTCAACATTGAGTGCGTGCCTGATTTGCATAATCAGTATATCTGGAAATCTATTTGAGTAAAGTCTAAACTGAACCATTTGATTAATTTCAGATAACTTTATTTTATGCTGAGTTCATACTTTGCAATGAGTGCCTTTAATGAATTTGATAAAACACATTTTTAAACTTTGAATGAATTCATTCATTGTGACGGTTGTCCTGTTGATTGACCAAACTTTTCTTTATATGAATTTCACGTAAATAAAAGTATAATTTCTATTAGATTTATATTTTTAAAAAGTGACAGGGGTAATATTTTTCTGGTTTTCCCTCAGTTTGGATAAAATCCATCCAACTCTGCCTCCTGAGCAAAGTTTTTATTTGTGTCATGCTTTCCAGCCGTCTCAGTATCAACATCTGGTTTTCTGAGCTCTTCAGAATCACAGTCATCTCACCCTGATCACATGCAGCTTAGGCAACAGGTTGCAGTCAGCCAGAGTGAGGCGGTCCCCGTCCAGAAACTTCCTCTTGGACGTGGTGACGTTTTCTGTTGAGTTGTGGTCGATCTCCTCGGGCAGGGGGGCGTTTAAGTACTCATCCAAACGGTTGAACTCCTTCATCAGGTTCTTCTCCTGTGCTAAAGGGTCAGAAATAGGCAGTTTTTCCCTGTAAAATGCACGTGGAGCCAGGGAACTAATCTGTGTCAAATAAATGCCAAGACACCAAACTTACCAGCGTTGTTTGGGCTGTTTTTGATGAAAGCCGAGAACTTTGCAAAGATGTCAGCACCCACGTCAAAAGACTCTTTGTTTACCGGGCTGAGATGAGGATACCTTGAGCAGACATAAAAAAAAGAGCAGAAATGCTTTGAAGTGTGTTTTGTTCGAAGAGAAAACAGCACGATCAAACTCCCCCTTCGCTGGTGTTTGTGAAATGGTTAAACGCCGTAATACCTGGGAGGCGCCAGTGTTTGTTCGAGAAACTCCTCAATCTTGAGGAAGTCTGTTTTCAGGGTGCCGTTGTAGAGGAGGAAAGGAGGGTTAGTCCCAGGGGCCAAGTCTTTGAGCTCGGCCGGCTTCCTGGAGATGACACAGAAAGATGGAGAGGAAATCAGAACGTGAAGGAGGGCGATTCAGAACAGGCTGTTGAGACTGTCAGAATCAAACATGCCACTCCGGATTATTAATATTAACGCATACTGTTGGGTTTACACAGCTCTGGGAGTGGTCATCGGTTTAAAAGACCTGTTTGTGTGAGTTATGAACTGCCCATTTATCAGCACCCTTTCAAAGTTTCCTGATCTTATTTGCTTCTTGATTCTGACCCTGAGAAGTCCACATCATAAAGCGTTAATTAAAGGAGGTGTTTGTTCAAAAGGGACAGAGAGCTCTTTGTGCATGTTGGTTTTACCGTCTCCTCCCTTTCACCTCCACAAAACACACCTATTAACTGCTGAGAAAGGGTTTGGATTACTAAAAACACGTCTTAATAGCGCTTTGTGTGAAAGTCCCCATGACCAGATGCTCAGGAAATGTTTTTTTTTTTTTGTTTTTATTCCATCGGTGGGGTGCTTACTTCCTCATATCAACAGTAGTCACTGTGAATTTGACTCCTTTCAACCACAGCACCATGAAGAGTCTTTGGCAGAACGGACAGTTTCCAATGTTTTCGCCGTCGTGTCCAGCCTGAAAAAAACACGAAAAAATGAAGTCAGAGATGTTTGCACACGACAGAAATGTATTCGATCTCCTCTGAGCGCCTTGGATATTTAAAGACCACTTGCTCTGTGGAGGGGAAATGCAGGCATTGTCCTGGAACGGAAAACAGACGCTTACATCTGGGCTGCAGTTTTAGCCCGCTCCCTGCACTCTTTTCTAACCCTGTAGTCCTCATATCACTCTTTTATTTTGCCAACAGTGAAATAAGAAGATTGATACAACTCTCATGTTTGTCAGTAAATCTGAACAAAGCTGGGGAGTTTAGTTAGGCACAATGACTGAAAAAAGGGATGGAAACAGGTCAAACAGGCTCAGTCAAAGGGTATAAAATCTGTCACCCAGCATCTCAAAGGCTAATGGATTATATCTTGTTTATTCTGTACAAAATCCAAATTACAATTAAAAGCCAGGCTTTCCTTAAAGGAATGCATGGCTGCTTTTTATATCAGAGACTAAAATCATCTTATGTTGTAGCTATTTTGTTCAAACCTTGAAAATAACGTTACGCACATCCTCATGCAGTATCATCGGCTGTTTGAGTGTGTGTTGTGAATGACTCTCAGCTACTACCACACCAAATGGTAGCTCAATAGATGCAAAACTCACTGAGTTCTAACCATTTTTGTGTTTGTTAGTGCCGATTAACTGTGGTGGCCATCTTGAATTGAACTCATTCCAAAAGTTAAAAGTTATGTTAAAATTTTTCCAGTTATTCATGAGATAACTTCAACAGTTAAAGCTAAAGTTTCAAGCACAGATTTAGCAAAACGTGTAGCACTTGGAGTATGTCCTGTGAATGACTCTCAGCTAGAACCGGTCCAAATCTGAGCACATTATCTGTAAAATACACAAAATTATCACCATTTTTATGATTCCCGAGGTCAGTTAGCTGTAACGACCATCTTGAATTGAGGTAGCTCCAAAAATTAATCGGCTGTACAGGTACATCAAATGGTTATTTCCTGAAAGTTTCATTAACATTCGTCAAGCGGTTCATGAGATATTTTGCTAACAGACAGATACAGTTGACTTTACACGCAGATCTTGCGCGATCAGTAAGCGCTCAGCGTATATGTTGGGGATCAGGCTCTACTACTAACAAACCAAATTTAGGGTCACTATCTCTAAATTAGGCCAAGTTCTAGCCATTTTTGTGTTTTCTAACCCTGTTCTAAGCTTGAAATGAGGACTTTCTGACAGCTGTCACAGGAAGTTTGCAGGACTAAAGTGGGTGTGTCGCGCTCAGGCTTGGGGCCAGTCCGCTCTCCGTGCTCCTCACTTCTTCTGGGTGTGCACTGATAACATGCAGTCAGTCACAGCTGACTGATAACAGCCTGCTGTGACCCTCAGCGGGGGTCCAAACACCTCAACATCTGCCACACACCGTATCCAGACACGACACAGAATTGTCCTCTGATTGACCCCCTTAAACAAACATTTTCTCTGCTATTCAGCAATACTGATAAAAAAAAAAAAACGAGCAGAAAGTCAGTTTTCCTGCCCTTTTCAGTTCAGCAGGACAGGATGCAGATACATTTCTTGTGTAATCTCACAGAGTTGTGACAGCATGTGAATACAGCTGAAAAGAACTGACTGACCTTGATGAACAGCTCGATGTTCGGCTCCTTTTCTGAGCTCTGTCGAAGTGCCATTTGTCCTTTTTAAACAGGAAAGGGTTTTATTTACTTTCTTTTTTTTGTTTGTTTTAAAGTCAGAGAAGTTCCTGCAGCCAAAGATTCTTCTTCAGTGGACAGCTTTCAAAAATCCACAGAGCAGAAGAGAAGAAGCTCCTGTGAGGAAACCCTTGAAGAAGTGTTGCTCTGTTTTTTAAAAGTGTATTTTTTTGTCTCAGGCAAGATCCAAAGAAAGAATAACACTTCTCGCCCTACTTGTGTTTGACTCCTTGTAGGGTGTCTGACTCCGAGCTTATGAGCCAAGAGGAGGGAGGGTCTTTAAACATGGGCGGGTACACTCTTACTCGCCTATATACACAAACTGTACGAGGGGAGAGACTAAAATAGGGTTCATTAGGATATTGTGATGTAAGGGAACTGAAAGGAGTGACTCAAAACACAACAGAACACCAGGGTCCAAACATCTAATACTGTAGCAGAATAAGAACATGAGTCATTTGCTTTAGTTACAAAAAAAAGATGAGTATATTTTCTCTTACCTATTGTTTAAAAAGTAATGCAACTTTGTTCTATTTATTTATTTGACATTATGCCCAACAACATTCATTTCTTACCCATAATTAGATGTTTAAACATGCTGCAGTATTACACAATGTGTTGAACTGTGTCAACAGATTTTAAACACAGAAGAAGACCTATAAACTGCTATTACTGCGTTTTCCTCAGAAAACAGAACCTGGTTCTGCCCATGACTTCATGCTGAGTTCCTGTTGCAGCTGGATTAGCTCATTGTTGTGCTCAGTGTTCGGGTTAGTTATTAATTGTAACGCAAGCTCAGAACAAGATATCGTGCCACCTTTTAAAAAACTGCAGTAATGTGTCCACTGATGGGGGTAGAAGAAGATACAAACAGATGTTCAGATAAACAGTTTATTGTTGAAGCTGTTACCACTTTCTAGGCCGAGGCATTAATACTGGATTATAAAGTGAGAAACATCCAGGTTTACAGATTGCAAATTGGACTTTAATGGTCATTCCAGCTGATTTTTCTGACTTGGATTTCATAAAATCTGAGTTTTGGGTTCAAACGGAGCGCACCATGTCAGCCACTTCTGTCCTAAATTCAAGGTACTCTTTGTAAAGTTACAAGCAACAGAGAAAAATGAACAAAATCCTAACATTTTTCTTCATATCCATGGTTAACGTATCCTTAAATTTAACATTTTTAAGCAACATTTGTGACCAAATGCCAGCTACCACGTGTGTTTGTTTACCTACGGAAACAGCTGACGTGGCTAAAAACTGGTCAAACCTCCAGCAGAAGTTTTGTTTGAACGTTGAGCTCTGTCTTTAAGGTGCTTCTCCTTCCTGCTTCATCCATGATGTTTATTCCTGACAGCTGTCTTACTCGTTCTCTTCATTTTTCTTTTGTTTGGGAGCAGATTCACTCTTATATTTCCATCTAAACATCTTGTCTGATTTCATGATGTTTGTTCACCTCCACAGATTACGAGCAGCCTGAACGACGTCCGTCAAGAGGCTCGACCTTCCACTGGTGCTTTGTTTACATTGAGCGTGGACCCACATTTCAGAATTGCTTTCAATATAACTTTTCGGGTTACCATCCTTCAAAATCCTCACTAAACGAGTCCTGAACTACTTGTTTGTAGACATTATCTTCTTTTAATTATCTACATGCACATGTTTTTTTTTGTGATTTCTGACTGATGTTAGTTAGTTAGTTGCTGTTTTGCTGCAATCCTGTTTAATTTCACTAACAAGGTTGTCATTATAAGGCGAGTTAGGGGTTTCCAGAGGCTGAGGCTTTAGAAATTATTAACTGAGGATCTTAGACAGAAGGTTTGGAGAGATGTTGCAACAATGTTAAATAAAAAAATATATATTATTTTAAACATTCAAGTACTTAAAATCATTCTCAAAACAAAATTATACAGTTTTAAATGAGCATCATGTGAAAAAGTTCTCAAAGCCTGTCAGTGAAGTCCAGCTGTGTTTTAATTAATTGACTTTTTACATAAGTGTCAACATGATTAGAAACTAAAAACCACATTTGTCAAATTAAACACAGTTTTCTTCTGTGTTGTAATTAAAGCAGGAGTGGGGATCTGTTGTTTAACGCAGCCATGTGATGTCTGGTGTTTTGAAATTGCATTATGTTGGGGATTTCCTTACTGTTTGGGCATGAGGCATAAAAAAGGCATATTTCTTTGTTAAAAAGTTAGTTTTGAACGCTGTTTATTCTGCAGGAGCTTGTTCTGTAAAACACTGATGCTTTCAAATCTGTGTTTTACAGCAAAACAATTTTTGATTTCTTTACACGAACAAATATGTTCCACAAAAGCCAAACACTTCCCACGAAACTCTCGGAGATGAAGTGAAAGTGACTTGAGGACCATCAGTTTTTTAACAACGATGTTTCTGACAACACGATCTCAAAGTAAGCTGACGGGAATTTTTATTGCCAAATTCCCTGTGCTACACTTCCCCCCCAAAAAATGAGCCAAATAACAGAACGATTATGAAACGCATAGTAAGGAATGCAAAAAAAAAAACAAAAAGAAGAAGAAGAAGTTCCTCCAAACAGGCTGGGTTCCATGTGTTTGTCTCATTTATCTGCCTGAAAGGAGTTGGAAAGTTTACACTCTGTGGGAGAAAACAGGTCAATCATTTCACTGAAATTAACAAGAAATCCTGGAAATGTGATGACTAACACTCAGATAATCCAACTGAAGCTGAAAAGGTTCGGGTGGGGTGTAATGGTCCTTGAGTTTTGTTTTAAATGACTTTGAAACAAGGTTTATGACCTCATATTTTACAACTATCCTGAAATCCAAACCTCTTTTTCAACAGACGTTCAGAGCAGAAACTTCCAAGGAAGAATCATTTAATCTGCCCTCCCTGATGAAGGGGAGTAGCACTCCCACTTACACACATAATTTCAACTTGGTTTCTCCTTTAAGGACATCAGTTTTAATTAAGTTAGGCCCTGCTGTTACAGGGGAGGGTGTATATTTTTTTAACCAGAACCTTAATGATAAAATAGTGAGTTTCAAAAAGAATTTTTGTTCCTCATCAACATTTTTGTGCCGGTTTTTCACTTGCTTTGTTGCTGTGACAACAGCTTTGTGTTTTGAGAACAAGAGGATGTAAAAACAGAGAAATTAAAGTTAATATTCACTGTAATCTGAGCACGGGCTTGTTATAATGTAATCCAACTTGATAGGTTTCTCAAGAATGACTAGGAAAACAAAGTCTGTCAGTTTTGGAAACGCTTCGTAACCTTTCACTTCATCTTTTCCAGGGAAGAATTGGGAAAGCTGTAGCTCACGGAGAAAGACACACATATCTCCCCCGGACAAACACAGCAGCTGGAAGTGACCTCTTGGAAAAAGTGCCTTATCTCTATCAACAGGTCCCTGACTGTGGACGGCCGAGTTCAAGAGAAGGAAGCTTGATTTGATGCCATAATAAACCCTCCGAGTCCCACAAGGCCAACACTTTATCCTCCAAACAAAACGACCTGCTGCTGCGCAAATAAAAACAAAGTTCTGAGCAGAGACCTCTGATAAATAAATAATTAAGTTCTTTTGAATTTGGATTTATGCTTTTTTATGTAATTCAACTCGTTTAAGGTTATCAGTGTCTTGAAATTTTCAGGCCAAAACAGATTCTTTGACTCACTTTGGCTCTAATTCCAAACTAAAACCCCTTTAAAGATATTTGTACTCTTATAAAGAGCCTTTAGAATATATATGTCTCAGGGAATACACAAACTTTCTAATACATCCTGTGGAGTTTAAGGAAATGTTTGCTTCCTTTGAGCAGAGAAGGAGGTAATCGAGAAGTTATACAACAGGAACTTTCACAAGTGGTTCATAAAGTCTGATTGCTTGTTAAGGCATTTTAATTTAGGCCATATGTGCATCATTTGGTTGTTAAAGATCTGACATTAAGACACTGGGTTCAGTTTGATCAAATGTGCTCTCTAATCCAATTTTTAAATAAACCAAACACAGATCAGAAACATGTTTAATCTAAGACAGATAAAGGCAGAGAAACTCAGTCAAAAGTCATAAATATTCTTTATGTTGATGTTGTGTGCTGGGAAAGAGCAGCATTTGTTTTCAGGAGACTGAAACTGAGAAGATGTAAGTCTTTGAATCCAGAACAACATTCCTTATGTGTCATAAGAGCACTTTTTTATTTCTTAACTTATGATAACAAAGTGTAGAATTTTTTTTTTGTAAAATTATAACATTTACATCCACTTTGTTATCCTGCAGTAAAATACACAGACAGTGTCTTTAAAATGTGAGTAAAATAATACAAGCCTTTTTTTCATATGATCACTGCTCCTGATTATTAAAACTTCAAACGGTGCATACATTTCTTCTTTAACAAAATAGAAAATGGGTCTGATTTTGATTCGGCTGCGTTGAAGCCAACCCTCTTTTTATTGGTAACTGGGGGCGGCTGATTTTGAAGACACAATGGCTTTATTGACCTTTCACCAAACACAACAACACTTTGTAAAAAAAACAAAAAAAACAACCGAGATCTGTTGTTGGACATTTAAAATGACACCAACATGGAGATTCTTCTTGTCTTTCTGTCTTCTTTCGCTCCTTCTGATTCACGCCACACTTTCAGCTCCAGACTTTTCTCGTAAGTGACTCTTTTTTTTTTAATGAGTGAAAAAAAAAAATTGCTGATGCGTGATTTTCCATTTGTGTGGGCTTCCAACAGGAAGTGTCCAAAAGACATTTCCTAATAATTTGTGCATCCTGTCTGCTCAGCAGCAGCTGAGGATCAAGCTAAGAGTTTAAAATCCGAGGCTGACGAACAAATATGAACAAGAAGGACCGGATACTGTCAAAGTATTAATTAACCTACTGCTGGTTCTTGTTTAAAACCTGTTATTTTGTGCTTAAACAACGTGACTGGTGCCACTATCATGACATAATGCTGTAAGTAGCTTAGTTCTCTTTGAGGTTTGTGTATCTCTGAATCTGAATATATAGTTTTTATTTTTTGTTTGGCTGTAGGCTAATAATAGTTCATTGTTTATTCGTGCCTGGTAGTGCCGCAGTGCAGCACAAACACACACACACACAGATTTGTTTCATTTCTGAGGACATCATTCTGACACACTAAAGTCCAAATGTCGAGCTGTAATCACTGCAGAAAACGTTTGTCTTCGTAATCTAGGTGTGGACTCACATATGACAGCCTCAGGAATAAAAATACACGCAAACTCAAAAAACACAAGCACAGGAAACACACATGGGAGGGGAGACTCCAGTCCAGTGTCTTTGTGTTTGTAAGTCCAAACATTGTTCTGGAGAGCTACACCCAGTGACTAAGACGTGGGGACACCACCCTGTCCACCAGCAGGACTAAAAAAAAAAAATAATTTGATAAGTAACCCTATCACCTTATTGTTACGACACGTTGGCTCAGATGGATGTAACACAATGAGTAGCGCAGAGAAACAAGTGGAGTTAAACTAAAAAGACCTCATTTAAATCGAACAGAACTAAGGGACACAAGCAGCCGGGGGCCAAACGAGGACAGAGAGAGGAGGAAGTAAGTCCCTTCTCTTTAATAGAAGGGTGTGGCCCACTTACACAGGCTGCTCACACCTGCAAATGGTTGCAGTAATTGCAACCTCATAAACAGACAAATGAACACACTCCCATAACACAATGAGGTTTTTTTAATTAAGCACCTTGAAGGAATGCATATCGCCCTCTACCTTTCAACCAGAGTTTAAACTAAGATCATCTCATGTTCAGAAATGACTCAGTTGTGGCCAAAGTTTTAGTCAAAACCTTGTAAATTATGTTTTTTGTGAGCTCAGGCAATATTTTGAGATCTTGTGAATTGTCACGCTATACCAGGGGTGGCCAACTCTGGTCCTCGAGGGCCACTATCCTCCATGTTTTCCTTGTTTCCCTGCTCTAACACACCTGATTCAGTGGTTAAATCACCTCTTCATGTTCTGCAGAAGCCTGTTAATCACCCATTGATTTAAATCAGGTGTGTTGGAGCAGAGAAACAAGTAAAACATGCAGGATGGTGGCCCTCCAGGACCAGAATTGGCCACCCCTGCGCTACACACTACACACTACTACCACATCAAATTTAACTCAGCGTCTGTATGATTCACTGAGTTACAGCCATTTTTGTGTTGGCTAATGTCTGTTAGCTGTGCAGCTGTCTTGAATTAGTTAGATTTGATATATCAGAGTTGTGGATGTGCTGCTTTCTGAGAGCTTCACCTTGTGTTTCAGTGTATCTCCACAGTATTCTGAGGAACCACACGGCTCACGCTTGCGAAGGAGAAATGCTCATCATCAAGTGTCCCTCCAGGACGTCCGTGTCCGTCCTGTCAGCCTTCTACGGTCGACGTGTTCCCTATAAGTATTTATGTCCCTCAGCGAACGCAAACGCGACGACGGAGGACACAGAATGCACCTCCTCTGTTGCTCTGGAGGTACACGAGACCCCGATGGCTGTGATCTCCTGTTGCCGTAACTCCCACGTGGCGGTGAACACACATTGTCCTGCTGTTACAGAAGGTGCTGTCAGAGTGTCAGGACCAGCAGTCATGTCACATCCCTGTCCTCACTCCAGTGTTTGGACCAGATCCATGTCCGCTCACCACCAAGTATCTTCTAGTCTCCTACAAGTGTCGACCAGGTAAACCTCTGAGCAACAAAACTAAAAGTGCTAAACTGCCAGAATCAGGCAACTAAAACTTAATTTGTGCCATCTGAACCTGGAAATAGTCTGACAAAACAATACAAACAATAAAATCCACAGAGCTCTAACTGTTTCTCAGGCATCAAGACGATCTTTCTTCAGTCATTCAGTCAGTATTTGTCAGGATTTCATCAGGAGGGCTTCTGGTGCATCTGGAGCATGTTTGCAAACTGACCTATGTTAAGATCCAAATTCAGTTTGGACAAACTCTACGCTTTCACTCTTTTTTTGTTCCCCTTTGTTTTGTTTTTTAATGTAAAAAGTGTTTAATTTTGGTTTGGAATAATGTAAAATAGTCATTGCTTTAAAAGAATCAACCCACAGTTTTAAATGAAAGTTTTTGAATCAATAAAAAAAAACAAAAAACACTAAAACCCCCCACCCATCTCATCTTTTTTGTTCCACATGGACAGTTCCACTTTCACTTCAAGCTCAGGTCCTCTACCAGAGGCCTGGGAGCGTGTGCTGTTCCCAGGACTGCGCTCTTCTGGACAGAGATCTCTGAGGTGGTTCCTGGGATCTGTTGGAGACACTCTTCGTTTGGGGGGGGTCTCTCTTCAGCTTCTCTACTTCCTCTTTCAGCCCTTGGTATTTCTCCAGCTTCTCGTTCTCCTTCTTCTTGATGTTACAGTCACTCCATCTATCACCACTGCCGCCACACTGTCAGTCTGGTTTAGCCAACCCGTTTGTCAGTCTGGATCTGGAAAGCCCTGTCATTCTCCTCCACCCTTGATGGAGAATCTTTTCTTTCCGGTCAGTGCTACTTTGATATGAACCACCCGTCCTTATCAGAGCACCAGACCATAGAAATTACTCTTTTTGATGGCAGAAGCCTCCTCCAGCGAGATAAAAAGCCTCTCTACTGTCTGGAAAAAAAAACTACAACCACAAAAATTTGGTTTGATCTTCAAAAATCCTGAAGTTCAAAGTGACTGAGCACCCACAGGATGTGGGAAAACGAGCCTGATCCTGTGGCACTCGGGTTCTGCTGCCAACATCTTGATGCAGGACCCTTTCAGAGGTTCCTCTGCTCAGTGGGTCAGCAGCACGAGGGAAACATGCCAGCTTATTAATAAAAACCAAATATACAGTAAATATTTGAGAAAGCTTATAGTAGAGGTGCTTCCCGTTGTGTTTCAGAGCACCACCGCACCAGACTTGTGTGTGAAAATGAGCGCCTGAGGCTGGCATGTAAAAATGAGACCGTCCTCGCCATCTACTCAGCTACATTTGGACACCTGCTGCACGGCAGTCCCAACTGTCCCGAAGAGCCCGGATCGCAGACCGACATGGGTGAGAAGCGAGCATTTTTTCCCAAAAAGAGAAACACTCTAACTTTAACCAAATTCATGTATTTATTCAGCTGGTCTTTGTTGGTTTCAGAGTGTTTGTCACCTGTGGCCCTCAGGAAGGTCTCACGCAGGTGTCATGGCAGAGCAAACTGCTCAGTCCTCGCTGATACTCAAACCTTTGGGGACCCCTGCTTCCCCGGCACCAGGAAGCACCTGCGGGTGTCCTTCACTTGTGGTAAATAACAGAATAGATGTTATTGTTTGCCGCTGAGGCAAAGTCGGTTTCAGATATCTCTCATTTCCCTTTTAGTGCCCAGATATCTGCTAGAGGATGTTGGTCGAGGGTCAACGGATCCTTTCCTGATCTCGGACTACACGCACGGTAAGACCAGCAAGGACTTCTCGACACGTTTAGTTGGATTCAGCAGGCTGACTGGTCTCTGAGCCCGGACACCTCTCACCTGCAGGTGGATGGTACACTGGCCCCACCTTCAGGCCTCAAAATGTGTTTGTAACCAACTCTCTGGAGATGATTGAAAAAATGCTGGGTACGTGCACTGACGTCAGGCTCGAGGGTCACACCTCCATCTGCCACTGTTTCTTTTCTCTTTTCACTGTTTGGTTTCACCAAAGTTTTCTTTTATATGCATACATCTCCCTTCCTGTTAAAACCATTTGTTACTGCCTTTCATTTAGTTTATGTCAAAAAGTGCTAAAAGTTCACTGGATTTATGTTAACAAATAAGTCACACACGTTCCTAAATGCAGCAGAAGGGTGTGAGTTGGCTTTATATGTTAGCAGAACAACCAGTTACTGTATGAAGAATAAAGATAAAAAAGGATGCAGATCCAGAGTCATGTGTGTGGCCTTAGATGTTAGTTTTCAGAATAATTATTTCTGTATACCAGGTAAAATGCAGTGATACAGTGAGGACCTGTTAGGTGGGTTTTATACATGTTTTAAACTATTTTCAATGAATTCAGCTGCATTCATCAGTGTAAAAAAACATTTTGTTACACAAATAATAAGCAGTTTATGATAAACTGGTTAGGAAAGCTGTATTAATCCATGAAGGAATGTTTTCTTTCTGATGGATATTTCACAGAATGAACATTTGTAATTTGCAGAAATGAGTTTCATGACGATCACGCCTCTCCTTCAGGTCTCCCAGAGCGAGTGGCTCTGTACTTTGTCTCAGGTATCTGCGCCGGCCTGGTGTTTCTGCTCTGCCTGTTCGGCCTTCGCTCCACGCTAGTGAGAGACGTCAAAGGTCTCATTTCGGACCTGAACGACGAGCTGAAAGCAGCGCGCAGAAAGAAGAAGGAGCTCATGGACGACCTCTTTGACCAAGAGGTCTCAGACACCTCCTCGTTCCGTCGCCTCACTCAGTCTTACCGCACAGCAGACGTCTTCAGCCCGGCGGCCCTGACCGTGGAGCTGGTTGAACGTGACGTCCAGCAAACAAGGGATCTGTCCAACGGAGACATCTGGCCACAGCTGGACTCCAGTCCTTATGCCATTCACAAGATTATAACCTACAACAACTGAGTGACCTACATTATAACCTACAGCAACTTTAACTCAAGCCTCACCAATGAGCACCTGTTTCCTCTTGCTGTTGTCTTTTATATAAACAATCTGATCTAGCTTGATCTTACAACATTTTGATTTTGATTAGAGCAGTAAATGCAACACAAGTTATCCTTGCTAATAAACATGGATGAATAATGAGTATAACGCCATTCTGGTCATGTTTTTTTGTCATGTTTGGCTAAAGAAGTTAAACAAATGCAATCAAAGTGGAATCTTTAACTTTTACACGTCTCTGTTTCCTGTCAGATCCAGATTAATATTTCACAAGATATTAATATTTGGGCATAAAGACACACATATGAAAAAACAGCAGAGAGTCTGTAATATGAGGTAAAAAGAAAATAACATTAAAATGTCTTTAAAGACAAAAGTAAGAATTTAAGCTATAGTTAATCTACAAAAGAGTTCACGAATTAGAGCCATGTCTGTAACATCCAACATATTTTTTTTTCTCTGGGTTTTTTTTTTTAATTACAAAACTCGTAAAAGGCATTTATATTTGTGGAGCTCTTCAAGACTTTTCAGAGGTTCAGTTTATACCAAACTTTATGTCATGTGTGTAAAAGGCCTGTTTTACCATATATTTTATGTTGTTTTTTATTTTTATTTCTATTATCATCAAACACTCACACCCAAAGAAATTGAGAGTGGATTTAATAGTTCACAATGTCTCTAATGTCTTTGTTATTACATTTTTAACAGTAATATCTTGAATAAAAAATGTCTAAACAACAACGAGCTTTGAGTTTGAATAAAGAAGCCACTGAAATTGTCTTTTAAACTTTTAAAAATTAATTTAATTTCAAAAATGATTCATTGCATCAAAATAAACTAGATTAGGAAACTCAGAGTCATTTCTATTCACAAAAAATGTAAGACATGCAATATAACATTTTACAGAGACGTTTAGCAAATTGACCAGATATCTGTGTCCTGTTCAACAGAATCAGAAGAAAATGCTTTAATAGACACTGTAAAAACACAATTATATCAGCGTTAGATGATGTACTGTAACTGTAGTATAGTAATAAAAAGAACTAGTGACTGACAGAATAGTAGTATTAAGACAGTGACATAATCTTGCTGTGTTTATATAAATCCTAAAAATTTCATAAAATATGCTGCAGTGTCAGAACATGCCGCATGATGTTGTAGGTGTACTCCAGGCCAGCAGGGGGCGCGAAGTGAGCTCTGCCTCTGGCTGTTGCGGGTTGAGCGTTTCTCCTCCAGGGCAGCAGGGGGCGCTAAGTAAACTCCAGCTGTTACGGGTTGAGCGTTTCTTCTCCAGCGCAGCAGGGGGCGCTAAGTGAGCTCCGGCTTTTCGCGGCTGCCGCCGAAAGGCTTCACGATGAAGCCAAGGAAGGAGTTCTGTAGCTTTAGCCTTTTTTTGCGCTACAAACTGCCCGCTAGCGCCATGTCGTCCGACTGGCTTGAATCTTGACACCGAGCAGGACGCGACAAAACGCCGGATACTTCAATGTTTCTGACAGTATGTTTGGAGTTAACCGGGATATTTTGTTTTATACGCCCCGTTGAAACGTTTGTGTCACCGGTCCAGCGGCAACAACAGCTGGCTAAAAGGAGCGACTGGCCACCGACAGCTGCACGGAAGGAGGCCGCCGCAGAACCGGGTGGAGATTTAACTTTTTCTGCTTTAACATCCGCAGATCGTATAGTCTGCAGGCTGAACCACACATTGATACATTATTTTTATTTGTCTCGGAATGGAGTCCACGTTGGGAATATGCAAAGAAGAATGCCTGGCAATATCCTTGAAGTTTTGTTTTAGTTTGGTTAGTTGTTGTAACAGTGTTTTAACAGACTCGTCCGGTTTTTAGCTATTTTGCAAGTAAACACGCTGTTTTACAAAGCCTGGATAGAAAGTCAAGCCAGGTTATTCCCTTAACTGACCTTTGTTTTTATTTTAGCAAAGCTAGACTGAACGCAGATGGAGATTTAACCAGGTTTAGTTCATTTAACCAGATTTATTTTGTCAGTGCCCAGTCAGAAATGGCTCCTTGAACAATTAATCCATGTTTTCAACCAGCCTCCTCATGTACTTGCCTTTTTGTTGATTGCCTGGCATTAAAATACTACAGTTAGACCCACAAATTATGACGCAAGCTTGTAATTTAAATGCGATGATCAACATTTTCCCAGTTTAAGTGACTGGTTCAGTCACAGTGACAACTAAAACTAAACCTGCTGTTCATATTGATGCTAAAGATGCAAAAAGGTTTGGGTTGCATCACTGCTAAGATAATTGACTTGGTTGCTCATCATCATCCTGCCTTGATGCTTGTCAAACCAGTTTAATGCCCTGGTCAAGCCTGAGTTTCTCTCATTCTGGCTCAGGTTACTAATATTGATGAAACTCATCTGTATTTTAAAGAATAACCCAAGTCATTATTTAGCTATTACATGTCAATTTATCTGCGTTGGCTGCCATCGAAAACCACTAAACTGCTTCTTGACTTGAGACTAGTTTGCCTCCTGATAATCCCTCTGTATGGCTTCTTTAACACTTTCCACTGTCCGACTTCATACTAACCAGTTTGTAATGACAGCAGGTCTGTGTTTGAGTTCATTGTGAAGTGACGGCTTTAGTCGTGATGTCAAAACTTCTTTATTTTTTTTCCAACCTCCATTACAAATGATTCCTTGATTGTGCTGCTCACACTGTAAAAGGTCAGGAGCTGAGGTCTGGCCAGAAGGAGCCCAGACTACTGTCGCTAATTGAACGCAATGGAGTGTTTATGTAAGTATCAGAGGTCCCAGTGAGTGAACACTTGTGTGTGTTTGTTTTCAGCCAGCGTGTTGAGATGTCACTAGCTATGTCCGTGTTGTTGAAACATTATGGGTGGATATTTGTTGCATTAGCTTTGGCTTTAGTCCAAAGCAGTCGTCAGAGGAAGCTATAGTTTATCTGAAGTGTGTGACCTAGCTAGGACCTGCCTGATAAGTTCATATTTACTTAATTGTTTTCCTGCTTTGAAAACAAACATTTGGCTTTTAACATGCTAATTCCATTGTATTATAATCACTTTAAGAATAATGCACTAAAATAACATGACAATGACAGACGTGTTAAGTTGAAAAGGTTTGATCAGATATGTACAGGTGCTCAGCTCAGCTCAGGGTTGTGATGATTTAAACCAGGATCTTTAGCTGAATGAATGTGCTCTTTACACAAACACCACCCCCCGTGGCTACGCAGCTTAGCTCCTCGGTGTGAAACAACTGGAAGTCATGTGGACAGAACATGGTTACTGTCCACTTGACAGCTCCAGAGGGTGTTTAGTGAAAGGAGACCTTATGTGCGATGGCGGAGTGGGCGTTTAATCAGCAGCGCAGCTTGGAGTTGGCTTCACCAGCAGCTACCTCGCTGCCGATTATCCAGAATTCCTTCCCTTCCTCTTGGACGCTAATGAGGCTCACATGGGCACGCAAGCCGCAGGATCAGCTAACTGTGTTAAAACCACACAAACTAAACCGAGGAACAGTTTGGTCAGGGAACGCCACACAGACATCTTCTCATAGCTTATAGTCGATTGAACACAGTCAAAAAAAAAATTCATCAGTAATTAATTGTTTGGTATAAGATATGACTGTTAGAGTATGATAAATATTGTAAATATCTTTACATTATAGCAGGACAGCTATGGCAGTAATGTTGTTACTTTCTCTTATGGTTACTTTTTCTGTCGAGGAACATCTTCTGCCAGCGACCACCTACCCTCTTTGGTGTGGTAGCATATCTAAAACCAGAATTTGTAATATTATTACCACCAGAGTATTCTAAAATGAGGTGAATGTTTGAAGAGAAGCTGTCCTTTCCTGTGGGCTGTTCTGACGTTGGTTATCTTGACACATTTAGTCCCACAAGCTTGAATCATTTCCCCCCTCCTCAGCCATAATCACACTTATTGTGCGGCGGAGGGGAAGAGTGGGCCGTGCCCAGAGAGCTCCTTTGACTCCTGCTGTTGTCAGATATTAGTGAGTGGAAGAATGTGGCCCTGCCTACATTAACCCACACCATAAACTGGAAGCTGTTTTCTCTGGCGCTTTGACAACCCAACATCCTCTGAATACGCTCAGCGTTGCCTCGGTGGACTTGGGTCAGTTCACTCAGAATGAAGCGCTCTGCTCGTTAGTTATTTTTGTGTCATTTGTGCTTATTTAACTGAAGTAACTTTACTGAAGAATAAAGCCATAATAGCTGTCAAAACACACAATTTTTCAGTACTTTTGATTTGAATTTTTATGCTTCTAACACAATTTCTACATAATTAAATGACTGTTTGGGTGTGAATATAACTCCAACTCATCAGGGTTTTTGTACAAATTGTGTTAGAAAACAGGAAATATTCCTCGGTTTTGTTTACATTTCGTAATTGTTGGCAACAAAACACGACTCTGCTGATTTTCACTCATTTATTACAAAGAATGCAGTAGACTTTGGCTCATATTTAGTGGTTATTTTTATCATGGATGATACACCTACAAGAATTTCTAATGAAAAACTTTAAAAAATCTCATATTTTGACAGTTTTTATGGCTTTATTTAAAACCAGGTTTGCACGTGTGCATGATTTTAAATACTAATTTTGCATTGTGTTTACTTTGGCTGCATCTCATATGTTCCAATTATTGTTTTTTTTTTTTGCAGGAATCTTACTTTAAGTTGCAAAATACCCTCACCTGTGTATGTTTTGTGATTTTTACCGTGTAAGTGAAAAGCAAATATGACACTAAATGTTACAATAAGACAAAGTTTGTGCTGTTCTTGTCCAGATTGGGCGTTCTGGCCAACCCTGAAGCTGTAGTGTCTCGTCCAGTGGCTCAGTTGTCTATACCCATTAATGATAAATTTGAAATTGTGAAAGGTACGTGGCTTTTCTCTGTCTTAGTGTCAACAGTATCGCAACATTTCATGTGTATGTTCGGTGTATTTAAAAGCTCAGAAGGTTTTGTTACAAGAATCTGTAAAGTATTTTGTCTTTGATCCGTGTTTATTAGATGCAGCTTCATATTTTTAACCACTTTTACCGAGGATTATATCTCAGTGTTGTAACAGGGAAAGTTCAGGGAGCGTTTTAGTGGCACCTGAAAGAGAAGTTCCCTTGAAATAATTTACAACCTCGCAGGTTTAATCCCACCACAGACCTTTGAGCTGCATCATTTAAATTTCTTTCCTGTTTCCTTTAGAAGCTGAGGAGGCTCTGCTCATTGACTTCTCTGTAGATCGTGAGTATTTGTTTTTCATTATTGTCTTCAGGTGAAATATAATCATACATTAGCTTTATTTTTGTTTAAAGCAGGTTAAACATTTTTGTGGCCAGTGCAGCACAGCCCTTCTCCAGCTTTGCAGCATTTTTTAGAGCACGACTTCAGCTGAGTCTTTATTTAGTTGCATGCTCGGCTCATGAGTTGCCACGGCTTTGTGAAAGAATTCCTTATTGGTTTACTCATACATCACTTTGCTTTGTTTCAGTGACTCTGTAGTTTTTTGTTTAAATGTGAGCGAGGCGTGTGACATGCATGTGTGTTTTCCCTGTTTAAGCCTGCGTTCGAGTACAAATCAAGGGAGAAAAAGCCCCAGAGCTGCTGCTGGAGCTTCAGGACGACGATCGGACTCAGCTCTTCTTAACCCAAGTGAAAAGTGCTCAGCACCAAGGTAAGACTACACTGTCTGTCTGCGGGTTTAAAAAGGCGAGGGGATTAATTATTGAATCACTCATCTAACATTTATTTACAAAGGGTGGATTACGCCACGTGTTGATCTCCTGTGGGTTTCTGCCACTGCTGGGCATGTAGAAGCACACCTTCTGACTGCTATTTTTAAACCACCAAGATGGCTGCTGATCTGTATCTGTGAATACAGCCAGAAAGTTTACTTCAATATAACAGCAGTCTTACAGTTATGTTATGGCAAAGTAGCTCGAAATAATTGCCTGATTTTACATGTCACTTCAGTTAATAGATGGTTTAAACAAGTTAGAAGAGCCTTTCCTTTATGTACCTATCAATTTTCATTTATTTATTTAGCGTCTTTAAACAGTAACACAGGAAAATGCTTTGTTTTAGGCGGGAATGTGTGACGAATCAGAGGCAGACCTAAAAGATGCTGTTCTTCACAGCAACCCAAATAAACATCAGGAAAACGCACGTATACAAAGAGGAATTGTTTGCACTTTTACTCTAAGGGCAGCCAAAGTTCTGTTCAGCACAATAAAAACAAGTTCATCCTAATTTTATGGACAGTATAATACAAAATATGAACTCTTATTTTTGTATCACTGCTTTGGGAAAAAAATATTTGCATAGAGGATGAATTTGCATGCTGTTGTTGAACGAATAGCACTCAAGTTAGTTGAGAACAGGGACATAATTATATTCACAGTTATGGCAGCCTGTTCATTTAGTTGGAAATGTATGAAGTATTTCAGGACCGTTTTGCCTTTTTTGAATAAAGATGAAAAGATGTACACATGTAATTTGCTTTCTATTTTAATAGTACTTATTTTTGTGAGGTCCAGCATGGTTCATTATTTTTAGTCATAATTGGGTTTTAAATAAACAGTGCAGCTGTTTATTTAAAATGTGTAGAAACAGAAGTGAAATCACAATCAGTCGGGGGTCTAAAAGGAGCCGAAGCTGCAGCCTGTCCACTTTAAATCTCATTTCGCACCCCTGCCATCAACATCCTGGTGAGGTCATCTGTTCAGAAAAATGAAAGTGCGATAGCACAGACTTTCAATCATTTCCTCCTTTAAAACTGTTCATCCAGTTTGTCTGTGACTATTTTTGGCTTTCATTTACTCATTAATAATATCTGCAGAATAAAAGAGGAGCTCCTTCTTCTTTTTTGTCACAAGGAACTGCAAACTGGGATCCCGTAGTTCCTTATAGCCTAAGATCTTTAATGTCAGCAAAATTGTTCATGTTCAGATTGGTTTAAAAGCTTTAGATAAAAACCGAAACTGCTATAGCTTCATAAATGAGTTGCTTAGGTTTCATGACTAAGTAGCATTTTTTTTAAGTTTTAAGTGAGATTATGTTGATTACCTCCACCAAGGAGGTCATGTTTTTGTAGCGTCTGTTTGATTACTTAAGAAGTTATGAATGAATATTCATGACATTTTCAGAAAATATCAAACATGAAACAAAGAACAAGAGGTTACATTTTGGTGCTCAGGGTCAAAGGTCAAGATCACAGATCAGCCCGTTCTCTAACTCTGCAGCTGTATAACAGGAATGTTAAACTCCACAGCTCTTGGTTTAAGGGTGATCACTGTTGTTTTCAATGTTCATGGGGTCAAAGGTCAAGGCTCCTACATGTGACCCTCCGCCAAGGAAGTTCTGTCTTCGGTTGTGTCCGTTCATTTGTTTGTCTGTCTGTCAGGAAAGATCAGGTAAAAACTAAGGAACAGATTTAGAGGAAATATTCAGGAAATGTTGAGGTTGTCACAAAAAACAGTGGATTCAATTTTGGTGCTGATCCAGAGTATTAATGATGCTGTGGCGTTGGCAGAGGTTTGTGCTCTCTGAATGCTTCTGATTGTTGTATGGTTACCTCTGACAGCTCTGTTTTCATGTTTTCAGCCGCATCCAAATTCCCCAAACCCAAAGCAATAAACCCGCTAAATAAGCCTGCTAAACCAGCACCCCTAAGAGGACCAGGCCCCATACCACCCCACGGAGCAATCAAGACGACAAACACTATGGGTGGGGGAGACAATGTAGCCAAAACTGGAGGTGCACCACAACCCAGCCTCAACAACAGCACTTCAGCAAATCATAGCAAAACAGGTAAAGACGTACCGTGTTTACAACTCATACAGGTACTTTAATCGTTTGCAAATTGTTGGTGCAACTGAAAACGCAAACACCCACATTTGGCTGTGTCAGTTAATATCTTAAGTTTGTCCTTCCAAAATTTGTTTTGTTTTTTTTTACTTTTCTGGTGTCGTTTATCCTTTTCTGTTTACAGATCCCGTTCAGATGCTCGCAGACTTTGGATTTGAGGAGAATTTCAACAACGCTCTTAAAGTGGAAGAGAAGAAGAACCAACAGAATCGCTTTGTCGCTTCCAGGGAGCCACCGCCTGTTCCCTCTCTACCTCCTCGCAAAGCCTCCTTCCCTCCATCAACTCCTCTTCCTCCTGCGCCCATCCTGAAGGACAAACCTGTCTCCTTGCAGGCCAAAGGAGAGTAAGTTAGGAAAACTTACTAAAGACCTTTAATATGCATTAAATAAGTTTGCAGTTAAAATCCAGGAACGTCAGATTTGTGGTTTGTATTATGTCAGAAATACTACTTGTGTTAAAACTTTCTACTTATATCATTCCAGTAGTTCAAGGTCGGGATATGACAATGTGAACAAGCCTTGGAGTGAAAGTCCATCAACACAGACTATGTTATCCAGTCCGTCAGGACAAAGAGAATACTTCATTAAACACCGCCTGGGAAAGAAGGAGAAGGAGTATGTGGACATCAAACACTTCAGGTAAGAGGAGCTTCTTCATATTGTATGTTTTTATGACATCTTATGTAGCCTTTGCTCCAATAAGCATAACTGTGGGCAGTGGGGGCGTTCAGTGTCTTGCCCAAAGATACTTCAGCACGCTGCAGAGGCTGGGGATTGAAGACCCAACTCTCCGATTGGAAGGGAGCCACCCTACCCATACAATAAATGTAGATTTGTGCTAAACTGGTACAATTTCTGAACTGTTTGCTCATAAACTACATTTCAAAGATTGCAGCTGACTGTATTTATGAAGCATAGATGTCTGGTAATGCTGACAAAGCTGCAGCCATGAGATCACAACTTTCTGACCTATGAGTGTGTTTATGTTTGACTAAACTCTCTGAAGAGTGGCTTATTTCCACCAAATGTAATCAGAAAGCAGCTTAATTTGTAGGTCTTTGTGATTTTAGAAACGTTGAAACCGCAGAAGGAATCATGAAATTTGATTTTAAAAACAGAATTTACTGTAAAACATGAAACGTTGTGCAAATTGTTAATATGTTGATGTGATCTTATAAATTTGGCTTTGTTTTTTCACTTTACTACGACGTTTGCAATGAACAACAAATTATTTTGGCTGCAGCCTCCTCTGTTTGTTTGATGTTATTGCAAAGAGTCGAGACAAAGATGTCCGCTGCGGGCGCACAGACACATCGACATTCAACACCGAGCACAATATTTATAGTCAAGTCAAATTTAATTATATAGCACTTTTCAGCAACAAGGCGATTCGAAGCATAGCAGAACAGGATCTAAACATTATCTGTGATTTGGAAGAACAAACTTTTAGTAAGTTTATGACTTTACTGTAAGTTTTGTCAGTGAATAATTGACTGGATCTAAAATAAAATCTGAGATGACCCAAACAATGAAAGAAATCCAGTGTTAGCCTTTTTAATGACCTTGTAGCTGCGTGGAAGAAGAAATTCTGCTATAAAAATACCTAAACTAGGCTTGTTTTAGAGGAAACTTTACCAGGACACGCTTGTAGCCTCAGTCATATAAATAAAGACAGAATAACTCCGGATTCTTTGGCAGATCTATGTTTTATTTTTTAAGTGATTCTTACTCTTGACAGCAAGTGTTTGCTCCTCTCTTGCTGCTTCACATCACTGTGAATAAAGAGGAGATCCTGTGGCTGAGAATATGCTGATATATTATCAAAGTAGATAACAATATAGTTTCCTGCAGTAGTGCCGTTCACTAGGTTTCTGTCTTATTGTGAAAATAATCACAGAACAGGTGAAACATTGATTTAGTTCAAACATCCTTTAGATTGCTTTTCCACACATTTGTCACGTTTTACTTAAATGTGTGAGAAGAAAAAAAATGCAAATATTGTCTCTATTTTCTTTGTTTAGTTTTTACACTTACCAAAGCCCACATGTTGCTTTTCTTTGTGC
Organism: Kryptolebias marmoratus; assembly: GCF_001649575.2. Taxonomy (NCBI): domain Eukaryota; kingdom Metazoa; phylum Chordata; class Actinopteri; order Cyprinodontiformes; family Rivulidae; genus Kryptolebias; species Kryptolebias marmoratus. The sequence continues at coordinate 21,848,869 of NC_051438.1, read as the reverse complement.
AGTTTTTTTGTAGGCACGTGGAACGTTAACGGCCAGTCTCCAGACAGCAGCCTCCACCCTTGGCTCTGCTGTGACGCCCAACCTCCTGATATTTACGCCATCGGGTCAGTCAGAGTTGATGATTTCTCTGCCCCTGAAATAACGCGTTGCTTACGGTCATAGTTGAATAACTCGCATTACGGTGGTTTGATTTTAGTTTTCAAGAACTGGACCTGAGCACGGAGGCTTTTTTCTACATGGACTCGTCCAAAGAGCAGCTGTGGATCGAAGCCGTGGAGAGGAGCTTGGCCTCGAAAGCCCCTTACAAGAGGGTGAGTAGAGAAACACCCGGGAGAGGTTGGCCAGTTGCATTAAAATCGGAGCAAATATACGAACATTTAAAATTTATAACATTTCTGATAAAGATGAGCTGGAGATGCAATAACCAAAATGTAAAAAGGAGATGTATTAGGACTTTCTATGTTGCTGATTTTGCAAATAAGTCTTCATTTTATTAGACACGTTTGAAGTCTTCAGTTTCTTTTTATATTTTTACAGATTCGGACCATACGACTCGTCGGGATGATGCTTCTGGTCTACGCCAAGAAGAGTCATAAAAAACACATCAGAGAAGTGGCAGCAGAGCATGTGGGGACAGGAATCATGGGAAAAATGGTTTGTTTTACACAGAACTTGGACTTAACTCTCTGTCTTAAAGCAAAACATTAACATTCTGCCTTTTAGAAATAATCATTTAGTATAACTTTAAATCTACTGAATCAAATTGAACTGTAAAAACAAGTAATATCCGGGAGATATTTTACTAATAGGAATGTGCAGCAGTAATGAGTGTCTATTAAATTAAATTAGCTATTATTAACATAAAGTCCTGTTTATCTGTTTCAGGGGAACAAAGGAGGCGTGGCAGTGAGGTTTGTTTTCTACAACACTAGCTTCTGCTTCGTCAACTCCCATCTAGCCGCTCACGTGGAAGACTTTGAGCGCCGCAACCAGGACTACAGAGACATATGTGCTCGTATGACTTTCCACCTCCTGGACCACCCCCCTCTGTCTATCGTCAAGCACGAGTGAGTTCGTTTGGTCAATAATGGCCGCACCCAACACTTTGTTTATCAATCTGTCACTGCGAAAGGGGGCTGATTGTGTAATTGCTTGCGTGTTTGTTAGCGAAATATTAAATAAAACTCTCAAAGTACATCTGCAACCTTTTTGGAGCCGGCCCAAGATGATTAAGATGGTTTCCACAACCGATTGGCTTTAACAAACACAAAAATGGCTGCGACTTTGTCATTTTTACTGATTTTGAGTCAAAGTTTGGTGTGGTAGTAGCTGAGAGTCATTCCCAACACGTACTCTGAGCACTTACAGATTGAAGACATGTTAGTTTCATTAGTTTTGAGGGTTTGATTACAACTCTAATTCTGTTGTTTGAACCGTTCTTTGTTTGTCTTCTTTGTTTCAGTGTGGTGATCTGGCTCGGGGACTTAAACTATCGTCTCTTCCAGTACGAAGCAGCTGAGGCCAAACAGCTGATTGCTCAGAACGCCTTAAAGAGGCTGCAGGAGAACGATCAGGTAATCGACCACCTCAGCGTTTTCTCTGCTCGTTTTGCAGCTGACCGAATGGTGAAAAACTTCCTGAATAACACATCATTTCATTAAATTAATTATGTAGACACAAAGTTAAAATTCAGCTGAGAAATAAAATATATATTTTTTGTGTGAGAAGTTTTGAATAAGCAAATATAGTTTAGCTTGTAAAGCAGGTTAAGCTTGTTTGAGAGACGCAGCTCTGATGATGATGGCAAAATTTGATGTTTGGTTATTTGGTGGGTTGGGAGTGGTTTCTGAAAAATGTTTCACCTCCTTGTTTCTCTAACCAAATGAAAATTGACAATTTTATCTCTCTCACTGTGCAGCTCAACATTCAGAGGCAGACAAAAAGAGCCTTCACTGACTTCATGGAGGGAGAAATTACCTTTGCTCCCACCTACAAATTTGACCCTAAAACAGACCAGTGGGACTCGAGGTAAACCCATATTTCTTTGTTTTTAATATACATATAAACTTACTCTGGGAGTTCAAGTTCTTTTACTAAATTGACTTGCTTGAGCTCTGGAGACAAATGTACACATATAAATCAGATATAAACGTCTCATTTTATTGTTTATTTTGTAAATTTGGGTGCAGTTTGGTAGCTCATTTAAACCATTAAAGCTTGTGATGTAAAGACACTATCCATCCATCCATCCATCCATCCATTCTCTTCCGCTTATCCGGGATCGGGTCGCGGGGGCAGGGCAGCAGCCTAAGCAGGGAGACCCAGACTTCCCTCTCCCCAGCCACTTGGGTCAGCTCCTCCGGGGGAATCCCAAGGCGTTCCCAGGCCAGCCGAGAAACATAGTCCCTCCAGCGTGTCCTGGGTCTTCCTCTG
>NC_051438.1:21717930-21843381 GCF_001649575.2 Kryptolebias marmoratus | reverse complement strand
ATCCTCTTCGGGCTGTGCCCGGCCGGGCTCCATGGGTGAAAGCCCGGCCACCAGGCGCTCGCCAACGTGCCCCACCTCCAGGCCTGGCTCCAGAGTGGGGCCCCGGTGACCCGCGTCCGGGCGAGGGAACACTGTGTCCAATATTTATGTTCATCATAAGGGGTCGTAAAGACACTAGTTTTCAGTAATCAGTTGTGATTATTTTGTGAACAGTCTGTTAAAAGATTTCCAATCCTGTCCACATTTGGACGTGCCTTGCTCCTCTGTTAGCTATTTTCTCACATTAGACAGATGGGCAGTAATCAACAGGTGGCGGATTAAACCTGAGCGCTCAGATTTACTCTGATTTCTGTGAATTTAGCCACAGTTTTCACTTTCCATCGATGGAGTCCTACCTTTGCTTTGCTGACTGTTTGCTTGTATGTGGAGTCACGTACTACAGCCTTATCGCTACACTACACAGAGAGCCAGCAGTAGTGTGCTTATGTGTGTGTGTGTGTGTTTTATGTGCATGCCCTTGTCTTTTCCTTGAAACTCTATCTGTTTCCTGCAGTGGGAAATGCCGAGTCCCAGCTTGGTGTGACAGAATCTTGTGGAGGGGCAGCAGTGTCGAGCAGCTTAAATATCGAAGTCACATGGAAATGAAAACAAGTGACCACAAGCCCGTCAGCGCCCTCTTTAAGATAGGGGTAAGAAGCTATAAAGGTCGAACAAAAGATCCCAGATTGACTTATTTAGGCTGAGAAAATACGGGGCAATGCTTTTAATATAACCTGTAAGAAAATTCTGATTAACAATGATGAATGGAGATTTGTTTAAAGCTGATGAGTGTTGGTTCCTGTGTGTTTGGTTACAGGTGAAAGTCCCAGATGAGCAGCGCCGTAAAAAGGTGTTTGAGGAGATTGTTCGAGTAATGGACAGAATGGAGAACGACTTCCTGCCGTCTGTGTCTCTGAGCAACATAAATGTAATCAACTTTTCCTTATTGCTTCTAATCTGTGAGATAAAATCAGTAATTCCTCATAATCTGTTTGTTGTAACAGAGAAATTCTGTAGAGATTATATTTGTTTGAGAATTTCCTTCATGTTACTAAGCTGTGATTTATTTTTGCTTCTGTTCACATTTCTACAGTTCATGTTTCTGGATGTGAAGTTCAGGCAGCTTCAGAAGGAACGCTTCCTGATCAAAAACGACGGGCAGGTTCCCTGTCACTTCGCCTTCATCCCCAAACTCAACGACGCTCAGTACTGCAAATCTTGGCTGCGCGCTGAGCCCAGCGATGGATTCTTGGAGCCAAGTTAGTTATTTCCATCCATATTTTTACCTCCGGCAAAGAGGTTATGTTTGTCTGTCTGTCTGAGTACAAGATTACTCAAAAGGTTATGAACGGATTTTCAGGAAACAGCAAACATGGTACAAGGAACAAGTGATTAGGTTTTGGTGGTGGTCCGAATCTTTTAAAGGATTCCAAGTTTATTTTATGTTTTTAATTCACGGTGAGGATTAAACATGTATTATTTAAGAACATCTTAAACTGCTAGATGTGCCAAGTCTGCAACTGTGATGGTATCAGTTTTAATCAAGTATCTTGATGTGTCACACCTTTTTTTTTTCTTGCCTATATGGAAATATGGGCAAATAACAACATGCTTTAACATATTTTGTTCTAAATGTTGTTTTTAGTTTGCAGTGATCTGAACTTTCTTGTCTTCCTAAACAGATGAGACCCTTGAAATCTACCTGGAGGTGTACGTCAGTAAAGACTCCGTCGCGCTGCTGAACTCTGGGGAAGACAACATATACGATATTCTGGTGCTCCATTTGGACCGTGGCAAAGACTACTTCATCACCGTTAATGGCAACTACCTGCCCAGCTGCTTTGGCATATCGCTGGAGACGCTGTGCCGCATGAAGAAGCCGATCAGAGAGATCCCCATCGAAAAGCTCTGCGACCTGGTAAGAACAAACACTGTCAAACAAGGTAAAGACAATAAGATTAAGAAGTATATTTACCTCAAATTAGTTGAAACGGACCTATATGGAGCTTTACTCAGAATATTATGATATAATGTGGCAGCTGTTACTTACAGCCACTCATTACCTGAAACCTGAGCCAGGACACATGAAGGATTGTTCTTTTTCACAGTCACACATAAAGTCTATATTTAAAGGGTTTAAATATCTCAACTTGGGTATTTCTGGCCATGTGGGACTGAACAAACAAGGAAGTAGATAAAACATAGGAAGGGAGCTCCTAAAGAACAGGGAAGACTGACTCAGTTTGTGTCGTATTAATAAACTTCTCTTATCTTCACACGATCACCCCTCTCTGCTTCTATTGGGCTGTTTTCGACACTATCTTATCTGACTTTTGAATATATTTGTGCTACAATTCCTTCATTTCTACATGACCTAATCAGTAATCCTTACAGGGTTGATGATTTTGAATGCAAGAACAATATGTAATCAATCTGCTTTTCTTAATCTGTGTTTATACATGGTGTCATCGCTCTTCTTTCTGTGATTTTCTTTCACCCCTTCTTGCCTTGATCCTTCGTTTCCAATTCCTCGCTGTGGTTGTGGGCTGACTTCTTGCTCAGGGAGAGGACAGCTTCATGGAAAAGGTAAAATATTAACAGATGACGAGTTGCTATCGGGGTCGTTAGGAACAATGTTACTGCAGATATTCAGCTCCTGTGATTAAGCGTTTTATTTGTGCAGCAAATATAGAATTTTTTTTTTTCATTTATTATGTCAAATGAAGAAGTAAAGTTACCAATTTAGAAGTAAACAGATAATTTAAAGCCACTAACATACTTATAAATAACTGGGAAAGAGACATGTTAGTTTATCTTGATGTTAAGCCATATTTAAAAAGTTCTTTTAAAAACCATTTTTTAATAGTTTGGGTGTTGAGTAGGGCTGGGTATTGTTAGGAACCTCACGATTCGATTCGATTTCGATTATTGCTGTTGCGATTCGATTCGATTCGATTCGATATTGATTTAAAGTTGTGAAGACACAAATGATTTAAGATAATGTTGACATTTTTAAAATATTTATTTTCATACAAACTTCTGTAACATCACATTTCTGAGCATAGAAACAAACTTTTTTCTGCAATGTGCTTACAGTAGAAAACTGTTCTTAATAAACAATAAAAAATAAAGTGCATGTAAAATAAAATTAGGCATAACTTATCTCTTGAAGTCTAATATAAATAAAAATGCATTTCAATAACATCTGTGCATATTAGTGCAGATTTAAACACAAATCATAGGGTTGTATTCAACTGAATTGCACTGAAAACGTTTAGTGCTTGTAAACATTCTTAGCTTTTGAACATGTAGTGATTAACCTCTCATTTTTTAACATATCTTGAACTGAACTATAGTACTGTAGCCAGAAATAAAGAATTGTACTGTAACAGTACTGTTCTTCATTTCTGGTTACAGACTAAGTGGGCACGTGGAGATTCTTGTTCAGAAAAAGCAGCTGATCCACATGCTCAGGCTTCAATGCACTTCTCTGGGCTGTGACTATGTCACCTGCTGTGGAAAAGATCCTTTCAGCAGGTACACTACTGCCTGGGATGCAAAGGTACCTTTTAGCTTGGCATGACAACAAAGGGTATTCCCCCTCATGCTCTCTCCACCAGTTGAGTGGATTTGTGGAGAGTGGCAGTGGTTGCACCTCTTTGTAACGCACCACCTCATCCAATGCCTTGGTATCTGTGGTTCTGGACACTGCTACTGGAGTTGTATATGCGCTTCCAAAAAGATCAGCCAGAGCACAAGAGTCCCTTGCTTTCTTTGGTGATGGTCCAGAAGGGTCATCAACCGGCTCTCCCTGCTGTTCAATTGCCTCACGGTCTTCATCCATCAGCCCACTCTGTTGCTGCAAAAAAATAAGAAAATAATCGCATTGGAAAGAAGAGCTTTATCATTTCAAATAGCTCATTTAAAATGCATTGTAGGGCTAAATCATTAAAATAAAAAGTATATTAATTTGCCAGTGTTCAAATAATTGCAGACAAGATAGCATTCCATAAGACAACAAAACAAAACTATTCGGTGTGTATGTGACAGAATGCATTTTTTATTTATACTTTAGTACTTACTGAGCTTTTAACAGTGGCCAATTCTTTTGTGAGAGCTATAAGATGCGTGAACACTTCTTCTCGCTCATCATCATCTGACAGAAAAAGTAGGGCCTTAAACCTTGGGTCCAGGGCAGCAGCAATGGAGAGCTCATCCTTCAGACCCAGGTACCTTGAGAAAATTTTAAGTGACTTTGTGTACACCATAATCATTGTTTTTATAAATATTAATGACAAATTATTTAATTGTGTTGCAAAAAAGTTATATATATATTAATACCTTTTTTGGAGATCCCTGCACATAGCAATCTTCATTTCCTTCACCACTGCAGAGTCACTGGATGATGGTTGCATATCCTCTAGAAGTCTTTCTTTTAGAGGTGCAATGACAGACAGACTTGGGGTGCTTTCCTGAGACATCACCAAGGTGGCTTTCTTTAATGACTTCAGAGCCTGAGCAATATCCTCTGCTGCTGTAATGTCTGCCTCTGTAAGGGAGCATAGATCTTTTTCCTGCTTTCGCACTTCAGGTGCAAGTAATGCAGCAGAGACAGCTGGTTGTTGTTCCAAAAATCTCTCCAGCATATCTAAAGCGCTATTCCATCTTGTAGAGACATCAGTCAGTAACTTGTGTTGTGGGAGGTCCAACAACTTTTGATTCTTCTTGAGTGCATGACAGGCCAAAGTGCTGCGATGAAAAAAAGCAGAGATGCGCCTCACTCTGCCCAGAAGCCGTGTGACTGCAGGGGTTTTAAGAGCAGCCTGCGAAGCCAAGTTGAGCACATGGGCAAAGCAGCCAACATGCAATAGATCAGTGAGACCGACAGCAGCTAGCATGTTAGCCGCGTTGTCTGTAACAACAGCAGGCACTTTTCCGGTTATGCCCCATTCATTTATTGCCTCTGTCAACAAGTTTGCTATATTGCTACCTGTATGACTTCCATGAAGGGGCCTGGTCTGAAGCACATTTGACACCAATTCCCACTCGTCCGATATGAAATGAGAAGTGATGGTTACGTAGGGGTCGGTAGCTCTCGAGGTCCAGCCATCACACGTCAGAGCAACTCTTTCGGCCGACTTTAACGACTCCAAAACGTCTGTCTTCACCTCTGTATACAGTGACGGCACAGCGACTTCTGTCATGTATTTACGTGTTGGTATTGCGTAGCGTGGTTCGAGTATCTTTAGCATATTCTTAAAACCCTTGTTTTCAACAACACTGTACGGTCGTAGGTCCTTGCAAATAAACACGGCTACAGACTTTGTGATTTTTTGTGCGCGGGCAGAGCTTGACGGCAGTTTAGAGATGAATGATTTGTCGATTTGTGTCTGTTTGGAGTCAACAGGTTGTGCTTTTTGTAGCGCATCTGCGTGGTATCTGGTTAAGTGATTGCGCAGGTTTGTCGTGTTACTGCAGTACTTTAATTCTCTCTGGCACAGCTTACATACCACCTTGCTTTTGTCGACTTCTTGAGTTCCAGATTTAGACAGGAAAGCAAAATGAGCCCAAACATCTGACTTAAAAGTTGACGGAGTTAGCTTTCTACAGCTGCTCGCCATGACTGTTGTTATGCACTCAGGTGCTCAGCACAGTAACCAAACTCGCAGCGCCCCCAACGTGTCAGGAGGGGAATCGATTCTGAGGAGCCCCCTAATCAATTATGAATTTTGCATGAAATTATTGCAATGCATCGATTCTTCAATTATTTTACCCACCCCTAGTGTTGAGGATGGCAGGTTTTTACTGTGCTGCCAGATGAATGCGTGTCCATCATTTCTAAATACAAGACTTAAGTTCCTCTGGAGTCCGATCATTGCCTCAGGGATCAGATTTTACGCACATCTTACAGAGTTTTCTGTCTCATTTTTACACACAGACATTCCTGAAGACTCCCTGAATCTTTTAAACCAAGTATAGATGTTGATAAACAGACATTTTTGCCAAGTTTGCATGAAGAAGAAAAATTTTTTTTTAATTAATTAGTCATTTTTAAGGTGCTTTAGCTCGATGTTATTAGCTATGACCCATCTTTGCTTGACAAAATTAAGCATTTGCTTTTTTATTACTCAATCCTGACATCCTCACTAGTCACTAAATACTCTGCTGATTGTAGACATAAATAGTTTTCGTATTTTATAAGCTTTATTTTTGACTTCCTCCTTTTTTTAGCTGGCATCAGATTCTAGATGTTGTAAAATATTTCAAATTTAATAAAGTTGGTAACAGAGAACACTTGCTTCGATTTTTCTAAAAGCTGACATGAGCAGTCACAAAGCAGACCCTGTCTGTTGGCTTATTTATGCCTTTGTAAAAAAATAAATAAATAAAAAATGTAGTCATTAAATATCCGACGGTGGAGACACGAGTACAGTGAAAGTCAGTCACGTGTTAAATCTCATTTCACAGAAGATCACCCGTGTGGCTCAGCTTCCTCGTGCTCATCACTGAAGTATATGAGAGAAAATATGGTCTGTTCAGTTTAGACACTCTTATAAAGTCCCCCGAAAGTCAGTTTTTTCTGTTCACAACTTGTTACTGAAAAATAAAACCATAATTTATGAGTAAACTAAATAAAGACAAGCATGTTACTAATACACCCCAGCTTCTTTAGAATATAGCAGTTTTATTGAATTGATTGTAAATGTATCATCTGCGGGATAAATGCGGGTATAAATCACTGTAGAAGATTAGCGTTAAACAGAGTTTTACATTGCTCAGGCATATCGGCTCTGCAGTTTTACATGTTTTCACAAGCGGCTTCAGTAGCTGTGGTTATTTTTGGACCTCTGGTCCACTAGCAGAGACAAAAGGAACTTGATATCCAGTGGAACAGATAAACGACTCAGTTTTCAACCTGAAGACCTCCGAGATTAAAATGAACCTCTGTTTTTCCATCGCTAAGTTCAGATGTGTCATATGGACCCTTTTTAATACTTTTTTTTACTCTTTATTAAGTTGTTTAAATCTTGTTGTGAAATGATACTTTTGTTTTGATGAATATGTTTAGATTTGCTTTGAATAATTTTAAGTCTTTATTAGAGGTCTGCAAAATCTTCTAATTTTCTCCCGATTAGGAAAGAACTAAGATGAACTTTCTGCTGGCGGATGGAGCGAGTTCTGAGGACATACCTCTAAAGATTCCCAAAGAGGTGTGGATCCTGGTCAACCACCTCTTCACCAAGTCCTGTGACCAGGTAGGAAAGACTGATGAGACAGAATAAATGTTGACGGATATTAATGTAATTAGGATTGTCAGGTTGTGAAAGTGAGGCACGTAGCTTGTTGGGTCATAAGCATTTGTTACACAGAACTATTTTTGTATAGTAAAAGGAAAATTTCGAACACTTCCAACTTTGTGTGCTTTAGAATAAGGGTTGTGTAGACAGTTTCCTTAGTTAAAAAGTCATGATAAACGAATATTAAAACAATGCCACTTGAATTGTGTTGATGTTTGAACTGGTTTAAATGTTCCCTGCTTGTCTCCCAGGAGGACCTGTTCCAGACACCAGGATTACAAGAAGAGCTTCAGAGCATCATCGACTGTCTGGACACCAGCATCCCGGACTCCCTACGTATCCTCCACAACTCAGCATGATTTTATTACATCCTGATGGCAAAGATTAGGTTCAGTTAGAAACATACCCTGTCCATTCATGCATCCTGTAGGTGATTTGTTCGGACAACGAAAGGAACTAAATATACATAAAATGTACATTAAACTGTAACCTAAAGAAACTGATGACATTAAGTGATTTTTATAGCTTTCTTTGGGACAAAAAAAAAGAATCTGAGCAAATTGTTAGTATTCAGTTTCCGTAGATAACATTTTAAGGCACAAATAAAACCACCCAAAAGTAGAAAAAATGTGTAACATTGATTATATTTTCCCTGAAAGCCCAGCTGCAGGCTGATTTGCACAGAGCTGTCTGATCAAAAGCTTTTAAGTGTCATGAAGGGGCAATAAATACTTCAACTCACTTAATTCCTTTAATCTAAGTGGACCGCAGATGTCAGTGGAAAATGCAACAAACCTCATAGTTGAAATAAAATTTCAGTTCCTTAAGAAAAGCTCGACTGTATAAGTGTTGGGTATGGCTGATCAAAAAGTTCCTTGATTAAAAGCTTTCTCAGTAAATGCTGACAGATACAAAAAGACGTTTGCAGAAACGGCTTTAAAGATGCTAAAATACAACAATAAGTGTTGCGCTCTGTAAACTATAAACGGTTGTACTTCCCTGACTCTGCATGTAGCTGGCTGTAACCACTCTGTAGCTGAGGCTCTACTGATCTTCCTGGAGGCCCTGCCGGAGCCTGTTGTGTGTTACGAACTCTACCAACGGTGCCTGGACTGTTCTCATGACAGCCACCTCTGCAAACAGGTTTGGTGGTTTAGACCCAAACATATAGCCCAAAGTGCAGCGTTGAAGTGATTTGTGTCCAACCTGAGTGATCTCTGTGTTTACCAGCTGATCTCCCAGTTGCCCCGGGCTCACCGCAACGTGTTTCGCTATTTAATGGCCTTCCTGAGAGAACTTCTGAAGCACTCTCACAATAACAACCTGACAGCTAACCTCGTAGGTAAGAGACGAACCACCGTACTGCAGAGTGGGTCAGAGGTTTGTTAAATTGTATCAGTGTTTATATTGGTGTTGCTGAAACTCATTCTGTAAACGATCTTTTGTTTTAGCTACCCTCTTTGCCAGCCTCCTCATTCGACCGCCTCCCAACTTGGCGGGCAGGCAGACGTCACATGACCGGCAGAAAGCCATCAACTTCGTCCTGGGTTTCCTCATGGCCGGAGACGAGGAGTAGCTGAGGCTGAGGAGTCCTCACGTGTCACTGCAGCCGACCCGGACCTGAATCACACTGTTCAACCGCTCCGCTTTGTTTTTCTGTCACCTGCTGGAGGCCAGTGCAACTACGACTGACCCACTCTGACACCAGAGGTACCCAAGACTTAAGTTTGAACTTTCAGCAGGCGTCACATTGTCAGTCCTGACACGGAGTGACCCGTTTGCTGGATGTGGAAGCTTTTGGGAGAAGTTTGAACTGATGCCTATGCACTTTTCTCTTGACCTAAAGGATGTGTGCCTCCAGACCAGTCTTGTTATCAGCAGACACCTATCGCAGGTACTTATGCCAAAATAGCCCCTGAATGGTGAGAGGCGTGAATGTGAAAACACTATGAGGCCATGAAGGCTAAAAGAAAGATTTAATTACACTAAAGACTATAGGTAGATTGAATAATGTTTGTACAAGTATACTGTTCGAAGCCTGGAGTAGTTTAAAATGGGATTATTCGAGTTCTGTAAGATCTTTTTTGCTTTAGATAAATCATGACAATCATTTGTTGCTGTATTTTAGCTGAGGAGATCAATAAAATACCTTTGAGATTTATTAGTTAACATACCTGTAGTATTTTAACTGCTATTTATATATATTTTCCTCCAAGTTTGCACCATTTTAACATTGTTTTTCCTGTTTATTTTATTGCCGTTAAGTTTAATTTTGTACCTGCATTAGTTTAAAGAACACATTTTTATCACTTTGGTATCGAACTGTCTCTTGTGAATGTTTGCAGTGTTTTGTCAAATTCCTTCAAGTTAAAAAGGAAGTCTGTTAACACCCTAATCTCCTGGTTGACTGGGTTCGAGGGCAGATCCACCCTCTGAGGTTTTTGACGTCTGAAATGATGTAAATAGTGAAAGTTTTCTGTTCTGTCGGTGTGGTGCAGCTCTGTGATGGTGTCTACAGTTTGTCCGCCCTGATGGCGGCGTTGTTTATCTCTGTGTTTGTTTACGTCTCCTTCCTCACACGTGATCCATCTGAAAACTCTACTGTTTGTGTTTATTTTTATGTTTTTCTTTGTTTGACACTTCTGTGAAGCCGTGACACGTTCTGAGCGAAGCGCCTGGAAGTCCTGCAGCGTTTTTCGGGGGAGAAAACTGGGCGAGATGTTTCGTCTCGTCACTCAGCGTGTCTTTTCTCAGTTGTGCCACGGATGATTGCTTTTCTGCACTTGTTGCGAAACACACCGGGTTATAGAAAAGAGGAACTTCCCCGCTGTGTTTAATGGATACTTCCTCTTTAACAGTTTCACTCGACAGATGTCAAGATTAGTTTTCACAATCATGATAACTCATTTCCCCTGCTTGGCATACTTTATTGAATCCAGTAAAACCCAATAAGCTTTGTTTTCAGATTTATTGTGTTTTATATATGAATTCAGGAAATTCTCTCTGGAGTTTCTGATGCTCTAATTGCAGTTTTCTGTTTACTTGTGATCAACACTCAAAGTTTCTCTGTTTTTGAAGTTAAGATTTGCCAAAAAGGTGACTTGAGCTTGTAGAAAGAGCAAAGCATTTTTTTTTACCTTCGAAATATGGCTCTCATGACAAACAAAAGTATAATAAACAATCTTTTGTTTTAGTTCTTGTCTTATGCAACTGTATTAATTAAATTCATCGTTTTTGGTTTCCCGTCATAAAATTAAGGTACACTTGGAAGTACACAATGAAACGTGTTTTCAGCTTTACAGATCTTTTGGTACTTTTAATTTATTTAAAAAGAAATAAAACTGTACAAAGCCACTGTGTGCTTCAGTTCCACTCCTTACAGAAGCCGTCCAGTAGATTTAGTAGTTTACTCCTCAGGTTCATGTGAAATCCTTACAGGCTGATGTTTGGGCTATTGTCGGCGTGCTTCACCTCGGCGCTACATTCTCACTCTCTGCGATTATAAAACCCACCTCACAGCTGTCGCCTGTTTGGATTTAATCCTGAATCTATCCAACATCATGGCCGTGCTCAGAGTCTCTTCTTACCGCAAAATGTTCGAGGACGACAGGTGGGGTGGAAACGGAGGCTCCAGTGTGCCGTTTGCAGGACAGTACCGGGCCTCTGTCAGGTCAGTGTGGATAACACGCTATTATTGAAATATCTGAACGTTTTTAACCCAAATCAAACATAAAGGAATTAAGTTTATATGGTTTAACTGATAGGTTTTGCCTAAATATCGGTGTGTAAACACAGTAATGTACTTTCTCTCATAAAATACACGCACAGCCGAGTTTTATTTTGCAATCCTGTCTTTAAAATCTATTATCATACTTTAAAATGTATTATTGTTTTGTAAAAGTATTTGAAAGTCTTTGTGTATTATCACTGTGGGAATAAAAATCCTGAATGTATGTCACTGATACTCATGAGGAACCTGAAATCTGAGCGCTGAAGGAAGGGACAGGTGCCTTTTGTTACTTTATGTCAGCACACTGTGTTCATATGGAGGACAGAAACGCACCGAGCCATTTGAAGAACGCTACTTTTTTACTCCAGAAGTCTCTTTGCATCAATGTTTTCCCTTTTTTTATGTTTGCAGCTTAACATTTCCTTTCAGTGCAAACCCAGTTTTTGGCTGTGTTTCCTTCCAGGGGTGCAGGTTTTGACAGATGTGGCTGTGAGCAGCTGAACTTTGAAGCTGCCGAGGCTCTGAACAAAGAGGGTTTGAGGCGGTTCGTCCAGGAGCGCACCGCTATCGCTGCCCTCAATGATCGCCTGGTCAAACTTATCGAACTGGTGAGGAAAACCGCGTCAGTGCTGCAAGTAATACTGTGTTTAGCGCTGTTTGTTTTTATTTTTCCCCTCTGTGCCGTGCCTTGTTAAATCTGTCTTCAGGCCCATTGTTACGAGGAGGAGAACGAGTATCTGGAACATCAGATCGCTGAGAAGTTGAGCAGTAAACCCGTTTCCTCCAGCGTCACCTCCGCTGCAGAAATACCTGACTACAGTTTGGACGCAGTGGTGGAAAAGCTGCGTAAACAGAAGGTAGAGCACTGCGGGGCGTGTCTGTTGCATGTTTCTCAGTATGATGGCATGCCTAAGGAGGGATTTCTCAGCCCACAAGCATCAGGTGGTCCGATCTGTTAGCTTGTAAAGATCCATAACTGCCTTCTCTGTGTCTGCTTGCAGGATGAGATTCTCCACGACAAAGAGGAGCTAAAGGAAGAGCTTGAACGTTTGTTGAAAGACTACGAGACGGCTGCTCATCAGAGGCTCCTCATCCAACAGGATCAACAAGATGTTTCAGAGGTAACATTTGTTATCTGTTCTGCATTGCCTCCAGTGGATTTATCTAAAATCTACAATGTGCTTATCTAAAATCATAACCTGACAAACAGCCACTGTGGACATGACAACAGTGTTGTTACATTCCTGGCATCTCATTAATAAAGTGAACTTTTTACTCAATCACTTCTGTATCAAACTAAACAGCACATATAAACATAATGAGGCATAACAGTTGTTATTGTCCTTTTAAATATTTTTATTTTATTATCAAGTTTCAGTCGCAGTACTTTTGCTGGTATGTTTGTGTTTAAGGGAGACAGGAAGACCCAGCTTGTTGATTTTAACAATAATGTCAAGCAGAGACGTTCCAGGGATTAGACAGGTCCAAGCGGCAGACTCTGCCTGACCTCAGGTTGTCAGAGAGTTCTCATTTGAGCAAAGCTTATCAGCAAAACAGAGCAAAGCCATCAGTTTCGTCATAACTAGAAGGCCGTATCACTTAGAGCAGTGGTGTCCAATCCTGATCCTGTTGGATCACTATCCTGCATGTTTTAGGTGTTTCTCTGCTCTGACATACCTGATTTAAATGACTGAGTGACTAACAGGCTTCTGCAGAATTTAAAGAGCTGCTGAAGAGCAGAGAAACATGTAAAACATGGAGGATGGTGCCCCTCCCTGCCTCATATTATCAGCATGTCTGGAAGTTTGCTGTTTTTTAGAGGAAATTATTTTTTATGTTTTATAGAACCAGAACAAAAGTAAAGTACCGTTATCATCTTGTTAGATGCAGATGGATTTGTCTCTGAACATCTCTTCCTTCTCATCATCCACAGTCTGCTTCTTTTCAGCCTTCTAACTCTGTTTCCTCATCGAAGGTGTTAAGAGGGATTATCTTTGTTTTTCGTAATGGAAATCAGTTTTCCTTGGCCTGATTTCTTTCTGTTCAATCGCAAACATTGACTCAGGTTTCTCTTCTTTTATTTTTAAGGTGCTTTTAAGGTGCTTTCTGCAGTTTTTCAGCTTTCTGCCTCGGTCCTCTGACGTCTTCATGGTCCACCTGTACGCTTCTGTTTCACAACCATATTATCTTGTTTGTACTTACTACAAAAAGTCTTTTTTTTTTTTAAATCCTTACAAGTGTTTCAGCTGGCAGCTCTCTTGTTGTCATGTTTCCTGTCAACCAAATCAGCCAGATGCAACAACTTGAAGAACCTTCTGAACTGTAGCCGAAAAGCAGAACCAAACAGAATCCTAACTTTAACAAAATACAACCTTTTATTGCATCTCTGTAGCAGGCTCTGGGTTTTGTGCTCCCAATCACATTTCCTTGACAGATATAATGTATTCAAGCTCACCTAAAGCATTTTTATGTGAAATAACCAGTTTTTTTTTTAGTCCTTGAGATTAACATCTTTTTCAGTGGAGATCTGGTCAAGATGGCACACCATTACAAAGTTACAAGCTAAAATTTTAAATTAAACACCAGAATACATAAACAAAATAAAACGAGCAGGAATCAACTTAATACAAGTACAAAGATCCAGCGTAAGACTCGCAGTTGCACTTTTAAGTTAAAGAAGACGTTATAAGACTTTTCAACTCTCCCAAAAAGACAAAAACATTAACATTTAGTGTGGTCTGAAGATTATTTCATGACTGAGGTGCAAAATAAGAGAACACTGTTCTACAGAGTTCAGAAAAAATCCTGAGCTCTCTAAAGAGGAGCCAACTCGAGGACTGCAACTCACAACAGGTCTTTATAAGACATTTATACAAATAGGATGGAAGTTTACACCACATAGCTTGGTACATAAAAACATACCAGTGTTGCTGTCTTGTTAGGTTTAAAAAAGGCCAAGAAATCAGATTATAAAGGACAGGGATGTGTACTAAACAGTGAATTTGTTGTATGTAATTAACTACAAAAACAAAGTGTGGAGGAACAGCGTGTGTTTAAATAATGTCACCAAGGTCAAGAACATTTAAAAATTTAATCTGAATAAACTTTCTCGACTGATTCATTTTGACAGGCTTTATTTTATTTATTATTCTTTTTACTAAACAGTCAATATGCAATCTAAGAGAAAGACTATCATACAGCCAAATACCCACATATTTATAAGATGATCCTCTTTGAATATAATCTCCCCCTACGGTAGAAATGTCAGTATTATCTGAAATCTGGGAGTAATGTCTGAAAAACAACTTGTATTTTGTTTTGTCCACATTAAGCATCAACTTTAAGCTGCACAGTGTTGCCTGCAGCTGCTTAAGGCAGTTAAATCAGCCCTTAAAACTATATAAAGTGTAGTGAAATGATATATAATATTTGTTTTCAAGTCAGTTGTTACATTTTTTTTTCTCCTGTTGTGATAAAGGCCTCTGACCACTGGGTGGCAGTGTTGACAAACGTCTCGACCTCCTTGCGTCTCAGTCGAACCTCGGTTCAGCTGCGCCTCTGCTGTATTAACCAGTCAGAGTCTGAGCTGCACTGAAACCTGAACCACCAACTTTTCCAACCCCCCCTCAGCCCCCACTCCCCTCCATCACACATGCCCGAACCCATCTCCTCGCAGCCGGACCAGATGCGAGGGAGGCTTTAATTTCTCCCTTACAGATGTAACACAGTTTTATAACACGGTGCCGTAATGTTCCCGCTGGCTCAGTTCTGTGGTTCTGAATTGGAAGCAGCTGCAGGGTGACAAGACTTGGTGGGAAATTGGCAGGAAGGTAGAGGAAGAGCAGAGATGTGGAGGAGAGGAGTGAATATACACACATCAGCCCACAACAAGCTGTAGTTCTAACTGGATCATAAAAAAGACATGTTCAGTTTGTTTTGATGTATACTTTGGCTGTTTTATTTTGCACCTGCTTTAAGTCGAGCCTCACGTATTTACTTTTTTGTTGTTGTTGTTGTTTTGTGATTTTTTTTTAATGTGGCCAGGACAAAACAAACTGTAAAAACAGAGCAAATGAAGGAACCGGAAAGTTTGGAACGAAAGAACGAAACAAATCCAGGTTGTTTTCAAAGGTGAACGCAGCTTTTTTTCCCCCAGCCTCGCATGTTTTTCATAGGGACATTAAACAAGAGGGAAATACGGTGAATTAGAGCAAGCCTGTACAAGTAAACATTTACAAATAAAAGGAAAAAGGAGTCTGAAATTGGAGTGTGTTGTTAGTTGTGGTCATGAACCCTATTTTTACCGAACTCATTAACTTTGTAAAGGTTTACAAAGTTTTTTAGGGTCATGCAGCTTTTATACTTCTTCAGTTTTATAATTTACAGCAAACGGATAAATCAAGCTGAACACAGAAAAACATTTAGTATTTTAGAAGCCAGATAAAAGAAAAAAAAATAAAATAAAAGCCTAGCATTCATTGAAGGAATGCATATCGCCTGCTGCCTTTCATGCCGGGGTTTTAAAACGAGATCATCTTATGCTGAGAAGGAACTGAGTCATATCCAGTTTGGTCAAACCTTGTAAGTAATATCTCCTGAGATGAGTTAGCGCTCAGAGTATGTGTTGTGGATGATGCTCAGCTACTACCACACCAAGTTTTACCTCAATATCTGTAAATCTGACTGAATTATAGTCATTTAGTCTTTGCTAAGGTTGTCCAGCTGTGGTGCTCATCTTGAACTGGGTTGATTCCAGATGTTAATAGTTTTAGATGCATGTCCAGTGATGAGTTTCTGACTGTTTTGATAAAATTCATCCAGTGGTTGAAGAGATATTTTACTAACAATTTCAAGCTCAGTGAAAATTAGACTTTTAATTTTAAAAAGGGCAACATAAATGGGGACACGTTTCATGAAGTTGAAACTTCCTGTTTCAACTTGTCATTTCAATTTGTCAGAGAAACCAGTTAAAATTGTTCAAACTGGTCAGAATGTGATTTAAAGTCTGTTTCAGGTCCCTGAACTCGGAGCATCGGCAACAGGACGGCCTTCCTTTCCCCCCCTAACCCCGTAACATTCCCAGCAAGGATCCACATGTGCACCACCAAACAGTCCCTTTTATGTAAACAGATATAAGTGCAGACGCCTGCAGTAATTGCATCCAATGCTGATTAATCGGGTTCTTTCAGAAGAAGCATATGAGCCGAGAATCCCTCCTGGCAGAATGATGTTTGTGTCGAGTTAGTCTCCTTCTCATCTTCCTCCTCCTCCTCCATTTTCCTCTGCATTGCAGTGTCTACTCGTGAATTAGGGTTGATGTGTTTGTGCTGCTGGCATCTAAAACAGGTGTTCACTGGGAAACAGCAACTTTTTTTATGTACCTTTTTGGTTTTTGTTCATTAAATTATAGACTTTTTACTTTCAGGGTGGTTTTCTGTAACCCGATTGTCTCTGCAGGAAGTGGATGCTGTGACAGCGGAGTGTTTGGCGCTGAGGGAACAAGTTGGTGTCTATGAGGAACAGCTGGCCAACATGGAGGCCCAGCACAAGACGGTGAGAGAAAGAAAGAGTTTGTAATTGCATTTTGATGAAGCAGGAACAGTTTATAGCTCTGAAAAATGTTTCGAAATGTAACTTTTTTCAGACAAGAGGGGTGGAAAAATGCTCTGGTCTCTGGTTCTAAACAGCTCTCTGACTCCTGACATATTTCTGAAACGTCTACTAATAGGACAAATTGGGGCTTACTAAAGCAAATTATGTTCAAATTTTGAGATAATCCTAATTTTTAAAAATATTTTGTTTCAAAGGAGCCAAATTTTTAGTTTTTGGGTATTCTTTGTCATGTTTTTGAATGTTTTTCCTCACTTTCAGTTCAGTTCTTCTATCTAATCATTTGCAGAGAAATGCTTTTTGTTTTTTAACCCACTGAATTATGAATCATCAAGCATAAAACGCCTGTAGGGCCGAAACCAAATCTCTCCAAAAACACAGTTTTCTTTAATTAATTTGTTTGCTAAACCCAGAATGGTTGTAAAGGAAAGTAAAACAGACATTTTCTGTACAAATGTTTTATTTTGAGCGACACCTTTTTGCTCATCCCTTGCTTTATGAGTCAGCGTAATTTAATACAGTTCAGGAGAAAACTGAAATTTGTAGAGAACCAAACACTAATAGATGTCTTTTATCAGGGTGAAATGTGTTTGTATATAAACAGTTCATACAATTCTTTTAGGTTTTCCTTTTTCTTTAAGTTTATTACAAACTGTATTTTTTTACATTTTGAGATTTTGCAAAGTTACAAACTCAAAAGTCCACACCAACGGGAGTTTCTTTCTCTCCCACAGAACCTGAAACTACCCATTACAGCTGGTTTGTAGTCCAGGCTTCTCCTCAATCGCTGGAGTCTCTTACAGTAAAACACGTGTTTTTATTTTTTTCTGCCCAGAGATTAGTCTGGCACACCTTAAAGTAAGAAAAGTGGCTGCCTCGCATCAATCCTTGGGACAAATTATCTGACCAGTCAGAGCAGACTGAACATTTTAGCAAAAAGAAGCAAAACAGCATTTTAAACAACAACAAAAGAAGAGAGGCAGCAGCAATGCAAGGCAAGAAGGAAATATTTTGTAGCACGTGTGATCTTCTTTTATTAGACTCTAAAACACATTATAAACCTGTACATGACTATAGACATGACATGGAGCTTACTGGATTCTTTCAGCTTTCTAAAATTCTTGTTTATCGACTCACAAACCTAACAGAGCTGCTTACTGAAAAAACAAAAAAATCAATCAAATTAATGACCACTTGTGTACGAATTACAAGACCTTCTTTAGCATTTAGAGCCACAAAGTTGAAGAGAAATCAATGAAAGGCAGAGATTTTTTTAAAAATCACAGCATCCAAAGGCCATTGCGAGGTATTTTACTTCATGAACAATCAACTTTATAGCTGAGACAAACTCCCAGACACATACAAGTGGTGACAGCTAGTTCACAGCTCACATCTGTTCAGTCTTTACTTTGGCTGTTTGTGGCAGATAAGCACAACTCTGCTGTCGAATTAAAATAAAATCATTTTTGGTCTCAAGGCACACTCCTGTTTAACAAAACAGAAGATGTCTGCATCAAAGTATCTTTTGGCAAGAAAAGAAAAAGAAAAATGAGCCTAAAGCTGTAAGTTGCTCCTTTGAATCGAGCCAGTTTGTTGCACACACCCTCCTGTCTGCATCCTCCACGGTTTTCTCCTCCTCACCAGAAGATGACAGACGCGGCCCAGCGTCACAGAGGCTGAAACAGCAGCAGCTCCATCACTCTGTTTTTCTCTGCAGAGCCGCCCGGCGTTTAACCCGCTCCCTCTGGAGCCTGCTCGATAACCCACAGTGTGGGAAACACGGCTAAATACCACATGAAAACAGACGTTCTCTTTGTTTTATCAACTGTTTTGTTATCGGCACGTCCACGTAACCAGTTTTTCCCCCCGACAAACTGGTAGCAGTGTCATTATTCAGGTGCGGCTAAAAGCAGGAAAAGGTTGAGTCCCACTGCAGTGCAGGCTTTTTCTCAGTGGCAGTTCATTTTCTCTGAACTGACTTTGTTTTATGTTGTTTTTTTTTTTTTTTCTTTTTAACTGAACTGGATACAATTTAAAGGTTTTAATGCATGCTGTGGCCTCTGTTGTGCTGGAAGCATTTGTGTCATGGTTTCAGATCACCTTAAAGGATCTCAGCAGTGGTGCCTTGTTTACATATGTACTTCTCTTTGCATCGTGGAGTTAGAAGTAGTTTTTGTGCGCCGCTTAAATTCGAAGGCAGACAATGGTGTTTTTGCTCACGTGTGTGTGTGTTCGCCAAAATATCTATCATCAGTGTGTATTTGTATATGTTACATGTGCAGGAAGCAGAGAGTCTGCTAAAGCCAGATGAAAGAACTCTGAATGCAGCGGTGATGAGATTTGGCAGCCCTGACATCACTCCGGCCTTGGATGTAAAGGAGTACTACTGCCAGCTGGCTGAGAGCCTCCAGGTACGACTTAAGACACAAAACACGCCAAGAAAAAGTTTCAAAGCACAGCTCTGTTTCTGGATCTAGACGCACTCACACACACGAATGTTTCCAAACAAGCCTCGTGAATACGCAACTGTGATACACGGATTTATATTTTCTTTTTAAAATGTTTATCACCCTTTATTGTAACACTTCTGCTCTTTTGTGAGATTTTGTTTTTAGTGCCAGTCTTTATTTTGGAAGAGTTGTGGTGCTGCTCTCGTTTAATTAAACACTTTGATTTATTCGCCCTCCTTTGTCAGACACCCGCTCCTCATCCTCCTCCTCCTCACCTTCCTCCCCCTCTGCCCCTCTGAAATGGCCTGGTCAGGTCCGGACATAAATCTCAGCTTTCACAAATCACGCTGCGATCCTCCTACTTGTTTTCTTTACTTCCCTAACACAACACACGAGGAGAACTTGAGAATCGGAGCTGAAGTTCTGGACCCAAACAGAACCCGTTTGTCCACCTCTGTATGCGTGTTGCAGCCCGTTGGGGTCAGACTCCTAACTCCGGTGGGTCTGACCCCCTCTGAGGTGAGGATGTCTGCAGGTTCAGAGGTCAGAGCTGTAATCAGACTGCAGGCCGCCTTCCCAGGCTTCCCAGCAGCTCTGCAGTGGACGCTGGTGTGTGTGTGTGTGTGTGTGTCTGGGGAGATATTAGGGAAGACTATTGGGCACATTTCGATATATTTGTGTGTCTGACTGGAGGTGTCGGTGTGTTTCTCTTCCTCCCTCTCATTCAGTGTCTCCCGTCGCCAGCTGGACAGCGTCCCGTTCGCTCCTGGCCTCCATTATGAGACACAATTGTCTCGATGCTAAAATGATTATTGCTTTTAAACATCGATGGTGATTGCTGGCTGTCTCCCACACACCTGTGCGTCCTCGTGCTGCTTGTTTCAGCTGCATCTTTTTCCATTTAGTTTCAAATTAGGCGCACGCACAGAGAGCTCTGCCCGTCCAGCGCCGTGACAGACTTGTTGCTTCCCCCTCCCCCCGCCAAAGTGGAAAGTCTCATAAAGTCTTGTTTATTGTTGTTTCTTTGTGTTTGGGAACTCAAACTGATTCTTTTTCTCATACATTCAGGCTTTTACATTTGCTCTGTGTGGTGATTGTTTGTCTCTCCAGTTCGAGTGCAGTGCATCCTCTTCTGCTGTGGCTCGTAAAGGTGATGGAAAGAAACTGGAAGTGGGAGGAGCTTCAGGGTCAAAGGTCAAAGACCTGCCAGAGATAAATGACGTGAGAGAGATGAAGACGCTGGTGAGTGAGCTTCCCCGCTCTTCTTTTTTCTCATTCTTCTTTAAATGATGGATTTCAGTCAAAATCCCAAACCCTAATTTGATTAAAACAACATGTTACAGATTAAAATAACATTTTTTAATGTCTTATTAATGCAGATGGTTTGTGTTTTTCTTGAGTTAATCATGTCTGAATTCTACTATATCTAAAGATCCCTTAAAGACTTGCACATTTAAAAACAACTTGAGATATCATCATAAATCGATATATTCAGGATAAAGTAATGAGTCTCATTTAGCTTAGATTGAATTTAATCAAATATCACTGAGCGACTCCAGTTATAGAAGAGATTTATGTAAAATCCACTGACAGGACTCACCGAACTGTAACAGTATTTCTGATTTTCTTTATGAAGATTTTATTTTTTTAAACTTAACAAATCATGTAAGGTTACTTATTTTTTGCTGCCACCAGAAGCAACCGTGGAAGCTGGAACGTTTCATGTCAGCTGTACAATATTTATTATTTTTGGATCTTATTCTAAAACTTTATTTGGTTTTTCTTAATGCGTTTCTGGTGTTCTGTGAATTCAGTCCGGTAAAATTATGCGTCTCTAAAGAAATATCTGAGCATTTTCTGAATGTGGCCTTTCTTGTCATGAGATGATAGAATTAGACTCTCATGTCTGAAGTCTGAATAAGACATACAGCCCGCAGCTGGGCGGCTTAGCTGAGCAAAATAACACTAAAAGACTGAGACCATCGTGTGAACATAAAAAACTGTGGCTTTATGAGGGCTTATGTGCTGTTTTAGTTCCTGTCTGGATCCCGTCACGTTCTGGATCTTATTGAACGCTATCCATAAGTTTCCCAAACAGCCAGATTTACTTTGGGCTCATTTAGCTGATTTCTGTTGGTGGTATCATAGTTTCTGTACAAACACAAGAGCACTAAATATCAGTTTTTCTCATCTGTATTTCACCAACTATATGAATTTCCCCAAATGTATTTTAGTAAGAAAAACATTAGCCCTGTAGTATGATGGAGCTTAGCAGATGGATAGATGTTGTTTTTACCAAAGCCTGGATCGTTTCTTCTCCAAACACATACCTGTGTTCACGCCACGGGAAAAGAGAACATATCAGGTTTATTTAGTTGTTCTTTTGCAAACTTGTGACATAGTTAGGGTGTAGGAAAGGTTCCCCCTTTAATGACTCTTCTGTATGAAGGTCATATTTATACAGGTGTGACTGCACAGTAAAACTGTGCACCATCACTCCGGTGTCTTCTAAATCTTCCTAAACCTCTTTTTTTTTTCAGTCAAAGACTTAACAACCGTTTGAGTATTTCCCTTGAATGGTTTCATTATCTTTCAGACTTGAACTTGCTCTCAAACGATTCCGTAAGCTGACATTTCTTAATTTCATGTCAAACTAAGAAAATGGCATGAGCAGTTGGTTTTATAAGGGCTTTGACATTTTAATTATCTGTAAAATGCAAATGAAGGTCACTGGTGAAGATTAACTGGAAGCTCGACACTCGAGCTTTTGCACGGCAGCTCGTTTTGTTCGTCTCTGAAATTGCACAAAACAAAACAAAAAGACTGATGCACTCGTGCCCACCCTTTTAGTCTTCAAAATTTAAAGTTGCGATGAGCAGAAAATGAAATGTTTCACTGCAACGTGGGCTGTCCATTTAAAAAAAAACGTGATAACAGCATCAGTTGCAAAGTCAATATGGCCATAAATGACATGTAAAAGAAGTTATCAAGCCTTCAGCTGACTTTGGATATAACATTATTTTCTATGCTTGTTAGTGAAACAAATAAAACAAATAAAAGTAAAACATTGATGCACACTAATCTTTATATGTGTTGAGATGATGAGGCTATTTTCATGCTTGTTAAGGATAAATGGCAATAATATCATCAGTACACCAAACTAAATGTGCCAGTAAAAATACTTCTACATCTACTACAACTGTCGAGAAATAAATCTTTTATTTTTTTATTTTTTGCAGGGTCAAATCAATCAGTTGTTTTAGTTACCACCCAGTGATACAGGTACTTTGATATATTTTGAACCCTTTAAGTAACAAAAACTGGATGAATCAGAGTTAGCTTTGCATCAGTTTCTGCCTGAAAGTTGGTGATAAAATTGATAAAGGGAGCGGAGAACAGCTGAGCGACAGCAGAGCTACAGTGTGGGGGATCTGGCTGACCAGTGTTTACTCTGAGGACACTTTCAGCAGGAGATGTGAATGGCCGGGCTGCAGGTCAGACGGGATTTATCATCCTCCCTGTCTTTAGTTATTAGATGCACTCTTTCAGACGGTCTGCAGAGACAGAAATATTTCAAACTTCACACACACATGTGAAGGAATAAAAAAAAATAAAAAAGGCAGCCTTGAGAGGCTAATTAGATTCAGGTAAAGTCACTTTAATTAAAAACAGAAACTACCTTCTCTCCATCAGCCGTCTCACCACAGCTGGCACCTGACCACATCTGTAACAAACACGGTGGTTTGGTTCTCATTACTGCGGCTGTGGCTTTACTTCCAGCTCTTTAAATAAACAGAGCGCCTCTGTAACCACAGCAGAACTCCTCCAACATCATCTACTTCTCTCTAACACACGACACACAAGCCCCGATCGGGTCACTCCAGCCTGACAGATGGACAGCTCGGCTCGATCTGCCCTGTTTCCTCTCTCGCCTGTGATGGATGCTCCGGGTCTGCTTTCTCACTGAGACACAACATAGCCAAACAAACAGATTGCAATGAAATCAGCCCGGACTCAAGAGTGTATATAATAGAGCAGGCTCTGATGGCGTTGTACGCCGCTGCTCACATATACATACAAGGCCAGACTCCACTTATCATGCCAGGCAGAAGGGAGGAGAGTGGTCGCGTTTTGGCTCGGCCAGTTTGAGCCTGAGAGTTGTAACCGGGTTGTCTTCTGCTCACATGATCTCACTGAAATACGAGCGGGACCGGCTGGATCCCCATCTGGCTGTGACAGCTAATTGTTGAACTTTTGTGATTATTATAATTACTCATGGACGGACTTCACAGATGCAGACACCGGCGGAGAGATGTTCCTCAAAGTAACCTGGTCAGTCCGTGTTTGCCTTCGATTTGAGCTCAATTTCTACCAATTTTCAAGACAAAAATTATTATACGTAATCTGAAAGTGGAAGCTCAAAGTAACCCAGCCAAAGAGAAATATTCCCTATTTAATTCCTGTGGTTTTATGGCCTGAAACTTGTGCCCTTGTCTTCCCTGTTTACAGTCGTAGCCGGCAGCTGTTAGCATTAACGTTTCTACGGCCATGCTGACCGTTGCAATTCATCCAATTATTGTGGAAATATTTTGCCCTAAAACCACAAATTTGAACCTTGTGGTAAAGGCTGGATAAATTGTCAGGGGGAATCACTAAAGTCAGTGTAAGTCGTCATCTGGAAACAATGAACGTCTGTACAAATTTTGATGGCAATCCATTAGGTTTACATTTAGATATTTCCATCTGGATCACATTGGGGGGGTTATTGTACTCACGTGGCTGCTAGGACTGATAAAATGCTCTAACAAGGACAAATTAGAGCGAAAAGACAAGCAAATATTGGATCTGTGGTCCTCAAGTTGTCAGAAAAATGGTACAACTAAATGTTAATCTTTGTCTGCTGGATTTGAAATTATAAGTACAGACTTTTCTGTATCTGTTCAGCCGTTTTCTTTACCTGCTACTCCATTCAGGGTCGGGGAAACAGGTGCCTATCTTTTTCTGTATTTCAAGAAATAAATTCAAATTTAAAATGCCTGATAATTGTGAGCATCATTGTATTTACAAGCAGACACCATAACAAGGGCTGTATAATGTTTGTATTAATGCACAAATACGGTTTAATATCAAGTCTTTTATGTGAGCTAAATAAATGTTCTTGTTGTTGAATTGTAAAAAGGCCATAAAAGGAAAATGATGTTGTAGTTGGGCGTTATGAAAAAAAATAAATCTATAATTGATGTTTGTTTGCAGATATATGTTAAATGAATCCCTTCTAGATGTCGTTTTGTCTTCCTGCAGATTTCAGAGCTGCAAAAAGAACTCGCTGAGCTTGAAAAGTGTAACGAGGAGTTGGAGGGTGAGGTTGAGATGAAGATGGCTGCATACGTGGACGAAGTTGAAGAGTTGGAGGTAAAGGAGGGGAGTGAATATTTTGAACGCAGCCTGGCATGAACCAGTGCTCTGAGCTAATTTTTCCTTTTTGATCTCGTTCCTCTCTGTACATCCCACCATGTGTGGGCATGTCTTGTTGTTTGGGTGTTATTCAGTGTACTATAGATGAAATCAAGCAGCAGGAGGTTGATCTCGAGGCGCAGATGGAGGAGCAGTGTGAAGAGAACAAGAAGCTGCTCAATCAGAAGATGGCGAGAGACATGGAGATCGCTGCTTACAGGTCAGAAAATCGAATGTCCAACTTTTTTGTGCATATTGATAAAAGAAGCACTCTCACAAGAAGTGGCACAGAAATTGTATAACAATTACAGTGTAAACACCAGAAAATCATATTGATATTTAACATTTTTGCAAAACTGTGACAAAATAAATCTTTTCCACTTTTAACAAAACAATAAAGAGGAAAGGAGAGGATCGGTGATGTTAGTCCACAAACTGTAGCACAGACAGTCAACATTTTCTAAAGTTACTTCACTTTTTGATTTATCAGTCACTCATTGTTAGTTTAGTTTTGAGGCGCCACCGCTGTGAACGTTTGCAGCTTTTACACATTCTGGAGAGAGGCTGAGCTGACATTTTACCTTTAACTCCATAAACTACGCCGTGATCATAAATACAAAGCTCCCTGTGGTCCTCTTCATTAAGCTTCATTATTTTAAAGGTAGGGTAAACTTTATTATCCCTGAGGCCCAATTCGTTATGCAGGCAGTAGAGAGTGAGTACAAATAAATACCAACAGTACAAAATACAGTTATGGGCTTCTAACGCTTCAGTTGGGCAGATCAGGTCAGATTGTTAATAAGGCCAGCGTTTGAAAACACCCACGCTGTGGTGTGGCCAGCAGGGTTTATCGCAAAGACTTGAGCAAAGTATGATTCAGTTGTTAGTATAACCGTCAGTCAAACCGTCGCCATTTATTCCAACAAAAACACTGCAAGTTTATCATGTTCTCTTTTATGTGCTCATTAATATATCAGCTCTACTATCTGATTGCATTTGTACCACAAAGACTCTGAGGCGTCGCTGACATGTATTGTGTGTACATGGCAGGGGTCAAATGAAAACATCTGTCCTTCATATTATTTAAAAGTGTCAAAAACAGCTGACCCTTGTTGGTTCGAAGAACTGGGCAAAACAGATGGTGGTCCTGAGATATTATCATAAGATTTAAATCAACTTGATGCTTAGTTTACATTTGACAGTGTTCAAATATGAACAGATAACCTTTGATGCAACTGTTGTAAATAGATTTCTACAAAGCACCACCCGGAGTAATGCAAGAATTAGTTTATAGGCCAGAATCGTGCTCCTTGTACAGCGTCATCTTGACATTCATGACTCCCTCATGAGAGGTTTCTGGAGATAAAAAGCCACTTCCTGTGTCTGCTGGGGTCACAGGAAGTTGCTCCTGGATGCGATGCAGTTTCCTGGATGTGGCCTTGAAGGTTTGGTTCACTGGGGTTGTTCAACTATCTGCCATCCTGGTATGTGAAGTGACGCACTTCTGCTGCACCATCCCGTTGCCACAGACTTCCTGCTCTCATGCCCGTCCCACCACACGTGACCCAGAAGGGGGCCCTGCTGCTGGTCTGAGCTCACACACTCAACATACCTTATAAGAATGAGCAAAGAGGACCTTTCACTGTCAGAGCTGTGAGGTTGGCCGCTGCCAGCTTCCTCTCCATGCCAGCCTGTTAATGTCACCCCCCCCCCCAACCCTCCCAGCCCCCACCTTTGACACATTTACTAATTCGCCACAGTTTTAGTTCACTCTCATTACCAAACACAGACTGTCACAAAGAGATTTCAGGCTCAGGAAAGGCACACAGGCCATGCCAACTTTCCGTCTTTTCCTTTTTTACTCAGCAGTGTTTTTATCCTTGATTAAGGCCATGAATAAGAAATGAAAATGGTTGTTGCTTATTCTCTGCATACCGAAGCAAACCGTCTGCTCTTCATACGATAATGACCCCCAGCTGCCATTACTAGAAGGTTTATTACTGGTGATAGGATCACAGAGCAGTTTGGGCAGATGTTCGCTGCTTTTCCTTACTACAAGTGTGAACTATATGAGACGGTAACTCATTATTCTGTTGTTGTGCGCCACAGAAACAAGCAGCTCAAACAAGGATCCTTTTTGACTCAGACTGTACTTTACTCCTTCCTTCATTTGTAAGGTAATAAATTGTCTAGTCCATACGGTGTCTTAAAATAGGTAAACACAACCTCAAATAAACAACAAAAGACTGAATACAAAAGCAAATATTCAGTCAACAAAACCTAAACCCCCCTCTCTTAACAGCAAGTGTCACTTGACAGTTTAACTGTAATAACTTGGTGTAATGGTTTTCTTTATTACCTTATTAGTGTCTCACATTGTTGTAAAGGAATTTTACCCCCTCTCTTTTTTTTTACAATGTTGCTTCAAGTTTATAGAGGTTTGCAGGCATTTGTATGCAGAGCTCTCTTGAAGTCTCACCTCAGCATTTTAATCAGGTTGAGGTCTGGACTTAGACTGGGGCCAATGCAGCACCGTGATTCTTTTCTCTTTCAGTCATTGTGTTGTAAATTTGCTGCTGCGCTTGTGATCATTGTCCTGTTTTATGACCCAGTTTGGGCCAAGCTTCATCTGTCAGACAGATGACTTCTCACCTTTGACTTGAAAATGCTTTAGTTCACGGTCGACTCAAAGGCTGCAAGGTGCCCACGTCCTGTGGCTGCAAAACAAGCCCAAATCAGCAGTCCTCCACCACCGTGTGTGACAGTTATCGAGGTGTTTGCGCCTTGCTGACCGTCACACACAAACATGTTTGGTTTGTGCCAAAAATGATGTTGTAAATTGTGGTCAGACATCTTAATTTTGGTTTTGTCTGTCCAGTGGATGTCGTTAGAAATGCTTCGTGTTTTGTTTAAATGCAGTTTTGTAACTGTACCTGTGCGAGTTGTAATCTGTGTGTCGTGTTTTACGTGCCCGGTGTGTTTTTGTGTGTTTGTGTGGTTCAGGAGTCTGGTGGAGGAGGAGGAGAGGCTGTGCAGCCTGTGAATAAAGCCTGAAGACTCACATTGACTGGATGGATTTTGGCTGGATACTTCTCTGACACATGGATTAGAAAACGGACAAAAACTAAACATAAAAAACAAAACAGATCCTAAAGCAGCACCTTGATAAAGCTTGACGTACCGATGCAGCAGTTTGAGTAAATGTATGCTTATCGTGACAGATTATTGCTGTCTGGAGGCCTAAACTAGGCCGTTGATAACGGGTCGCTTGGCAGATGACCTGGAGGCTCTCAAGAAAGATGGACCTGTCGAAAACGTATACGGGGGCTGCGCTGTGGGTGTATATCTACTCAGTGTCTGGAAGTGATATTTCCTTAAGTGGATTTTATCTTCACCAGGCCACTGATTCATAAACGGTTTGTCCCCTCTTTGTCGAAGGATGTTCACACAAACAGACACGCAACGACATGGCTCCACAGAGTCACTTCTGCTCTGACACCACCTCGTTCATCACTCCATCTCTGTCTGATTATTGGCTCTTAACCTGTGACCCCTTCACTGTTATCAAACCTACTGACAGGCCTCTCCACAGTAACTAAAAGCATCTCACCTTCCTTTTGTTTTTACAGCCATATTTTCATGTTGCTTCTGACAGTAAAGTGTGCAGCGCTGTGTTTGCTTTTCAAATGGTTCATGAAGTTGTTTTTCTGCACTTAAAACGAGCACCTGGATTTTTCGACAAGAAAACACTGAGTGATTCATTATTTCCTCTTTGAAAATCAGTGTCCCAATTTGCTGTCATTTCAGGAATAAGTGCTTGGTAATACATTCCTCACTAATCTCAACGCTAGAGCAGTCTGTTATAAATCATTTCTGGTTCCTGCCTCTGCAAAAGCATTAAAATGTACTTGGGATGTAGATTAAATAAAACTTGTTGCCTGAGAGATCAATTCATAACGTGTGGCTTCTGTTAACTGCTTGTGCACAGGACTTTCTTTGTGCCGTCAAACTTCGAGGAGAGCAGAGGGATTCACGCTGAATGTTTTCATCCTTAGCATGAGGTTTGAACATTCCCAGGATCTGAAAGGCTTGTTAGCTCCCCCGTAAAGATGAAAAATGTCACTAATAACAGATCAGATAAGATTAGCCACGGTCAGTGAGCTTGTCCCTCAGTAATAACTGAGCTTGGGTTCTGGTGAAGGTGGCTGTAGAGACGTGTTTAACTGTTCAGGCAGGAAATGAGTGTGTCATAAAAGGAAGCTACTGTCTGCTTTCTTAGAGTTCAAACTAGAGGTTTT
Source organism: Kryptolebias marmoratus (assembly GCF_001649575.2). Taxonomy (NCBI): domain Eukaryota; kingdom Metazoa; phylum Chordata; class Actinopteri; order Cyprinodontiformes; family Rivulidae; genus Kryptolebias; species Kryptolebias marmoratus. The sequence continues at coordinate 21,814,502 of NC_051438.1, read as the reverse complement.
ACTTTTTGTTTTTCTTTCTGAAAAGCTCTATAATTTTTATATAAACTATATATACCATGGTGGTGTTGAACCCCCATCTCTGCTCCGTCATCTTTAAAAAAAAAAATGAGAACATTTGTGAGGAAGATTAAAAAGAGGCTTTGTGTTTGCCAACTTCTACCTTTTTTTTTTGCTGATCAAAAACTCAGGAAAAAAAAGCAACACAAACTCTGGACTTCTATGAACACTTGTCATCTTAAAAAAAAAACATCCACGGTCACGCTCTTGTTCTTTTTTGATTTTGTATCGCAATTGTGTCCTTTTTTTGTCACCATGATCATTCGCCCAGCTAAACATTACCAGCACCATTTGGTAGAGGGAAACAAACATGTTAATTCTTTTAAAATATTCATATAGCAAACACACAAACAAAAAAAATAATGCTGTGAATGTCACTTTGCTAAATAAAGAGCAGAACCTTTTAGACATGCTCAGCCAATCAATTTCCTAACAGGTAAAAGGACTCTAAACATTGCTGTTAATGTTAACAATATGCAGATTATTCCAAATAAATTTAGCAAGTAAAAATAGATCATGGATATAATTTTTTTGTTAACTGTGTTCCCATCAAATGCTGGCACCTTTGAGACAAGAGTTATTCATTCTGACCAAAGGTGTGGAGATGTTAGGTTAAATTAAAATTTCTTTGTAAATTCTTATTTTGAAAATATCAACGATACATAAACTGAACAAAGAGTCATCAGCCAAATCTCAGAGGGTAACAGATCCATTTGTACTTTGACAAAAAATGTAATAAAAATATGAATTTTGTATTTGTAAAGTTTGGATTTATAGTTTATTTTATAACCAATTAAATATTTCAAAGGTTCTTGATATTTAGATTGTGGAGACTCCTGCGGTCTTATTTTATTAATTATATATAACAGATGAGAAAAGTGCATGTTAACCCCTCTGGGAGGACTGCAGCACTTCAAAAATAAAGATTGTCTGAGTCAATTATCAGTGGTCGGGCAATAGCTTCACTTTTTAATGGCATTTTAAGATTTCTTTTCTTTTCTTTTTTTCTTTTTTTTAAGGAAAGACGAGGTAAGAATGCAGCCCAACTAGACCAAAGCTCACAAGATGTCAGTACATTAAATAAATGAGAGCTGGAATAAGATTAACTGCATCTGTGTGATTGACTGAAAGAAACCATTTCGCTCAACATGTGGTACGAACAAAACATCCAATTAAGTTCACATGGTGCAGAAATGGGTTTACATTAAGAGTGGCAGGGCCCGGCTGATAAATTATGACATCTGAGCTCGTTATATCAGTCGACATATCTTCAATCTGCAGCAGAGGAATCTGATTAAAGCCTAAGGTAACGCTAACCGAGGTCAGCTCGCATGATTCAACTCAGCTGTCACCTGCACATAGGTATACCTAAAATACATGTATCCCTTCAGGTTTGCTCAAGCAAATAAACACTGTCCTCTCAGAGGACAGAAGTCATTTTTTAAAGTCTCTTCTCGGCAGCTTGAATGCAGCGAACCAAGCTGGTGTTTAGAAAGCAAATAAATAAGAGAGGACAGGGCTGGATCAAGGAACAAAATAAGAACAGTAAAAATATACAAAAGAGAAAGAGCTATTGAGAAAGTATTTCCTTAACAAGAGGGGAACAAATAATAAATTAAGGGGCCCCTTTTCCCTTGTGGTAGAACTGGCATGCCTGAGGGTGGAAGGAAGTGGGCATCCTTCTCTTTTCGCAGGGGTCGTGGACAGCCTTCCACTGTGGGAGCGCCACGAAAGACGAGGCTGCAGTCCTGAGAGAAAACTACCTAAAAGAATGTTTACGCATACAAACACACGCCATGGCTCAGAGTTTATAAGGCATGCAGTGTTGAATGAAAATAGCGGTAGTGACAGTGTTACCCTCACGTCCCTCATCGTTTAATTGCTTCAGTTTCTGCCCTCCTCATAACTGCAGTCCCAGTTGGCCTGTATGACTGAGAGGCTGCTGACAGCTACGACCTCAGGTTTACCCCAAACTTCCCTCACCTCGGTCCCAAAGCAGGTGGCACACACCGACACGAGACTCCTCATCTTGATCCGCCATCTATGTGACTTTCTGACATCTTCGTTTTTTTGGCAAACCTTTTTAGTTCTTGTGATTAGAAGATAAGGAAAAGCAGCTTTTTAAAGCTCCCCTAACTCCACACTGTGGTTTAGTCACGCCAAAGTTAATAAAAGTTTCCCCTTTGTCCCAAAGTGTTCAATTAATCAATTTCACAGGGCATGCTGGATGGAAGCAGATAAAAGTCGGGGCTTCAGAGAACTAAAGAAAAAAAAAAGCAGGCAGGATTTGTATTCTTCTGCAGAGGCTTTCATACCCATTAAAGGATGTAAGCATCGTTTTAAGCATTGTGACTTTATTTTCAGCTTAAGGCTTACACAGATCCAACCATTTGCTGAATTGGATTCTTGGCAGATGGCCGGCATGGATCTTGATCACCCTTGAATGAAGTGCTCATGTAAGCTTCACACTGTCAGTGAATGGGCTGCTTCCTTCTTTTACCTATATATAAATATGAAGGCTGTGTATTTTTTGACAATGTAGTGGTTCCTTATCAGTAAAAAAAGAAAAATCTATTACAGAGTTCTAGAAAATGGTCTCACCACCCAATGCAGCACTTAAACTGATTGTTCCTTTGAATTCCTTTGGTAATAGATAACCTACAGTCTTTCACATGAATACACTATAAGAATGAACTAAAATCTAGCAGAGAATGCCATGATCCAGGAGCACAGCAGTGCAGTGGTTAGAGCTGTGGCCTCCCAGCAAGAAGGTTGCAGGTTTGCTTCCTAACCTGGAGCCTCTCTGGGTGGAGTTTACATGTTCTCCCTGTGCACACCTGGGTGTACTCTGGTTTCCTCCCACAGACCAAAAACACGCATGTTAGGTTAATTGGTAACTCTAAAATTGTCCCTAGGTGTGAGTGTGAATGATTGTTTGTCTCTATGTGTCCCTGTGATGGACCTGCGACCTGTCCAGGGTGTCCTCCGCCCCTCGCACACTGACGACTGGAGACAGACAGCAGCTCCCCGTGACCTGGAAAGGAGAAATGGGTGAAGAAAATGGATGGACTGATGGATGGAGGTGAAGGTTCCTTCAGAGAAAGTGAGAAAAATCAACTATCAACTGAGCACAATGACCTGTTGGCTTTATTTAGTATATTTTTAAAAAAGCATCAGTTGAAAAGTGTCCAAATTGTAAAGTTACTGAGTTCAAACACCTAAAATTTCAGTCCCACTCACCTAAAATGGGAAGGACCTTTTGCAGAACCAGAGTTTGGTTTATTCACTCTGGGCCACCATAGAAACATTATATCTGCAAAAAAGAGAACATGCTGTCTAAATTTCCTAGAGTTCAACCCTGATAAAATCCAGTTTTGAACTTTACTTCTCTGACCACAGGTTTCCCTAAAAGTTACACGTTAAACGTTTAATTCAGTTTTTGGCCACTTAGGGGCATATTAGCTTCTCACGCTCAAATGACACGTTAGCTAAGTTAATGCATTAAACAGACCTAAATCTGATGACAGTTCTTCAAATCTGTACTGCTGTTACTATTTTCTTTTTGTCTCCAAAGTGAAGTATCTGGAAACACATTTAGCTGCTATAACTTTGCACCAATTAGCCATTTGGTGTTAGACAGAAATTGTACATTAGGTCTTATTTTATTTTAATTAAAAACACTGAATTTAAAACCTAAAAGAATACAGTTGTAGGTTGTAAAAATAAAGCAACAAGTTGAAAACAATCCCAAAAGGCTTCATGGAGCCAAACTGCAGAGTTGGATGATAATAAACTCTGGGTTTCTATGACTAATTAATATGATATATTTAAACACATATGTTTTAATAGTCTGGGATGTGTTAAGAATATACCCCCTCTATATATTATTTATAATCAGTAGTCATGTTATTTGATGCACATTTATTACATCCATGAAAAACAAATTTGAACTGCAAATATGCTCTTTATAGTTTATTTGGTTTACCAGAAAATGTGCCTGATTTACGTTTTCTTTGCAGCAAACTTTCAAAAGTTTGCTTTCAGCTCACTCAACAATTATATGAAGACAAGGCTAATTATAACATTCTTTGCCGTTACGATCTATTGATTCATTTTGGCCCCAAACCAGTTCCTGTTGCGCCGCCTCTGAGGACCCGCGGAGCCAGAGCACCAGTAGTCCAAACCATCATAATTTGGGCTGGGAGCAAGAAATCACATGTGCCACAGTTTATGTCGGCAGTCGTGGCCTGGGGCAAAATGTTGGTTTAGAATTTGGAAGAAACTACGAAATCATTTTCTTTTCGCACCAGTCATTCATCTTTTTCCCAGACGTCTCAGGCCTGTTTCTGTTCAAACTGACATGACTGGCAGTCGATAAGCAACATTTTCCATTCCTGCGCCATGTGTAGGGTTTTTTTTTTTAAATGTTGATTCTTGCCCATGTTAAAAATGTAAGCTGCTTGTTAGTTGGGATATTTTCCACATCTTGAACTAAATTTGAGAACCTATTTGACAAAAACGGTGCATGTACAGGACAATATTTGTGACCAGATTATTTAAGATGGATGGAATAGATCAAACACACGTTACACCAGAAGTATTCCAGCTCTCTAACCATCTCATACATTTTCCCATGAGTGACCAACGAATGGATAGTTGAGCATTAAGCACCAAGCAAATTACCAAAGGTCTTCATCGCCCTTGTGCCATTTCACCTTAGATGCTGACCGCAGGACCTGTCAGGCCCACGATGTTTTACTGCAGACAAAACACCTCACAACCAAATCCCTTCAACAACATCTGCTGCCAATTTAGCTGAGGCATACCTGCAGTTGGTGCTGTTTAATATTCACAGAGGTTAGGATTTGGGGGGACGGGGGTGGCTCGAAACTGCAGTGAGTATTTTTTGTGCGGTGGGGGGACACCGGCCTCCACAGTCCTTTGGTCTGTGGTCCAGACACGGTGAAAAATGAGGGGTTAACAAAGAGTGAGCTGGAGCAGGGGCAGGTTAACTGGGCTAATTTGCAGGGATAATAATGGTGTTCACGCAAGTCCTTTGGGGAGCGGCGGTGCAGAACACAGAACTGACGGTGCAACCACACAGGAAGTTTACAACATGGCCCCGACAAATCAAAATGCATTTAATCATCAAGCGAGCAATGAGGAGCTGGAGGCAAGACCAGAACCAGGAGCCATACTGAAGATGAAGACAAATGTTTAAAGAAGGGGCCAGGCAGAGCGTCAGATCTGCACCTCAAGGATTTCAGAGCACCGAAACTGCTCATTTTATCAGCCAACTTCAGGTGTCAAAGGTGCACGTGTTCCTCTAATTCTACCTGTAGCCTTGAGCAAGCATTAACTCTGAAAACTACAGTACATTAAATATGTTTTTAATTGTTTTCATGTGAGTGTTTTAAATTTTGTTTTTGCGCCATGAAGTGAACAATAAACCAGGAAACATTGCTACTTTTACAGGAAATTGCTTGTGAATGGTGGAACTAAAGTACTTTATTAGCTTTAATCAATGCATCCTGCACACATAACTGCACATATGTGCTGCCTGGCTGAGTTAAGAGAGAAAAATAACCCAGTTAATTGATAATTAGAGCCATGGCCTCCTTAAATATGGCCACACAATGTCCTTGTGAATTTTTATAGATGTATCCCAGGCACTGCTAACTATAGAAACAGAAGAAACTCAAACCAGTTTTCTCCTTTTTGTCCAAGTTTATATGTTTATGTCTGTGGGAAAATGGATTCATATTTATGGAAATACAATATCCTGCAATGAAGGAAACATGGACTTGAACGTAATACTACACTGGATCTAAAATTATGACTCCTAACTGTAATGTTTTTAAGATATCCTCATTTGTGGGAATATTTATTTTACCATTATGTGAGGAAACTATCAAGATTTCCCCGAGTTGTTTGGAGGTGAAAAGGCATTTTTTATGAAAATAAATTATTGGTATACTTTTCATCATTTGTCCTCATTCCCAAATGGTTCCTCCCACCCGGATGTGGCAGTGGTATTTCAGCAGCTGACACAACTGAGGCTGTTTGATGACGGTCTAAAAGGGTGATGTGAATCATGCTACACCTCTCCAGCTCCTTTACTTAAGGAGACCCCTCACCATAGCAACTGCATAAACATCCGTCTCCCCATTCAAGAAAAGATCCTGAGGGAACATGCAAGGCTGGAATGTACTGTATACAATATGTAAGAGAAGACTCAGCTTGAATCTCTGTGTTATGACCTGTGAGCTGAGAAAGCTGCACAATGAGACGATCATAGTTTACACATCATGGTGTGGCCTGTGTGAAATCTTGTGCAGCATATGTGATGTAGACATGCAATTGATGGCAAGCAATTAAAAGTTACTTAGAGTTTTAGGCTCTGAAGTGAAACATTTTCTGATTGTTTAGGGTAATATTTAAACATCTCAACAATTCAGAGCCTCTTTTGTTGTATTTTTAGGTTTGTAATACACAAACTGTAAACAGCTTTGGACAAAACGAGACAGACAGCCATTCTCACTCTCACTCTCACCCTTTACCAAATAACCTAACATGCATGTTTCTGGTCTGGAGGAAACCGGAGCACTCGGAGAAAACCTACTCATGCACAGGGAGAACACGCAAACTCCACACAGAAAGGCCAGGTGGAGAACCTGCAACCTTCTTTCTGCGAGGCGACAGCTTTAACCGCTGCAGGGTGGCAGCATATATTTGTAAAAAATGTATAAATTGAGATTTTGATGGCACCTCGGGGATTGAAAGAATTAACAAAGTACTGTTGCAAACTGTTTTTATTTGTTCAATATTTGTAAACATAGACCGTTACATGATCACACACATAGCTGCACATCACTTTATCATCACGTTTAAATGTGTATTTGTATTTAAAGTTGATGTCTTGAAACATTTTGAAATAGTTGATATCTAATTAAAGGAAAAATGTCTTTGAACTTTTATAACAACTTGATTGTTAATGCCTATTAGACACCAAAATGATGCCTTTTAACAGTTCATATTTCACAAATTCAGTTACAAATCTGCTCAGAAAAAAATTTGGTACCACTTACTCTATAAAAAATATCTTTTGAGAAACCGGTTTATAAAAATTGGTACCTTTATCACTTTCATCACCCATATGTTGACATGTTTCAGTCTACTGACCTGGAAATAAAGCCCTGCAGATTTATTTCCACCCTCATGTAACATTCAGGGTTCTGTCTCCCCCCCCCACCCCCCCGTCTTGGAGCTGTGTCAAAACACATCTTGGCGAGCTGTTGATTCATGGCATGTAAAAGCCATCCATGCTCTCTGACGTGTTTTACATTCCCACCTTATACCTCACACATTTTACACAGTGGAGCAATTAGCCTGATGATGACAGAGTCTCTAAACTTTCACTGTTGGAGGAATATTTAGCTCATGCTGAAAATGAAATGCCCTCAGGGTGATGGAAAAGCATGCAGTGGCCTTATTTTTTAATGGTTTTAAATTGATTTACAACTATGTGATTCATGGCCAAACCGTCAACTATTTCTGGATTGCAATTCAGAGTATTTGGTGCCCAAAAGCTATATCAGTCATACAACTGGACCGAATGCTGGGGACAGAAGAAGAAAATGCTTCTGTTAATTGGAAAGGTGTTTTGGGATTGAGGTAACAGTTTTGCTGAACCAATAATTTATCAGTTTTAATATTCTAGATAAAAGCACACTGGTCTGATAAATCAGGAATTTTCTACTCCAAGGTCACACTGATTGCTTTCAGTGCATTCAGACCAGTAATACGTGACCATTCGCAGGTTTAAAGCTACAGCTGGGATCTCTATCTCTAGACCTAATTTGTTGCCTTTCATATGTAGGCAAGACTGGACTGTAAATGAAGCATGTCTAATGGGATAATATTCTGTCAGGTTTCCAGGTGGAGCACAGAGTGGTATTGTTTTCCAGGAGATTCTAAGTGTGTCGAAAAGCCAGAGCTCTGTTGAGCAGGCTCTTTTGTTGCTTTTTGGGCTGTGTTGTTGGCGCACGGTGAAAGGTCTGCAGAGGCCTGCCAGCGGCGAGGTCATTGAAGTGTGAGCTTCTAGTAAACTGTGTCAACAGAAGTTATTTTCTCTGAATCAGACACAGCAAACAAACTGCACGACCGGGGTTTCACTGCATGTTTGAATTGGAACAATTTCTCCTGTTTTTTGAGTGCATTATCAGTACATTCTGAAAAAACTCAGATTCTTTCAAGTTCTTCCAATTTTTTTATGTTTCAGACTTATCTTTGTCATCTACTTGCACTCAGTCCTCCATATTGGCACAACAAAAACATGTTTTCACTGTTTGTTTTTGTTTTATTTTTCCTGTACTTAATTATTAATTTTCTTTACTTAGCATATTTTTGTCGTTACAGGCCACTTTACTGTTTGTATAAATGTTCAAAATAAACTTTCTCGCTCAATCTAAACCACCTCTGGCAGCAATATAATCCTCAAGTCCTTTTGGGAATGATGCTTGGCACACCTTTCCTCTGCAGGTTTCCCACATTTTGCTCGACAGAAACATTCAGGATCAACCAGTTTGGATTGAGGATGTCAGAGCTCAGCCACTTTCAGCCATGTTCTCTTGAGATGCTTCGCTGGGTTCAGGTCCAGATTTTGGCACAGACACATTAGGATTTAACAGTCTTTCATGAGCCGCTCGTGGGTTTGCTTGTTTCCACACTGAAGGGCGTTGTCTGGGTGAAATAGGAGTCTTTCAAATTGACATCACAAGACATATTCACAAATGCAAAAAAAACCCATGGATTTTCTGAAGGATTTTTATTACAACCTACAGGCAAATTACTTTTGGATTCAGCTGGATACTAATCAGAAAACCAAAATGAGCAATGTTGCTCTTAGTGGCATGCGTTCACATCCGTCCTTTGTAGAGTTACATGTAAAACCCAGCCTATTTTATATAAATGTCTTTGATTGGTATAACCCGGGGAATTCTATCTGAAATCAGATTTAACTCAAGAAGGGGAAGTACATGAATTCTGCAGAGCATTGCAAATACAAGCTTTTAGATTCATCTGGTTCCCAGGCTAAAAATCTTTCCTCCACCCTGACACTAAAACAGGTTTTTACTCATGATTGCTCCATATTTTTCTGCAGCAGACTAATCTCACACACCTCCTCCCAGAAAAGCATCTAAACAGAAGAATTGTGCTGTCAATGCATGAGACTTTAGGAAACAACTAAAAATGTTCTGGAGCTGGTTTCTTGTTGTTTCGGGAATGATGTTCTGAATGATTTTAGGAACAATGACTAAATAATTACTGTAAATAAAGGATAGTGTTCACAGACATCTCACTTTGAGCCATCTTTATCTTTTTAAAGCTGGATGGTGGTACCATCCAGCTTTAAAAAGATAAAGATGGCTCGAGTTTGGTAACTCGTTTTCAGAACTGTGTAAAAAAATTTTAAGAATGCAAGAAGAATTTTTGGAAGCAAAAACTAAAAAAAAAGGCCTAGCATTCCTTTGTTGGAGTCTTTTATACCAGAGTTTTAAACTGAGATAATCTAATCATGAAAATGTACGGAGTTTTAGCCTTTTTGGTCAAATTTTCAAAATAATGTGATGTGTAATTGCACACAACATCGTACGCAATCTGCAAGTGGCTGGAATTTGTGTTGGGGAAAACTTTTAGCTACAAACATACCAGATTTCAGCCCAATATCTGTAGAACAGACCTGCATTATACCCAGCCTTTTATTTTCTAAGGTCTAGGAGTTTCATTAAAGTCTATCCAGTGGTTCACAAGATATTTTGCTAACATGTCAGACAGAGCTGACTCCCATATGAAATACCCAAATTTTAAACAAAGTTCTTGTGCAATCTGTAGCATCTGAAGCGTGTATTAGGGATGACTCTCACTACTATGACACTGAATTTTAGCTCAATATCTGTAAGTTATAGACATTTTTTATAGCCAAACCTCTCCCAGTTGTTCATAAGATATTTTTCTAACAAGACAGAAGCACAGTTCGGTAAGTGTGATAACAAAGTTTGTTTGATGACATGTAATTTCAGGAGTTTTCTGTCTAAAGTGGCATCAGAAAACATTGAGAGAAGTGTATAATATTACAAACACTAATGTGAATAAACAGCGAAGTTATTCAGTGTGGCAAAAACCTTTTTCTCTGTGATGGATTACTGTGTTTTAGACATTCTGTCAGTGACGTGTCATGATGCTTTGTCATGCTACAGAGAAATGAATAATAGCAGATGTCTTCTTTTTGAGGAATGACAACATCAGTGGGAATTATGTGAGGAGAGCCCAGATATTCTGTTTAAGGAAACCTCTGCTTCAGTAGATACTCCACAGTGGAACATGACAGGAAATTTGGGAGGAAAACAAATGATGTCTAGCGGAGGTCTTGTGCTGGTTTTGACCCCGTGATGACAGGAACACATGGAGCCCAGCTTCAGTCCGCTGAGCTGCACAGCCCCATAATTTATCTTTAAACCAAAGTTAAGAATGCGTCATAGAACGTCTTTCTGTCTCTGCTAAGCCATGTGTTTGGTACACACACACACACATATATATATAAAGAGAGAGAGAGACACACACAGACATACACACATTCAGTTCCTGATCTGATTTTGTGGCAGGTCCCCCTGGAATGAGATTACATTAGAATTTTTTCAGACTGTTGTTAGTCTAACAGAGGTCATGTTTACATAAGTGGAGGAGCTGTTGACACGACAGTCCCGTGTGGGCTCGATCTACTGAAGCAAAAGGCAGCGTCGGGCCTTTAATGGTTAAGCTAATACACTATTTTCATATCACTGGGGCTGAGTCAAATAATTTAAGACATCAAAATAAAAATACTGAATAGTAGTTTTTAAAATACTTTTACATAGATTTCCTGAAACTGCGTGGCACCCATACATCTGAGCTTTGGAGTTATGTCAAATAATTCCAATTAAATGCCGTTGTGCTGCGTACACTGTATGCCTCAGTGCTTGTCTCTGTGTGTTTTTTTATGATTTGTGTGATTTTCTGCAGAAAAAGAAGGAACCTGGCTGAGTGTCAGTTGTACCAAGTGCAGATATTGTGCAATATTTTTTTCCCCAGGATGACCAAGTAAACTAACTGACCCAGTCAACAAAGGCAACAAGTACTAGCCAATCGGAGTTTGTGTTGTTGGCAGATGCTGCAACCAGACAAACTCGTCATTTTCATTAAAAAACAGGAGTAAGCCTAAATAAGCTTCCCACAGCTATAAATTCTTTCAATCATATTTACAGAAAAACAAGCCTAAAGTTGATTGATTAGGCCCCCTTTCCACCAAAAACATCCCGAGCAGTCAGAACATGAACAAAGATGTTTCAGGGATGTGTTTAGTTGTGGTACCTGTTGGCATCAGATCCTTTGTGCCACAGCTCCCATCAGATCGGGTCAGATCAGTGTTTTGTAGAGTTTTGAGGCTCTTTGAACACCTCAGCTGTGTTTGTTGAGCAGTTCTTCAGCAGTTTTTGGAGGAACCACTGCTGACGGGAGGTTTGAAGTCATAACATGATGGCTAATGGGTGTATAAGTAAAATAAATTGAACTGGGGTGGCAGCGGTGTGATTAAAGGAAGTAGGGATTTCCATTAGTAGCAATTTGTAAAATGAAATAAAGCTTTGAATACAAGTTGCAATACAAACCTAAATTTAAATCATTTTTGCTTTTTTATTGCACTGTTAAGAACTTTCGACAATGAGTGAGTCACCATCTTTGAAATAGGACATGCATATTTATTTAGAAAATGATAATACGTGTCTGTGATAGGCTCCTCATAACACTGTTTTTCTGTTTGTAGGTGTTAACAGTATAAGTCCATTGTTTGTGTACCAGCTATCACTTTGCACTGAAGTACAATGGACCGACATAAACTCTTGTAATGTAAATGCATCTCCTCTAATAGCATTAACCTGATGGTCCTTCATCATTTTCTTCATGCTCAGACCGTCCTGACTCACCTCCGCTGTGGCAGCTTCGGTCATTCTATACTGATGTCTGTGTTTACACACCATGTTATCCAGAGATGTTACCTACCACACACACATTAAAAAAAGCACATTCACACTCCATTTACACAACGATGTGTGCACTAAAAGAGGGATTTAACAGCATTACAGCAGCAACAGAGAGAAAAGTGTGCAGGGCTTTTGTTTGATAAACAAATCAGCATAGGTAATTAGTTTATGGGACTCGGCTGCATCGCTGCCCTGCAAGCCAAGCCTCGCTCACATGCTCCCTATTATCATATGTTGAATTTTTCATCAATGAACGTCCTAGAGGAGAAATGGGAAAGTGCAGATTCAGTTCAGTGGGAACATAAGGGCAAGGACAACTCTGTGATATTTTAATGTGACTCATGCTCGCACACTTACTGTACATATAATATGCGCTGCTAAACGATTTGTGAAGCCGTTAAAAGCGTGCCACCTCTAAAGAAATTAGTAGCTCTGACCACTCAGACAGCTGGCCAATTAAATGTGCCGGTTGTGGCTGCTGCTGCTTGATGTGTGTCTGGCGTCACGCAGAGGTGTGGATGGAAGGAGACACACACCTCTCCAGTGAAGGAAGAGAAGCCAAGAAAGCTTGGCTGTGTCTCTATCTGAGTGGCTGTGTGAGCAGATAAGGAAAGAAGCTGAGGCAGAGCTGCTGATTCTGGTTTTATTCCACACATACCCACCCAGCCCCCCTTATGCTTTCCTGGTCTGTCTTTCTCTGTGCAGCTGCAGGACTGAGAGCTGACCTGCATTAAGACATCAGAAAACGCCTGACGAGCTAATAGGAACAGTTTTCTAGAACATCTTCAAAGCTTGTTAGGCTGTGGAGGTTTGGCAGCGATTTAAGAAAATGTGCTATTACGGTTTAAATAGACTTTACCTAATCTGTACTGGCAGAGCAGCGATGCATGGACATCACCCAAACTCTTCTTTGCTAACTGCTGTCTCTATCTCCACATTAATGCGTTTATCAAACATGAACAAACAGCCTTTTTTTCCCTGTGTAACTCAGTGAATGAAAGCTAAGCCAGCATTCCTTCAGCCTCATTACTTTTTGAGCATTAACAGTATTTTTTTAAAGACTTCCATGCTTTTCAAACCTGATGCTGATGCAAATTTTTATTTAGTTTAGAGCATCCAAGCCTGTGGCATCTGACAGTGATTTGCTGAATCTCTGCAATTGCCTGATGGCTCTCATCCTCTTAGGCCACAGGGCCCTAAAAGGCAGCCAATCGCTGCCCGTCAGCGCTCTGCTGTTGGCAATTATAGGTCAGCATGTGTCACAGCCTCATTGTCTTCCCTTTGAATGGCTCAGCACTCGCTACCACCTCACTTACGATTTTCCTTTGCCATTTAAAGTGAAACTGAAGCCCAGTAACAGCATCCACACAGTTATATAAATAATAGTTTGTTTTTGATTTTTACCCCCTTTTTAAAGATTTTTAGACTAAGATTTAATGTCTGAATATATTGTCAGAAGCATCACTTCATTATGTTTGATATCCAAAGAACATATCAATGTTTTGGCCGAGTGATAACTATGAACTCTTTATCATTGGAAAACATTTCCAACATTTCTGCTTGGCACAGTATTTTTATTTTACAAAGCATTCAACCATCCACAAATCAGCATCAAGTTAGCTGCACATTGATATATAAATATAAAAAGCAACTTTTTCTCTGATCACTTATTTATGAAAGTTTTTTGTGATTTTTATAAATACAATAACGTTCTGTGCCCAAGAGTCAGTTCAATGTGTGGAACAATAACTCCTGCTCTATTTTTTAGACTCTTTGAGGAAAAACAAAACTTTCACAAAAGGAACCATTTGTTTAATAAATGTCCTCTTTGTTCATTTTTTTCACAGTTATGGGTTTATTGATTCACGGATTACCTCACAGATGCATTTATATTTAGCTGGTGGTTATTGCTTATACTCAATGCTGATGCTACAGCTATATTTTAATACTATAGGATATAAATTAAACTCCAATTAACTTACTTTTAGTGTTTTTGTGTTTCATACAAGCAAATATTCTCAAATATCCCATCAGGCTCTGACTGAAAAGTAAACAGACATCCTCTGTGTAGATTTGCCATCTTTGAACCTCTTGACAGATCTCGGAAATACCTCGAGTTTAGTGAAGTGGCTGCCTGTCTTTGTGGTTGTGTTTGTCTCTTTGAGTGTCTGATAGGCAAAGGGAGTGTTAACGCCTCGGTGACCACACGGCAGCTCACATGAGCACAATGACACCTTCCTGACGGGGTCAGCTCAGTCGTCAGAGACTTGGCCTCTTAACTGGCCCAAACACAATGATAACACTGCGCTGATCCTTTGGGCAAACGGAGAGGAGGATTGGGTTTCACTGACGTAAGGTTGAGGGAAATTCATCAGTGATCTCTGTGAAGTCTAGGATGTGTTTTCAGATAGTATATGCCACGCATAAGGCTGATAAATATGTTGTTTTCTGTGACATTCATTTGATCTTTTCACTACTTCCAGACTGATTTAGTTGATTTTATATGTTTTGCAAAGTGTTCAGTAGCTAGATTTGGATTTTATTAGAAGTTAATGTAAGGGGATGTTTTTATGTTGTTTGAACAAGAGAAAGCACTGAAGTTAAAAGTCATAAGTCAGTAAAAGTTTTAGATTATTTTTCACTTCGCTACACAACACCCTCTGCTAAGTTTTAATACCACTTCAATTACTTGTGTAGCGTTTCTTAGTTACCACCTAGCAAATGACAGAGGATTTTATCAGTGTTCCAACTTCATGTTCATTTAGCCACTACTTTAACAAAAAGGCAAAAAAACAAGAGCCAGTGTTTCTCTTTGTACTGTGAAAGAAAAGGAAATGTCATCTTAGCCCAAGAGGGGACACTTGAAGAAGGGCTTAAGGAAGCTAACTGTTAAAATCAAAAGTCTGCCCTTCATCAATGCATGGTGTTCTGGTGATGGGAAAGTTATGACCCTGACGATACATTAGTCTACGCACTGCTGCACTCTCTTTGTTCCTGACTTGTGAGATAAAGCTAATGTGGCTGAAGCCGTGCACTTTGTAGAGAAATCCCGAGGGAAGTTTTGGCTCATTGACAAGGGATTGAAGTTAGAGACACTGTTGTCGTGATTTCCTACTGAGGTTTAAAAAGTGCAGGGGAAGTTCAAAATTTAGAGTAAATCCCAAACACATGCACAGTTAAGAGGAAACTGTTGGCAGCCGCGAGTTTCTTTTTCTTAATGTCACCTCCCTCAGCCCAGTTTGGCTTTCCCTTCCAGCTACCAGCACCAACACCACCCACGCCCCCCACTTATGTTTGTGCTGCATTTGTTTTTATGACCACTTCAGTGATCCGTTGCCACTGCAAAGTTGTTGGTGTTAACACAGCTGAGGGAAATTACTCAGACTGTTGTTATTGCTTCTTACCTGGCTCCAGGCTCTCTTCACGTGCAGGAAGTTTTTGCTGTTCGCTTTGGGTGCAGATTTGTGCAGGGACTTTCTCTTAGACACATAAACACAGCCAGTTTGCTACAAAGCAGCTGTCATACCTGCATCTTGTCAACACAGCCTCTCTTACCTTAGCTGTCAAACAAAAGCTTTACAGAAAAAACACGGGGTCTGTAAAATTAATGGTATTATCAATGAGTTAAATAACTCTGCCTGGCAACACACAAATGAAAGTTCAGTTGAGATTGTTGTCTAAACCATTAAAGTGGCGTTTCAAACATGACATCAACACACAGAGCTGTAACCAAATCAATAAAAGGAGGTTCACGTCTTAAAGATACAGTACATTTGAGAAAAATCTAAATCTGCCTGGAAAAGATTGGTGGGCATCTCTTCATTATTGCTAAAGTTATTTAACTAACAAAGTTATCAGTCTAGTTAACTTTACAGCAAATCAATTTTTGGTACACAAGACTATCAGTAAAAAGCAACTTATTGTACTTTAGAGGCCATTTAGATGGTTCTTTAGAGCTGAGAAAGTCTTCTTTTTCTTTTGTAAAGTCACATCGTTGCACAAGCTCAGTAGCTTTACTCAAAGAGGTTAAATACATTTGTCTTTCCATTTTATTTTTGTTATAAAACTATTTTAGGGATCTTGACAATGACAAAAGACATAAGACTTCCCCGCTGGGACTTGCTAGAGTTGTAATTGCACTTGCTTACATGTTTTGGACAAAATAACTTAATGAACTGGCTTATGTTAAGCTTTTATAGTAACGATAGGGGGTAAATCCTGAATATGACAGAATTAAAAGTACGTTCTTTATTGAATGTTTTTATTGCTCGCCTTGGAAGTTGTGCAGTACAACTCCCAGCCAAACTTGGCATAAACACTTCATACACACGTTTTTAATCATCTTTTTATCGCTGTTCAATGATGCTTTTATTAAAAAAATGTAATCAGAAATATTGCTACATGTGTGTCTAATTTGCAATCACAGTCTGCGCATTCTCTATAATTTGAGTCTCTGGAGTCCAGGTGGTTGAGTGACAGCTGTGAGCTGGGTAATATCCATCAGTGCGGGTTTGTCGGCACTTCTGTGGGCTTTGTTGGTGGTATTGTGGGGGAGCCAACTGCAGTAAAGGCTTTTATGATGTGGCAGAAGTTGATTCTGGGAGTTTGTGCCAAGAGCAATCCAGATGTTACTCTTCCAGCTGGTTTCAGGGTAATTCATTCATTCAAGATACGGATGACACGGAGCAGTGATTTCAATCTACAGGGAGGGTTGTCAACAGTTTGAAGCATCTGTGTCTGACACTTATTAGCCTTAAAAGTTTTAAACCCAACAAATAATACCCAATGCCTCTTTTACCCATTCTTACTTTTCTTGCAGGGAGTTGGTGGCTGGTTGGCAACTCTGGAATAACCGCAGACCTTGAACTTTGAAAAGGGACGTTTGGTCTTGCAGTAATGCCTCACTAGCAGCTCTTGGTGCCCAGCTTAAGACTGTAACTTTAGAGCCTCATTGTCATGCTCCATATCCTCCTGGTGACCTTGAGCCCAATTATACAGCTGACCCAGGCTTGATGATATAACCTTGGGCGTATTTGGGGGTCTGCTGGGGCTCAGGGGTGGACCTTGTGTCTATCGTGACATGTCAGCTCTTTGCGTTAACCAGGCACTTCCTTGAGTGGTCCCATTGAGGGCTAGGAATGAAGAGTGGCTGCCATGCTCGGCTCAGATCTTTTTCATGTAGCTAAAACGTTGGTTTCTGGTTTGAGTGACAAAGAAGTGACATACAAAAAAAAAAAAAAAAATTGGTAATACATTTTCTTTTTGAACGCTCTGCACAAACTTTTGACTTCATCATTCTAATGAAGCACTATGCATTTATATAACATGCATGCACATTGAAATTTATTGCATTACCAGTCAAGCATGCTCAGCTGCGGTGCATTAATGTGCAGCATGCTTACTATGCACTATAAACTCTGGAAAGGCTGGCTGTCACTGTTGAAGTGTTTCCTAATGGATGAGGAGTTGATTTACATTTCCAAAGGCATATAGCCGCAAAGGAATTCCTACACAAGATTCAGTTGAAGGTAAAGGTTAATGGTCCGTCAGGTAAACATAATGCAGTTTTTGGCCTGTCTCACCAACGTTTCAGGCCAGAACATGGATTTGGAGCTTAGTAAAGAAACTTTAGTGTTAAGCTGGGGTTTCAGGTGTCAAAAAAGGTTGGGAATTTCGGTTTAACGATAAGCCTATTCCTGGTTTTTGTGTCTGCTTGTTTGCAAGGTTTATGTGATGTCAATTGAGTTTTCTGAACTGGACTGGTTGAACTGGGTGGTCTGAGGTCAAAATGTACGAAAGCACTAAAAACTGTCCAATCATTTTCATGACAGTAAGATTAAAAAGCAATGTAAATTATATTTTTTGTTTAGTGTTGGTTGTAAAAATGTCTGACAGTTTTTTTATCAAACAGTTACATGCATTCAGGTTCCTCACTTGTCATTAGTGTTATATTTTAAGTAGCTGGTGACCTAATTATTGAGGAATAGTAGTAGTTTATCCTCAGGCCTCACGCTGGAGCCTGGAGATGTTAACAGGCTCTGTCTCAACCACACACATTATAAGGTAGACCAAACGTCCCCACCTTCTCTTGTTGCTTGGAATTAATGTAGACATTTATGAGTGCTGTATTTTGTATTCATGTTTCATGTTCATTCATGTTTTGTATTCCTGTTGTTATTTGGTTCTTTAAGCCCCCCCACACACTCATGGTGAATCTGAAACCTGTCCTGGGAAAGGGGATGCTGTACCCGCTCTGACTTAACTTCCGGGTTCCCATACGGTGTCCAATGTTTCCTTACATGTCAATAGTCTGCCTCTGATCTGTAAAAGTTTTGCTAATAAAAAAAATCCCTTATAATCTGCTATTGTTCTAGTTTATGAGAGTATGACTATTCAAAAGTAAAGACTTTGTACAAACATTCATACTCCTGTGGCCACAGATCTTTCTGAATTTAGTGAACTCTGCTGTTTTCTGCTTTTTCAACCAATAGATTAAATTCAAAATACTATTAAAGTATATCTAATAAACTCTAAATATATGTTTAAAACATAGTTTATGATGAGCTTTGTGATCATCTCACTCTTCAGGAAACATCAAATACAGTTCAAATGTTTTACTCATCAAGATGAATATCTTGACATTGTAATCTTTATAACATTTGTAGGTTTTTACAAAAAAAAGATATTTAGAAATAATAAACTTCAGGAATCTTCAGGAAAAGTTTCAATAAATTTCATTGACTCTTATTTGGCAAAAAATACCTTTTCATTCAGAAAAGAAAAGACAGGACACTTCTTTTTTTCTTAAAATAAGATTTTTAATATTACTTATTATCATAAAGATATATTTACACACTTTACAGAAATAGAAAATAAAAACACAAAGCTACGCATGAAAGGAAAAAAAATAAAATAAGTACTCCAAGAGCTAAAGCTTATCTTTTATAAATTAGAAACCAAAGGTTCAAATATGTACACAGTATTTCAACCATTTCTGATACACTTGTTTTATTTATTTATTCATGTCATTTATTTTTGCC
This sequence comes from Kryptolebias marmoratus, assembly GCF_001649575.2. Classification (NCBI taxonomy): domain Eukaryota; kingdom Metazoa; phylum Chordata; class Actinopteri; order Cyprinodontiformes; family Rivulidae; genus Kryptolebias; species Kryptolebias marmoratus. Next base: position 21,795,328 of record NC_051438.1, on the reverse strand, counting down.
CAGTTCAACATCGAAACAGAGACAGGGACTGTACATTTGGCCTGGTGAGTAATATGAGCACACACCATGAACAGAAGAGAAGTTTCAGGAGTAATACATCGTCTTTCAAATCTGCTTGAGACCTAGTAACACTGGTGTGATGCTGTGTGAGCCTACAGACTGGATTTCTCCTAAGATTGTTTTGAATGTGACTGTTCTCGCACACAGTGGTTACAAAGATGGAGAATGTGTTGCAATCAAGGCGGGGGTGGGGGTGTGGGGCGGCCTGTGCTATTCTGGGTGTCGGAAGTCTCATTTTGAGGCTCCAAGATAATGACAGATCATTGTCATTTCTCATGAGAGTTAGAATCTAGTTATCCTTTGGATTGCTCAGCCAGTGGAAAAGTGTCTGATTGAATATCAGCCACTCGATCCTGCAGACACCCACTTCGAAGGCCAACGTGATACAGTTTGATGGGATTAGAGATTCACAAGGTAAAATCATGGAATGTGTAGCGTGCCAGCTCTGCTTCCACTTCTGCAATCAGTGAAATGTTTGATAAATATCAAAAGGAATTTTATCTGGTAGAGAACTGAGAATAGAGTGGCTACGAGATTAAAAAAGAAACAAAAATACTGAAGTGATCTGTGTTTTTAAGGGAGCTTTTTGTGGCTAAACTAACCTGCTTCTAACTCTTCTTTTCTCCACACACATCCACATCTCATCCTTACTTCTTACACACTCCCTGACAACTGCTTTGGGACAGAATTACTCAAACAAACAAAAAGGGGACAGAGCAAAAACTAAAATTCTACCAGGAAAACATGCTGACAAGTGCATAGAAACATTACTCAGGCCTTGTGATGGTCACAGAGAGGAGGAATTGGAAAAGAGGCGTTGAGAGGATAGGAATCGTTTCTCTTGTGTGTTAGCCTTGCTGGAAAAGACCATTAAGGAAAATGGTTTTGCTCCCCGAGCATAATGTATTGGTTTACCATTTCAGTTTTAGCCTGGACACGCTTGTCCTTCTACACCACCAGGCCCATTAACCTGATGTGCAGGGGAGGGCTGTGAGCTATGATCTACAAGAAGAGAATGCCTGAAAGCTTTCACGTGTCCACGACATATTGTGCTGCAGACTACTTTTTTTTCTATTTTGTTACATCCACAAAAGATACAGCTTTTTACACTGTATTCAAAAAAGTAAGCTTTGGACAACCAGCTAGACAAGAATCAGACAAAAGAAAATTGTCACAATACACTGGAAAACCATTCCGTACCAAGAGACTCTTGTTTTTAAGGGTGTATTTTTCCAGCAGCATAATGGAATTGCAAAAAGTGCAGCCTTGCAAACCCATACAGAGAAGTGTTGGAGCAAAGCCACGTCTATTTGTTGGGACTAGTTGACACCAGAAGCTTTGGATCTGTGGGATATTTGGTTTTTTGTTGGTTTTTTGTTGGTTTTTTGGATATAACTGACAACCAGACTGAGATTTAAAAGAGTAACTTGGTTTGCTCTGGTCTCTGAAAGGGCAGCATGGCTGGTGCAGATGGTGAGGTTACATTCATGAAGAACAGTGCGGATACAGACGTTGCTCGGCTCCTTTACAATAACTTCTGAGATGGGGAGGGGGGGATATATTGATTCGAGCCCCTTGCCATGACCCAGTCTACTTTCAGCATCCTGCGGCTTTGAACTTTCATCCCCGGCTCATTTCATCCTATCATCTTCTCCAATAAGACATCCTGAGCAAAGCCGTCTCACCCCCGAGGAGCATTAATAAAATCTACATCTCTGTCTGTGGAGGTATGAAAAAATAATGCTAGAACTGAAATTATTACACTTCACAGTGCCCTAGGATTTAATGCATTTTTAATCAAGGTGAGCCTGGCTGGGTGGATTACCACTGTGATTTTAGATGCTCTCTTAATAAAAGCTTCTCATGCTGGGACTGAGAAGACTCTACATTTTATTATAATATTTGCATGAAACATGGCGAGAGGGAAAAAAAAAGTGTTGGGAATCTGGGTCAATCAGTTAGCAGATAATTGTGTGGTCAAAACTGATTTAAACTAAATGAGTTTGCTATTTGAATTGAAGCAAAACTTCCACATAGAATATATATGAATAAAAGACTTTTTGGAAGCTGTTCTGCACGCCGAAGACACCAGAAAACTGCACAGCCCTAATGTGTGATATGGTTACAATCTGAATCAGCAGGGGTTCGGAGATTGAAAAGGGGGGGGGGTGTGGTTTTAGTCTAAGCCAGTTTAACAATGAGCTCAGACTAAGTGGCCCCAGCCAACCTTGTGGAGATCCATCTGAGAAAGATTAACTTTAGGACTTAATGAGCGTGCTGATCAAAACCACGACCACCTGTGCTGTGGAGGGGCAGATTAAAAAGGCAACTGTATCCAACTTAATGTAAGTAGAAATGACTGAATCTCCAAACACAATAGTGGCTAAATTGGTGAATAAATGCACGGAGATTAAAGATGTAGTATATGAAAATATGCTCATATAAGTTTGTATGTTTGCGTTGAATAAATGCACAAAATAGACTGCTCTAGTACAAGCCTCTATCACAGCACCCTGAGAAAAAAGGAAATAAAACTATAACACAGAAATAAACATAAACAGTAATATATTCCAGTATGATGGAAAGGCATAGCAGTTTCTTTTCTATGATAAATATTGGTCAAAGGGTCACACCTGCCGTATGCTGAATATTAAAACAGCCAGAGCACTAGTGGTAGGCTGATCATGGTGGCGTGTTAACAACTGAGCCGGCGTTTGCTTTGAAATGGCTCCCTCAACTTGTTTCCCTCGCTAACTTTGCCCGACACGGGATATCTGTTTGCAGAAATTTAAAATGCATAATGTATCAGTGTATCAAGACTTCAAACAAGAGGTAATGTGTTTTGCTCTAACCTTTCATTCCTCCGTTCCTGGCAGCATTGTGGAGAACGTTTTTATTTGGCACTTCATTAAAAGGCAAAGGCGGTCTGTCGATGGAGCAAACTGCCGCTGCCAGTTAACAGTCGTGTAGAGCAGCTGCGCAGGGCAGCGGCGCGGTGAGAAAGGCTGGGGGCGGGGGGGGATCGGGGACAGGATTGGGGTCAAAGGACTCCTTCAAGGTGGGACATTTTACAGTAACCTTGTCAGAAAACCCCCCTTCCCCGAGGTGTTAATGAGTTCAGAAACACCAAAATAGCTTTGGATTACAGAATGTCCTAAACGAGGGAATAATTCTGTCGCTTAAATAAAATGTGCTTTCTTTTCAGTCCAGCTTTACTTTGCATGTGGACGTACTAACATTTTAAGGAACAAAGCACCATTAAAAATGATAGTTAAGTGATGAATATAGTCTGCGGTGATGCCTCATCTTGTCCTTTTGCAGCAGACGCTCAGAGTATCATAACAGAACTTTAAAACTGACACTGCCCTTCTGCACGATCAGCACCCTCACCTGCTTGTTAAGTAGCTACGCAGCAATGAATATCAGCGGCTGAAGTAACCTTGGATCTGAGACATGTGAAGAATACATCCTGGAGAAGTGACAGATGCTTTAAGACTCAGATTGTTTTGACTGGGCTCCCTCTCCACCACATGTCATGCAAAGAGTGTAAGACACTCGGAAAAGTCGCTATGATTGGGCTCTATTAAGCAAAATAATAGGAAAATTGAAATAAAAGAAAAAAAAAAAACACTTGGGATAAGACAGAGATAAATAAGTAGTGAGGGAGAAAGAGAGAGACAGAGAAATAGAGTCTGGTAGCTCAGGCTCAACACCCCCCACCCACACTTTCCCTTGCCTCCTTTTTTTTCCTCCTGGAGCTGAGGGTGAGCGGCTTGTCCTGATTTTTTTGTGGACAGAGTTGCTTGGAGAACCAGCAGGTGCTATGGACATCACTCTTCAGGCTGGGCAAGCGTAGGCCCTTCATTGCAAGGCCCCCCAAGGCAAAGGAAGAGCATAGAAATCAGAACCTGGGGGAGGGCGCTCAAAGCAGTGCCTGCAAAGCAGGAAAACACAGACAAAATGCAATCAGCATCATTTGTTTCATAAAAATCTTACAACCATTTAGATAAGATCTTTATTCAGTCTGTGTTATTATTTTTATTGTATTGTCCCAAAATGTCACCTGACAATACAGGCTATTTACAACTAAAGAAACAGACACGGAAAGAGATTTTACTTATTCATTTTGGATGGATGAGTCACTTTTGAAACTGCAAGTTACATGCAATAAAAACAGAATAGTTACAGTTTTAGGTAGGATTATAGTTTGTACAAGTTTATCTAAATAATATTCCTACAGAAAACATGACAAGGCTTAAAAATCTATACTTGTATCAAGCACTTAAAAAGTAAGCAGTCAATAGTTTGTTGCACTAGTTTAATGGGACATATTGTATTTTATTTTTAATTTAACATTGTTATTTTGTTATTTAATTTTATTTTTGTTTCATTTTGCTAAGAGACATCATATTCAAATGGTTTCCAAGATCCTGACTTTCTCTCACAGATGGAGGTATTTGTGAAACATCCAGCCTCGTATGCTTTATCAGATTTGAGTTGAAAATTTCTTAAAGCTTGTCTTTCTGCTCTGCCACTTGTCTGCACAAAGACTGATGTCATTTGAAGTCATGTCAGCACGGCAACAGGAGATAGAAAAAGAAAAGCATGCTTTTCAGAGGACGTAAAATCGTCATCTTCCTTTATACAATGCAGACATTCAACATCCTCTGCAATAAGGGTGACCCTCAGTGAGCTCCTGTTCAAGCTTTCTGTCTGTTATCACGCAAACCTTGAAGAAAACAACACCTCAGACATGTTCCAACCAGATTCCTTGATGTTTGATTGGACAGGGCAGCAGGGAGTAAGACAAACATTTGTATATCTTGCTGTCGAACACAAACCCAACATTAAACCATAGTTTGGAGATGGGATCATTACTCAACAATATACTTTTTTTTATCTTCTCTCATCTTTTATCGTCTCCTTTTCTGTGAATATTTTGGGAATTTCAAACAACATGGTCCATTTACTGATAAAACCCTGCTCTTCTTTCAAAACAGCATTTTTCATTCTCATGTAATGTGATGTGAACTGATTTATGGAGCAACTGATCTCCTCCATTGCTATTTGTTGTTGTTTTTGTGTTTTTCACATGATGTCACTACAAACTCTCAAAGTCATACTACATCACCTTGTGAGTCTATGGGAGGAGAAACAGACCTGTGCTCCACAGTCTTTTGGTGGGAAACTTTCAAAGACTCGTTCACTGAGTTTTCTCACACTCAAGGCCACGAGGGGTTTCCACAAATTCCCCGTGGCTTTAAATCTGTAATATCCTGTTGTCTTCTGGACACCGGCATGTCTTAGATCCAGGAGTTGTAATAGCATGGTTTAATCTGAGTCTACTTAGATGCTCAAAGAGGTTGACCCAGGTTGCAATCTTTCTTCTCAGAGCTGCTCACATCTGGAATGTGTAATGATGAAAAATCCTAGTTGCCTCAGGTGTCATAGAGAATAAAAGATGAGCTGCCTTTGACACTGAAATGGGGTGATGTTGCTAAATGGCACAGGCAGCAGGATGGACAATGTCAAGGAAATCATTGTGTTTTTACCCTCATATAAACAGTGTTGCAGTTTTGTTCGGTCCGGTAATGACACAGTCTGTCTGTGTTCGAGTCTCAGTCTAGCTTTGATCAAACAAACTGCATCTCCAGCTGTTTTCAGAGGTGGTTTTCCCACCATCAGCACAGGCGGGAGAACAAAGCAGGAAACATGAGGAAGAACAGAACCTTTCAAGTTGATGTTTTAGAACTGGAGACAAGCTCATGCTAGATGTCAGGTCTCATGAAGGCTTAATTCTCACTGTCAGTCTGTGATCAAACTCTACTGGAAAAAAAAAGACTTTTTTTTGTAGACTCAAGCACAATCACTAAAATACAACTAATGACAGCTTAGCTTCCAGTGTTGTGGAAAAAGTGAAGAAACTTGTGTTTGGTTGATTATTTCTTTGTTGTAACAATTTTTCCTGGCAACAAATCTTATAATTCTGTTTATTTCCCTTTAAATGGAGACACATTTATTAGGAAAATGTATTTGTGGTTTAAGTAGCAGAGTTCAATATTTGGGTTGCGCCTATGAAAAACCTGTCAAATCTCTGCCAATGCCAAACAGCTTATTCTTTTACTGACTCTTGTTTTGAGCTTCTGGTATCCCAGAACAACCAGCGGCAATCCCTTATCTCCACACTTTGGGACCAAACTCTCCTCCAAGATGACAACGCTGGCCCCCACAGAGCAGGGATCATCAGAGACTACCTCTACAATTTGGGAGTGGAGAGGATGGATTATCCTGCCTGCAGTCCTGACCCAAGTCTCATTGAACACCTGTGGGATCAGCTTAGTGTGCTGTTCAGTCCAGAGTGACCAACACAACCATATTGTTTGATTTGCAGCAAATTTTGGTTGAAATATAAGATGCCATCCCGCAGCAGTGTGTGACCAAGCTGGTGAGCAGCATTAGGAGGAGATGCCAGGCTGATGTGGCTGTGTATGGTCCTTCCACAGGCTCATGAGACCCCTGTTTGTTAAATGAATAAAATGGTAAATTGCCAATATGTCTTGTTTCGTCAGACTTCAATCCAATAATCAACACAGCACCAAACAAGAGTCAATAGCAGAATACGTTGTTTGGGATTGGCAGAGAAGATTTTGCAAGTTTTTTGTGGAAGCAACCCACAAACTCAACTCTGCTGCTCAACCCACAAATGCACTTTCCCAGCAAATGTGGCGGCGTTTAGAAGAAAATAAACAGGCTTTCCAACAGTGTAAGATTTATTGCCAGAAAGCATTGTTACAACAAAGAAATAATAAACCAAACACAAATTTCCTTACTTTTGTGCTCGGTACATATGGGAAAAAAAACCCTCCTTGAATGGAGTGAACTATGAACTCAACAATAATGAGCGGAGCCATTGAGAGAAGGCGAACAAAAAAAGGAAATCTTCAGCATGTTGTGGTTTAAGTGGTGTTTGCGGAGACAGCATTGTGACTCACTGAGCCGTTCACTTTTACAGAGCTTCACAGCTTCCTGAAACTCCTTTTATTACTTGGCCAGCGTTCTGGCACCGAGCATCAGCTCTAAACACTCAACTCAGTGAGAGGATTCTCACATTTTATTGGCAGAGAGAAGTTTTAAGACCCATCTTGTCCTTCAAGTGCTACTATCCTGGCTCACTGTTTTCACCTTTGTTATGAGTCTCTGGAGTCTTGCTTTTAAAGAGGCTTAACCCAGTTCAGAAAAATACAATAAATGTTGATTGTCCATAATTTTCTACAGATTGTAAAACATCTCTGGGTGCAGAATTTCCAAACTTCGACAGCTTTGATCATGTCTCCTTTAAAACTGATTAACAATGCTTTGACACTCTCTGGCTGAATCCACTTCTCACAATGGATTTAATTTACGGTGGACCTCTGCAGGTCAGTGTGGATCAGTTGAGACCTCCTGCAGGGATATTGTGTCTTGGCGAGTTTCCCTGTCTCTCACATTGTCTGGAAGAGATGTGAATGTGCTGCTCTTGCCTCTCACACCAACATCCATAAGTTTAAACCTGAATATACATTTGATTGAGTTATTTCTACTCATCTGCAGTGCATTTTAGTTCCTCTGTGTCATTTGATTTGATTGAAATCTGTTTGTGTTCAGTGTAGAATAAAATAAAACTATGAAAAGTTGTCAGGTGAAACATTATCTTGTTTTTCCTGACAGCAAGTTAAACATTCCCTGTGCAAAAAAACTGTTGCTGCCGTGAAATCCAACTCTACAAATTATTATTTTTGGAGAAAAGGTTTTCATTTACTTAATCATGCAGAGAGTAAAGATTTATTCCTTCTGAAGAGTGGTTAGGTTTCTAAGAATAAATGTCTTCTGTGATAGGAAATAAATGACAGAGATTTTAACACAAACTTTGTCATTTTAGGCAGGTATTCAAGCTGGTAGGCTAAGTCCACCAGTCCGCTAGGGAACAAGCTTTCAGAGCCAACAATAACATCCTTCAGTTGACTTTTGGTCCGACTGCAGTAGTCGTTAAGTTTCCAGTGTTCATGTTAACTTTTTCAGTTTGTCATCAAAAACATCAGAACTAATTCTGCCAACAAAGTATTTCAGCACTGAACTTGTATTTTTTTTAATCCCTCCATGAAGCTGTGTTTCCTCACAAGTATAGTCAGCAGTTATGATTTAATATTTTTAAAGGTATTTTTTTTTGTATTCTCTTGAGAAGTTTGCAACCCTGACTTGACAGAAAACTGCTCTGCTGGGCAGACGCAGCTAAGACAGGCATATTGTTTTGTTAAAAGACTCCATAGAGGATAGAGGCCTTTCCGCTATGCGACAGTGATTGTTTTATTGACGGTTTGTTGTTGGCGAAACTCACCTTGCTCTAGAACGGCATGGGCCCCTTGTGGGAAAGACGGGGCCGTGGGCGTCTTCTCTTGGCTGGTCTGTGGGTCTGACCACCTCTCACAGGATTCTGCTGGGCCATTTTTCTCACTGTAGCTGTCTCTTCCAGCCCTCTGCCATGCTCTGTGGAGGCCATGGGACCTGGAGGACACACACACACACAGAGGGGTGTTCAATTAGACACACACACAAAAAAATGTTTCAGCATTAGATAATGTTACAAAACTTCTTCTAACTCGGGGTATACCAATGTGCTCATGAGCCAAATCCGTCAGAGCTTAAAGCAAATATGTAGCAAAATCCTAACAGGGATCAGATGGGTAATGGATGAGGAAACCAGAGACAAGTCTGAATGGATGTGTGTGAGAGTGTGTGTGAGCTGCCTTTAAGCCCACCCAGTATTGTTGCTCATCAGGTCAATGTTGTCCAACACAAGGAGGCAGAGGAGAGAAACTCAACCCTCGTGTTTCATGTCTCCATCACTTTCCCTGGAGTTTACAAACGACACACATCACGCCTTGTGGAGGTGCATCGTGTCGAAGGATTTGGTGGAAGCTCGGGGATGAGTTTAATCGTGGCGTGTGGATGTCCCAGCTGCGTGTGTTTGAGAGTGATCCCAGATGTTTTCAGTCATCTTTCAATAAGTGAGGCCTGATCCCCTTAAGCTCCTTTTTCCCCGTGGTTTGGTTCACCCCAAGTGCCTGTGTGACCTCTCAACCTAATGCAAACTGACAGACGTCCTTTGTTTCGCAGCGTCTTTATAAAACATGGAAGATGTGTCAGGGCAAGTGAAATTTAGGAAAAAGCAATAAAACTCATATAAGTGGTTAAATATTAAACAACCACATGTTGATCCCACATTTATAAAGTGATGAATTTGTGTTTTTAATCAATTCATCTCCTGAGTTGAGGAGTTATTGAAGCAAAGCTGAGTGAAAACAGTCCTACATTCCTTATAATCAAACTTCTTTCAACAGAAGTTTAAAATCAGTGATTTTAATATAATCAGACTTCTCCTGGAATACACCATGCATACTTCTGACCTTTCTAAACTTTTATGTTTGAATTTGAGACAACAGCCCGTTCACAGCCAAACCCCATCAGCTTTTCACTTTTTCTTTGTGCATCTCTCATCAGAAAGCTGATTGGCATTATTCACAAGAGGTCATGACATTCCTGTCTCCTCCCCTCTGAGAGGCTGGCACCATTTTTAGAATTCCCCAGAGAATGACCTTCTTTGGCTTTTACAACATCCTGGGTGAGGACGCAGCTTAAGATAAGTCAGCCAGTTGACTGCAGAGACTTGTAAAAGCAAAAAGCGTACCGAGGGTAGCAGCTGAGCAGCTTAGAAAAGCAGAGATGATGCTAAGGTTTGCAGTTTCCTTAAGATTCTTTTAATCAGTTGGTGAGCTGGTAAACGGACAAGCTACAGCTGCAGCCCTAAGGTGCCAAATGGCTGAAATTTTTGGGCTGATTTTAACATCCTGGAGTCAGTCTAAAAAAATAAGATCTTTTTCTTTAACAGAGTGCAACTTTCTTCAAGTGCAGTAATCAAAACACAATTAGAAGAAAGGCAAAGTCTTTCTTGAGCCTTTATTAACAATAACTTTCAGCTGTAGCTCCATAAAAGCTTTTGATTTATAAGAACAACTTAAAAAGAAGGAAGAAGAGGAGAATTTCAAGCTTTCAGATTGAAATGATGAAATGCAGAGCCAGACAGCTTGCTGAATGTTTTCTCTGAATAGCCTTGAAATGCCAGACATCTGATGTTCCATTTCCACACTAATCTTCTTCCGTATCCGTATTACACAGTATATTTGTGGGCTAACAGTAGGCTAATTCATTTCAGCAGAAAAACAAAACAAAACAAAAGTTAGCTGCATATTTCCACATCTAAAGCCCATTTTTGCCCTTTTGGAGCTTTAATCTGTACATTATCCTATTGTTATTGTTCCAGATACACTGTGAATAAAGGACATTGACACTGTCTGGGGGCATTCAGTTTATTTCTTTCAAACCCAGGAGCTTGGATGTGTTTGAGTAGATTTTGAGGCTGACAGAAGTATTTATAAGGAGGTCCCGTTTCTCTTGATTTGCCCCGTGAAAAAACACCCTCTTCATTTAGATGCAGATCACACAGAAACACAAGAATGCCAGCGGACTTAAAAACAAAACTAGTTTGTTTAAAAAGTTCACCTGCAGATGTTGTTTCAGTTAATATAAGAGATTCTTATTATAAACAAGACGTGCAAAGCACCACAGGTATTCAGGAAATGGAGATAAATGCACATAATAAAAACAAACAAAGTTTGTTTCCTCTCGCGTAACTGAAACTGTCATGAAGTGGGGGAAAAAGGGTCAAAACTGAAACAACTTTGGAAAGAAGCTGTTTGCCCATTCAACAAGCAATTTGTTTCAACCATAAGGCTTTAAACCCCAGTGCCAAACTTCAGCTGGTGTTTAGGTTACAGTCTACTTTAAAAAGTGCTCAAAACCCCGTGAAACACACACACGCACACACACACATTCTCACACTGCAGTGCAAGTTGGTAAAGTAATTGTACCTCGGCTCACACAACTCATCTCCGGGTGGCTCAGCCTGTCATAATCCAGGTCCATAATGAGACAATTTAGATGTCTCCTGTCAATGCAAGCTGTCAGCCACAGCTCCGCACTGGGCTTTCAAGGGAGAGCATTTCACGATTCTCCTGACAAATCTCAACCTATCCTATCTGGCTACAGGAGAGAAAAGTGTAATGAAAGCTTCTAAAAATAAGCCAGCCTTAGTGATAAGACTGGCAGTATAGATTAACTCTTGCAGACTGGAGGGAAAGGGAAATATATGGTGACAAGTAGCTTTTTGTCTCAACCAGTTGGTGGTGGAACTATGTGGCAGAAACCGATGCTCTTGAATACGATCTTTTGATTGTGTCTGCAGGATGTATAGATCAGTGGATAATGCACATTTCATCTCTAAAAACAAAGAAATCTCCATGATCTTATTGCTTTGAAACAAGACCCAGTTACCCTGGTATCATGTCTGATCTTATAATGTTTATGTTCAGCTGGTCAAACACAATAAGAAGCATTTTATCTCAACCCCTGTGACCTTGGACCCCCCGTTTTGCCCTCTTTCTGACATATCTCAACACATCTTCCCTCACTTGGTAATTCCTTAATTAAAGTTTAATAAAGGGGGAATTTCAGGAATGCTTTGTTATTGCTGCCACTGCTCCTTGCGATGCTGCTACATATAAGGTGAGTGGGTATATGGGCCGAGGTAAAAGTGATCAGTCAGAAAAGAGAGTTTTAGATGGTGGCACAAACTCTACTAATGATGAATAGCTGCATGGCTGCTCCATATTCCCCTGTCCTAGTTTCACCAACGACTTGTGTGATTTCTGTTGTTGTCTTCTTCAAATGGTCCCGCTCTTTGTCTAATTACGGCCCTACAGAAAGTTCTGACACTTTATCCCTGTTGATTCTGCAACAGTCCATCAGTGGAGCCCAGAGAGAGATATCCATCTTCTGCTTGTCGATCCAGTAGGATGAGTAAAGAAAAGTGTCTGTCCTCTAGTTCGATGCCAAGTTCATCAGCTGCCCTGATGTCTGGCAGGAACAAACTATACATCACAGGGCCGTGTCAGTGCAGAAACTCAGCATGGCAAATGGGCAGGAGCTGCTTATTAATAGTTGTAAAGCTGATTTATGTGCATCAACTGCCAAAACAGCCACATAACAAATGTGTGCACTTGTAAATGAATCCACAGTGTAATGGTTTTTCTGCCACCGACAGATTAAACTGTGCTGGCCTGGAAGTCAAACTACAGCAACAAGTGCACAGAGGCCAAACATCAAATATAGAAAATGCACAATGAAGAATGACCGCAAAAATGTCATCCCAGCTGCATTTAATTTTCTTTGTCACTGCAAATTGATTTGTTGTCCTCTTGAATTATTCTTGTTTGTTTACCAGTGTTGCTCATCTCTCATCAAACCCATCATGAATCTGTCGTGTGCAATCCCATAGATCATTTTCACGGTCGACTGAGCTTTTCAAATCTAATCTCTCCTCTGTGTGTTTTCTCCACACTTGGTTCATTGCTTACCTGATATCTCTCCATCCTGCTTACTGCGTTTTGTATGAATGTATCTTTAGAAGTAAACAAAAAGCTCCAAGTATGGAAATTGATTTGTTCAAATGTGAGACGATGCTTTAGTTTGGTTATCACCTGCTGCAACAAAAGGTGGAATATAATGTAATCGCCTCTATGTGTGCATGCATGCATTTGTTTGTCTGTCTGATAGCAAAATATCTCATGAACCAGTGGACAAATTTGAAAGAAACTCTCAGAAAGTAATTATTTGATGTCATCCACAACTGATTAATGTTTGGAGTCAGCTTGATTCAGTGTGGCCACCACAGCTAATTAACCTTAGAAAAAACAAAGATGGCTAAAATTATGTCAGGTTTTTTTTCAGATATTTAGCTAAAATATGTTGTGGTTGAAGCTGAAACTCATCTCTAAATGCGAAGAGATTATTTAAAATCTTTGTTTCAAACTTTGGCATGCAAATGACAGTGGGCGAGATGCATTCCTTCAAGTTATGCAAAATCTTTTATTAGATTTTGTTTTGACTTTAGACACCAAAATATTTTAAACTGAAGCTGAATAAGTCAAAATTTGAATAACAGCAAAGGGATGATTTGGTATGAAACACTCAGTATACTGTCACTTTTTGTGTTGCAAACAAACTATTGGATGTTTCATCATCAGACATTCATGATAAAAGTTTTTTGTGTTGATGACAGGATGGACGAAACCAAACCTTTTTCTGCATGATTTTCAGGGTACATTTTTAAGATGAATTGCAATAATATTTTTCCTGGATGAGTTAAAAACATTTTGGTGGTATATTCCTTGATTAGCTCCATTATCAATCAAATACCTGCATAATGACCTCCCTCGAAAACAATCTGACGTCTTTTGTGTTAAGAGGTTATTAACGAATAATATAACAAAGACATATTTAACAAATTTAAAAGTCATGGCATACATTATACACCATGAAACAATTGTGTTTAAAAAGCATGTAAAAGCTGTGTTTGTGAGTTTGTTTGAATTTAGACAGAAGCACTTTTTAAAAGTGTTTTTTTTTTCATTATGAGTTTGGAAAAGCAGGACATTCTTACAATGGTTTATGTTTTCATCCAACACATTCTATTTCATCAGAAGTGAGATTTTCTCCCTGTTTGCAACATGACTCAATGAAAAATAATAAAGTTAACGTTCTAGTATTCTTTTTACTCTTAGATGTGATATTAATTTGTACAAATATTGAAGCATTTTTCATCTCTTAACAATATAGCTTATGCATAACAAATAAAAGAAATTGGCATTAAATATGTCTGTATGCAAGATATTTGTGCATGAGTACCAGAATATTTGTTAGTTGGTGACAGGAAGAATTAATACCCTGGTGTGTGTATCTATGGTTATTACCATGGCGTTGGAGAAGCAGGCCTTCTGTTTCCGTTGTGTGTTTCCCTTCTTCATTCACTAAAAGGAGAGGAGTAGCTTTAGCTAATGAATCCTTACAGCATGCCATTACCACAGACATACTAACCCACACATCCAGACAGAATCATGTCAAAAGCAGAGATGCTGCCACTGCATAAGCACATTAAGGGATCAGGGTTTTTAAGCCCAGGATGAAATGTGTTAAATGTGCCAGATACAAGCCAAACATTCTTTTAACCTACGCCTCAGCACTGCTACAGCATTGAACAGTGGATTTGTTTGCCTCCCCACACATTCATCCTGCACATATGGACGGGTGCCTACCGAGAAGGCACTGCTTTTGTTGTTCATCTTTCACAATCCAGAATTTAGTGCCGGAAATGCTGCATATTGTGTCTCTACCAGTAAGTCTGGGCCTTTGTAAAAACTGGTACCAATTGCTTGCTGACTTTCAGACTATGTTACCATGGCAGCCACAGTGAATGGTGCTCAGTTTGGAGCAAAAAAGAATGACACTGTCAGCTGATATCGACCAGGTTCTCACTTTACAAATTTCTCTGACCAGCCCTCTGACTGCCTGTGATGTTTTCAGCCTTTTCTGCCTGCCACCTCACTTTGCCTCTGAGTGATCCTCACAGGGAGGGGAGGAAGGGGAGAAGGGGTTTATTTTGGTCACAAGCACTTTTTTTTTAAAATTTGGGGACTGTTTGATATGCAGCATTGTTGTAGTGTGATAATGCTAGGCTTGTGGTTGAGCTGAAGGCTGGCTTTGTCTACACAAAATCCACCGAGGAAACCAAAGTGCATGAGAAGTTGCTCCCATTACTGAAGCTTTTAAGCTTAACCCCTTGTCAACCCTGCTCTGAAAGGTTCAAAACTAATTAAAAACAAACCGTGCAGCTCTGTGGCTTCTGACTTTCCACAGATGTCCTTTTGAGTAAGTCTGCTGCCTGTGAAGTGCGGCGCTATATGCTCCTGAATCAGAGAGTGTATGAAATGATGAGGTGTGAGACTGCATACTCTGCTATGATCAGAGCGCTGTGAGTTCAAAGGGCCTGCCAGCAGCATTGAGCCAGCTAATGAAGCCACTGACTCCCCTCACCACTTGACTGCCTGATGGTTTATTCACAATCCCACTCCAGTTGAAGAGGTGAATTTGTGGCTACAAGGTTACTGCAGGTTGGAGCCTACAAAACATGATGCAAAAATAAAATGACTCCACAGAGAGATTTCTGTTCACAACTTTCCACTCCATGTGCCAAACAGCAGAGGGTGAGGAGCAGGAGAGATGCTGGGGTTGCTGTTTCCGATAACAGTGGCAAAGTTAACCTTACAGTGACAGGTACAGCAGGTAGGTGAGGATACCAACCGTTGCCCTGATCTCCAGAGACTGCACGTCAAGGGTACAGGGATCCTCCAACCGTCCGTTTCCATGGACACACAAATCAGATGTGAAACACAGCCCCCCTCCCTCACCTGTGTCATCACTTCCCCCATGCTGTGAACCTGCATGTCTTCTACCATTAGGGGGGGGGGGGGAGAAAAGGGAGAGAAACAGAAAGGCATCACTGTGTAGGGTTCACTGCAGCTTTTAAAGCCTGAGGAGACCATCGGGTCTCCCTAAAGCATACACTGTATTGTTAAAGGAAAATAGCAGCATTGCATCAGACTGTTTCACCCTCAACCAAACTTGAGTACAAAGCAATAACTCAGAGACTTAATAGTAAAATGGAAAGACTAACACTAAAAGTGCTGTTGTCATCTTCAGATACAGACACAGAGATATGCCTAAATGTGGAAAAGATGCATGTGTTTATTGTGTAACTATTTTGCTTTATCGCTTAGGTTTCTTAAAATATGTAATGCTTTAAGCCAAACTTAATGATTACATCATACATCATCAATGTAGTTTTTACAATAAAAATCTGGCATCTGCAGCTATGGCCGTTTTGCTGTAAATACCAGTTTTTACTTTTCTGTCACAAATTATCATTGTAATTTTTAAAACCATTTGAAGTTTAAATAAAAAAACAGTAATATAATTTAATTGTGTTCATTTTTATTAAAAGACTGTAATTAGATTTAGGGTATTCATGTAGGTGTTTAAACCATAACAACCGTAACCAGATCTACAGTGTATAGTTATTTTTAATACCAAGTTACTGTAAACAAAGATTTTTCATTAAATTACTTACTTTTATTTTAATGGTACACTTGTTTTGTTTTATTTGTAGCATTT
Organism: Kryptolebias marmoratus; assembly: GCF_001649575.2. Taxonomy (NCBI): domain Eukaryota; kingdom Metazoa; phylum Chordata; class Actinopteri; order Cyprinodontiformes; family Rivulidae; genus Kryptolebias; species Kryptolebias marmoratus. Next base: position 21,779,107 of record NC_051438.1, on the reverse strand, counting down.
GTTTTATACAATCAGAATTTTTCTTAAAAGCTAATTGCTTTACTTTTTTCTTTAGCATGTAATGCACAGTTAAAAAATACCCTCTGGGTGAAGGCAATGCAGTGAAACATGATAATCAGATTCGTCACAGAAACTTTGTGAGGAAATGAAAATTGTAAAAAACTTTCACTGACATGTTCAGCTGCAGAAGGTCTGCAGGTGAGCTGTAGCTCAGGGTTTATTGGCCTGCTGTGTTCATAGGGCTAGGATAAAAACATCCTGTTGATGCATGTTTATGAATCCCACAGTCTTCTGTTTTTACAAACATCTGTTCATGTTCAGGGGTCTGGAGGGGGAGAGGCCCTGTCCTCCTCAGAGACGGAAACAGAGGGACACAGCGAGGGCCCCGTCCTGATCCAGGAAACACTACGAGGGGAGATCCATGCTATTAGTCAGATGCAGATCATTTGATTGACCAGCATTTAAGTGTATGTATGTGTGAAGTAGTCTCCCAGGGAAAATAACACTTGTGATCAAAGAAAGTTTAGATGAATAATGCATGATTTCATTTCTGTGTTGTCACAGAAGGAACCCAGTTGTGAGGAAGATTGAAGAGACTGTAGATCCTATTTTTTATAGAATTTAGGTCTAGAACATAAGGTATTTGACAGTTTTAAACCACATGAGGTTTACTAACATGTCCCATAATTCTTAAAGAAAGGGAGACATGCACATCCTGTTACCTGAAGGCTTAGAGTTTAGGCAGAGCCCAGTGGGAGCACAAGATCGACTGAATCCTGCTATTTTTGCAATGGATCTAATTGACACTACCATCTTCACCATATTCATTTGATCTTTCAGAATAATTCATTTCTACATAACTCCTAATTAATGAATTTCAAACCTTACTGACGTCACCAACACAATACAAAAGTGTCAAATTTTTCACATTCAGGGCTCTGAACATAACTAAAGCACCTGCATTTTTAAAGACCATAATATTTATTCTGTGGTCTGGCAGTACGTTAATAAAAATGTCCACTTAGATTGTGATCAGGAATCTGATCTGCCGCTATAAATGTAACACTTAATGTTCAAAAAAGGAGTCATAAATCACTTTAGTATTGGACTCTGGAGGAAAACAGAGCTGTTTCTGAATATATCTGGGTCTGATTAAGCTGTAAGCAGCGTCTCGGGTCTGAGGATAGGGTCTGGTGATCACATGAGGTCTGGTTAACACAGGACCCCTTCCATAGCCCCACTACCACTTGTCCAAACCCGAGCTGTGGTCTCAGAACTCAAATGAGGGTCCAAACTACTATAGGCACAAAGAAAGGAAGTAAGAGTGACTGAACAGACAAATTCTTGTACAGATGCAAAGTGTCATTATTCCATAAATCAAACTACTTTTAAAAGAATCAACAGATAATCCAGCTTATAGATGTAGCTGTGACTTCCTTCACTGAAAGCTCACACAGCCTCTCAAGCATCTTCCTGTCTGCTCCTTTACTTTTCTGCCTCTTGGACAGTCTTTTACTCCCCCCTTAGCTTTTTTTCCTCTTCACTGAATTTGCTCTCACGGGAAGATCTAAGTGAGTAGATTTATTCATTCAAAAGGTTCTGAATTACATTACAGCAGCCCAGCAGTCACATATGCCAAAGTCTTCAACAGCTGAGGTCTCTGGAGACTGTTAGCCCAAAGGTTAGCCTTATATCCCTACCAAATGAGCTATGATTTCCCACTAAATCTCTTCATTAACTTCAACCCCATGGCAGTTATTAGTGGATGTCATTCACAAAACTCATGATGAAGGATATTACTTATACGTGAGGGGGTTTATCACACAAAACCTTTTAGAAAGACTGCCTTGCTGTTCTCTGTAGTTACACAGAACTTTAGATCATGAACCTTTGAATGATCAAATTTGATATCAGAGTAATTATCTTTGCATATTGTTGTTTGATTCAGTTTTAAAAAATAATAATAAAAAAAACTCCACATGAATTGGATAAATCAAAGTCATGATAAAGCACAAATATCAGTTCAGAGCTCTTGTAGTGAGGGTCTGTGGAATGGTTATAAGCAATTAATATCTTACCTGCTGCTGATAGGAGCAGATAAGAAAGACCTCGGTTTGCAGAGAGTTTTATAGTCATGGTATTTACATTTTGCAAGCACAAACAGCAGCAGCAACAACTAGCTGTAGCACTTCTGATGGAGTCGTTTCCAGCAGGAATATTGTAATATCTCTGACAGAAAAAAACACCTAATGCTAAACTGATGGCTGTCTATTTTATTTTTTTTTTAAATTAGCATTCACAGTAAAAATTGTTAAACTGGAATTGTTTTGAGAAAATAGCGATCTACTTTAATTTAGGCTCTGCTTCAGCTATACATTAGTTTTTCAACCTGACCAGAATTAACCTTTATTTCTCCAAACTGAGGTAAATCAAAGACCTCTCTACCATAAATAAGACAATATTTGTTCATAACTTTGCCACCAAACCCCACCTTGGTAGATTTGAATCCAGTTACACATCAACATAACAGGAGTTAGTAAAAGCTAATCCATCTGTTTCAACTTTATATGTAGTTTCCAATTGACTTATCTTAATTTCAGTCTCAGTTATAGCAGCATAATGTGAGCCTCTTGATGCCCATCAAACCAAACTTGAGTCAGATGTCAAACTGTAACTTCTAACACCTGCCAACACAGATATGATGAATGATCATAACGTTATACAGCAAAGATAAAAAAAGTACCCTTCTTTTTAATTTAAAGATTTTATGTATCAGAACATAAAAAGTACTGTCCTAATCAGGCCAGTCTTTACAGAATCAATTTCTAAAGACAAAAGTTGACACATCATGACTCATCAACTAAAACCACTGTTACAATAACTTAAAGTAAACATCTTCTTTATATTGTTATCAGCCTCTCACTGGTAAAGTCTGGGTTATTTGACGGCAGTTCACCAAATATTTGACTTTAGAGTTAATCTGAGTTCATTGTCAACCTAATAACTGGAACTCCATAGTCTTGTCCACTCAAAGGAAATTCTTCCAGAAGATTTGTGGCTTGTTCAGAAGCAACTTTGCAAACCTAAAATGTGCTGCAGATTGTAGCTGTAGCTATGCTGTAAATATTTGAGGTGACAGAACATAAAAAAACAAAACCAACAAGAGAAGAAGAATGACTCTAGATTATAAACTTGATTTTGACTGTGAATTGTCTGGGGTTTTGTGTGTGCAGAAGACACACTCTGTAGATTATTTGCTCTATTTCCTTGTAATGACGCATGAAGATCAAATCTATGTTCTCCATGAATCAGATGTAGTCTCTGAGAGTGAGGTGTGCAGTGTGTTTAACACAAACCAAGCTGCTCCTCAAAAACTCCTGCTCCTCAGAAAAGACCCAGTGATTTTACTGTAATCGTGCAACAACCTTTCGACCGTTTTCACTTCGACAAAACTGTCTGCCCACTGTTGTTGTGTTATCCCTGGACATCTGGAAAAGTTTTGCTGCTTTTCTTTTCTCCACTACCTCCATAATCACATCCACAGGCTCAAGGACCTTCTTTACATTATAAAACTGAGGATTAGGAGTAAAAGCTTCCTGATTACATTTTTTTACATCTATAAATGCGGTTTCTCAAAATTATTAAGATCTAACTAAGCCGTTTTATGGCTTTATGCAGCTTAAAGAGTGTTTGAATGTATTGTGGTTCTTGCTTTGGCTGGACTTTGACCCGTAACACTTGGTTGAGCATCTGAGCAAGACTTTAAGGTGGTACAGTATGAATGCATGCTGGTGCCCCCGAGCAGTCCCAACAATACATCAAAGTTTAATATAGAATAATAGCACTGCTGACAGTGCTCATAAAATTACCCTCTTCAGGAACAGAAGATTTCTCCCTCAGATTAGCTCTGATCTGGGCCCCATGCCTTCTTCACACTCACGACAGCCTCACCTGTTCCACTCAGGCTGCAAAATTACACTTGTGTATATGTGTGCATGGGTGAGTGTGTGCATGTCTGAGCCAGCTGCTGTTGTTTTTTATCTTACGAGTCTCTTGGTGGAGACTGACAGGGTGTTTCCATTGCAGGGAAAAGTGAAGCTTTTGATATCATGTAAGAGACTGTGACAGACATGTTTTGAGAATGAGGACTGTTTACATGCCGGTCCCGAGACTTCCACAGAGGGAGGAAGAGTGTTCGGCGTCAGGATGAATTATGAATACCACATGTCAGGCCAGAGTGCTTTTCGAGGATGGGTAGTTGAAGTGCACTGCTAAAGGATGCTAATATTACACAGAGAAGGCCTCAGCAGCTCATTTAGTGTACAGAATGAATATTTTAAGTAGCTTTCGGTTGTTGAGTGAATTGCCTGTTGCGCTGGAGTTCTTGTTAATAATCATCTGCACCATAAATACAATCACACATGCACATTTCCCCACCCTACGTTGGCCTATATCAAGTGCAAACACACACACACACATGCTCTCCTTCTATCCCTTCATTCTCAGACATACACACACAGATGCCTGAGAGAGAGAAAGCCCACTGAACGGGAAAAGCATTTGTCTCAAGATGAAAGGCTTCACACCCACTGCCTACATGCAGAGTCTCTTCCGACACCTTCCCGCGACAGCGCATACTGTAGCAGAGGCTTGTGCTACGCAGACACACTCCAGCTAGCATCCCTCCCCACACCCATCAACGCTGCAACACACTTGCATCCCTGCCTCTCATTCGCTCCGTTTATCCCTCTTCTTCTCTGTTGTAATACTACAGTAGCAGGCAGGGAACACATAGGTTGCAGAATAAGCAGCATGACTTGACTGTTGAGGGGGATAAGCTACCATAAAAGCCTGGGGCACAGCAGCCTTGTTTTCTCCATCGTTTGTGCAGCACGGTGGGTTTTCAGGCGTGGAACATGCTTAGCCACACGCAGGGCGTGAAAAGCGACACTGACTATGATGCTAGATAATTGCTTCCCATTTACTCATGTGCTGGAAGCATCAGACAAAAATAGCATGTCGCTGTAACGAATGTGCCGGGGAGCATGGAAGACATGAGTGCTGTGGCCATAGATCGATACACTGAGTGGACAGCAATTTGCAACCGTGAACTCTACACAGCTTCTTACAGCCACTGTGTACACAACACCAAGCAACACACTTTATACTAAATCAGGTAACGTCTATAGCCAGCCTCAGCTTGTCTATGCAGCCATTTCAGGGTGAATTTAACAAAGAAATCAGGATGTCTGTGTGTTTTCTGAGCAACTGTAGTTTGTGTTTAGGTGATAATTCCAAGACTGGTCTTTAGATTTACACAAGCCTAAGTGTTGTTTTTTCACACCATAATGTTACCTGCATCACATCAGCAGATTGCCCATCAGTCTCCAAACTGGCCCCCAAACCACATTTCCCAAAACTCATTCCCTCTGTAAGCCACCAGAGAGAATATGCCCTACCTCTGTATGGCTGTCCTAACTTCATGTTTTTGGTCCAGGTAAAAGACATTTCATGTCCACAGTGGGAATAGATAACCAGTCCTTCAGTGGCTCCAGAAGCACAACGGCAGCTTACAGGATTTTACTGTGACAAGGCATCAAGGCTGAAAGACAATCTGTGCATCTAAGGTCTGTGTTTTACCCATTGACAGAAAAAGCAGCGCATCTATAGGTGCTGTGTTTTCCTGCTGCACAGTCATAGTCCTGTAATAATTAACATAAGACTCAGATAGAATAAATCAAGCCATAAATGAATCAGAATCACTCCACTTTACAGAACATGTGCAATGCATATCTGTCACCCAGGAACAGCTCAACACATAAAGCCCTCCTCATATTTCATCTCCAAGCCTTAGAAGCGCACATCAAGGTGAGGCAGGGTGGAAAAAACCAATCTAACCCAGAATCCACAGTCAAGTTTACAATGAAAGCTATGGCAGTACAATAGCAGACAGTATAACCACTGCAGTGCAGTACTGTACACAACCAGGTGCTGATATTCCTGCCTTTTAGAGCCCACACAAGGCTAACCATGCTGGGTAACTGATCAACTACAGCTGCCTGCACACGCAAAATGGCAAACAGAGAAAGAAATAGAGAAGCAGAAGGAGAGGACAAGCGACAAGGCTGGCCTCTCGTGTACTCACCAGCACTGGCAGAACACAGCAGAGACACCAAGAGCACAATCACCAGCGTCAGGATCTTCACATTCATTTCTGCACTCCCCTCTGGCTCTCCGCTAGTCACTCGCTGATATACTGTAGTGTTGTGTGTGTGTGTGTGAGTGTGTGTGTGTGTGTGTGGATGGGAGGGGGAGAGAAAGAGAGAGCAGCTGAGCGAGGAAGAAAGAGAGAGAGAGAGAGACTGTTTGCTTCCCGGTGTGTCTGTTTCTAGGAATGTGTGTGTGTTTGGCTAAATTTGTATTTGTATATCAGTGTGTGACAGCGCCTCTCTATAAGACTGAAGGCACGTCTTTATCTGAGCTCTCCCACGGAGGTCTGTGAGTGTGTGTGTTTCTTCTTTTCTTCTGTCAGAGAGCCGGCAGCAAGTTGAGTGAAGCTGTGAATGTGCTGGAAGTCCTGTGTGTGTGAGAGTCCTGCTCGCTGTGGATAAGAAGACTAGTTGGTCATGTGGCTTATGTATCATTGACTCTTTGGGTCACGGACAAGCCCTCCTGCCCCACCAGCACCCACCATCTCCACCCCTTTTCCGCAAACATGCAAGTGCACGAGGCTGAGGAAACAGGAAAAGAGGTAGCAAAGGGAGGGAGGAGATGGGGGGTGGTGATGCATGCAGGTTTATGATAATACCCAAACAGATGCTCTTGTTGAAAAGTCTTTGAATTGCAAACAGGGCAGTTCGCCAGGAATCCAGAAATCAAAATACCAGCTTATGAGGGGAAGCAGATGAAAGAGGGGAAGGTGTGAGATGAGGTTCATGGTTTCCACCTTTTGTATCCACGCCAGCTTTCTTCCTTGCACCATTCTTTGCCCACAGCCGCAGCTCCATCTTGCCAAAGGTACGCACTAAATCATTTGCTTCGTTTGAAGTTAGCGTCCGTGACACTTGAAGAAACAGCAGGGAAAAAACTTATCAAATCGTTGCCTGATTCCATCACTCGCACTATTTGTTTCACCACCCCTGAAGTCATTTGTTTTATTTTTCTAAACCGATTTTTATTCTTTCCGTGAACAAAAGCTGCAGAAGAAACACCGCCCTGCGTGGCTGTAAAACGAGTCAGATTATTTGTTATTTTATATGTTTATCAGACAATAAACAGGAAGGGTTGCTTTTCATGCTGTGAATTGTGAGAAGAGTAAGCAAGCACTCGGAGTACAACAACTTTTCTTATCGCGTTTCACCAAAGAAGACAAAGTTTCTTCAACTCCTTTTGGGAATGAAATTTTTCAGGAAGGACCATACATTTATCATTGTTTACTGTAAGCATACAAAATATGTAAAACAAACAATGAACTCCACCCAAATACGACATATTTCACACTCCGCCTTGCAGAATACAAGGATGAAAGGCAACGGTGAAATTCAGCAAATAAAGAAAATAAACAATACTTACTTGATTAAATATAGTTTGCTTGGTGATATACTGTGTACATGGGGCCAATTTACTGTGACTCCAAAGATCTGAGTCCCCAAAGGGCTGCAGAGACACATGATGGATGGACCGCTTTTGGTCCCAGGCTTCAAACACAACCCCTCCCCATCACAGCCCCCCACCAAACCCTGTTTTCTATGTGTTGTCTCTAAACAGTCACTTTAGTGGTGTAGACCCGAGAAGAGAGGCCCTGTGACCTTCGACTCTGCAGATCCCGCTTCACACAGCCCGGTCATTGTCCCGGGGGTCCCAGAGGGCAGCTTGTCCGTGCCACCCACTTGAGATTCAACAACCAGAGCACCTTCCATTTTTACACACGGCACTTGAGGCCTTCAGTTTATTTGAAACAACCCTCACACCTCGCGGGTGACCAAACCCCAGGGGGGGCTAAAGATGCTTATTCAAGCCTATCCTATTTTTTTTTTTTAGGAAAGAAAGATAATTCACCCAAGTGCCCTCAAAAGAGTCCGCTCACTCATCGCTGACAGAAATCCTGTGTTATTCTTTCCAATGGTACAATAATGAGAAATTACAGTGCCATTACCAACCCAGTTAGTTGTTAGGGGTAATTTGGCATAATTTAAAGTTCAATTTATTTCAAATTCAGGAAAAGATTCAAAGCTGCGTGGTATAACAGCCTGCAAAGTTGTTTCAAATTAACAGCTAATGTGGTCAAATATCCAAAATGTGGTAAGTCCAGGTGTGAACCGTGATGATTTATGGCTGTGGACTGATTAGTCGTTAAAATGTAATACGGACATCGGATCAGAGCATTGTGTAGTTGGCAGTATGAGCTTAAACATTTGCAGTCTATTAGCTTTAAGTGTCTTAGCTTGAAGCAAAGCCTGTAATGAAAATGTAACAGATGGCGTTAGCTCTGAGTGTATCTGTGGATTGTGTGCGACGGAGGATTGGCTTTTTTACATTCAGAGATGTAAAAGGTGAAACCTGGCAGCACAACACAGGCAGCAGCAGTCAGGGGGCAGCAATGCGGCTCAACACAGGAAACACTTGGCTGTTTACAGGAAGGAATGCTGGGGATGTCTGGATGCTGTCACAGATGACGACTTTTCCTGATTCCTGAGTTTTTAATAACAGACAGACATTCCTAAGATAAGTAACATGGATGACAGAAGACGTGTCCTTGCTCTGAGCCACGTTTTGTAAATTGCAGGAATCATCAACAGGTGGCCTTTCAGCTGCGGCTAAATTCGTCACCTGGTATCAGAAAACAAACAAAAAAAAACCTTGCTGCATTATTTACAACATTCACAATAATTGTGTTTCCTGTTTATCATCCGCTTCTATATAAAGCTCCAGTTTTCTGAGATGCTAATGAAGTGTGCGGATGTTTGTTTGCACTGATGTTTAGCTGATTAAATCAACAAGTTGTTATTGTTTTGCAAATTTAAATTGAAAACTTCCACATCCGCTTTCTTGTTTGGAGCATCCATCAGATACGGTGCACTTTTATTAAAATGGAAAATAAATTAGGGCCTCCGTCGTGTCAGGAGTCGTTAATTTGTCTGAACCTCAGAGTAAAATCAGGATCGGGTTCTGTGGAGCAATCAGCCATAAAACAAACATGGTCTGACGTCTTTATTGGGATGTTTTTAAGGCAAAGATGAAAGAACCTGTTTTGCTTTTTGGAAGCTTTGAACAAATATAACTCTTCCCCTCCGCAGCCGTCACTTCATGTCATTACATATCAAGAATCTGAGACTTGGTGGATTAACTTATCTGTCTTTAATCTTGACTTTATCAGCAATGCTGCAAAATTGAGCTAAAATCCCCTCAGGTTGTCTGAAACCAGTGAGAAGATCAGACAACAGTTTTCTGCCAGCTTTTGTGTCTGAAAGGCCTCACACACAAAACGATTGTATGTAATTTTATACTTGAATGAATGGATCAAATTAATAGCAATAATTTAAAAACTAACCCTTTTACCTCAGATATCAGTTACTGCATTTTATAAAAAAACTCTCCTCAGCACATCTTTACATGAAGGTTGCACAAGAAATGAATGAAGTGGAACAGATTTAAGAAGAAATTCTGGCTAACAAAAGTCTGTTTTAAAATTTGGAAACCAGCTGTGGTTTAATGCTGCCAGTTCAGAGGGGGAAGTAATTTACTCAACAGTAATCATATAAATACTATTTGACTTTCAATCTTCTTTTCTTTACGCTGTACAATAACTTAAGTCCAAAATAATAAAACAGAAAGTGTAGAATTTTTCCATCTTTTTCCAGTTTCTCTTTACAGATGTTTTCCAGTGAACTGATTATTTTTTTTCTTCCGTTGAATCAAGTCCTGATGCTTAATGACTCACAGACAGAAGTTACTATGGCTCATCATTCTTCCTGAATCCTGTGCAGATTACCACGTAACAAGTAATCAACGTTATACCTTTCAACATGAGCATTATTTCTGAGCTGAAAAGAAAAGAAGGAACTCCCATTAACATGCAATAATCATGAAAATGTAAACCTATAAGCAGAAACTAAGAACCTTTTTGAAAGTCTGTATAATGCAAAATATCAAAATTTCTTAATATGAATAAAATCTGCATCATCTTACCTTAAACAAAAAAAATTATTATTTTAGACTTTGCATTGAAAAATGATACAAGCAGATCAGTGACAAATTATGGGGAGAAGACAAAGTTTTACAGATGCAGTCCTCCTAATAACCACATGATGAGCATGCAGGTGAGCATGCAGAGTTGATCAAAACTAAAAACTTTGAATCTGAGTAAGAACATTTCAAATGACAACTCAAGCTGTGACCATTTGGCATTAAAATGAAGAAACTGAAAATGAATGAGGTAATAATTCACTTTTGCTTGGATTAAAATGATATTTTTTATTTGAAGGCTCTTGGTTTTTATTCATTAGCGTCTGTGATGTTTGTCTGAAGAGTTCGCAGCCTTAGAAAGCAGATTTTTATCCTCAGATGTTTCAGCTGTAGGACGTTCAGGATCTACTCACAGTAGTGTTTTCAAACCATGAAGTGGTTTCATTTTTTTTTAGCTTTTTAATTTGCAGCTCTGCAGCAGAACCAGACTCACAGCAGCATGTACAAAACACCCTCATTTCTCTGCCAAGCACAGATTCTCTGCTGATATTGTAAAAAAAAAAAAATAAACACGGGTAGTCTTTTGAATGTCTGCACTGTCTAATCAGCAGCAAGAATCTGTTGAGAGGTTTTCTCCAGGTGGCAGGTGATATCAGCCTTTCTGACATCACCTTCAGGGCTCTATGTTTCACTGCAAGTGCTGAATGTCTCTTCAACATGCAGACGTTTTCTAAAGTTTGACTCCTCACCTCTAACTTCACTGTACATCTTTGCTGGTGATGGTAACGGCTTTTTGGTCTGCAGACAGAGGAATCGGTGACAGAATGCCAGGCCTCTACATGCTCTTGAAATACCACTCGTCAGGTCCCGGAGTGTGTTAGTCTTCAGGAGCGTTCCCACTATAAACACGTGGTGATCATCCACCCTTACTTTATTGTAGCAAAGCATTAAACAAAGTCAAAACAGCCTAAATGAAGGTGGTGCCTTATTTAAAGTGGTTTTCCCCTCTGATATTGGTACAGCTATCAGACGTTTGATCTGCCTGAACAGAGGCACGCAGTTTGGAAGTGGATGGGGCTTTTTTCTATACATGCTTTATTTATATTATTTTGAAAGCCATGGATTGAGCATGTTGCAGCCTGGTCTTGCTGACAGAACAAGACAGAGAAGTGTGAACTGACTGATGAGAGATAAGGAAATGTTTTCTGGGGGGCAAGACAGACAATCTCTGAAAACAGACTTTAAACGCTGGAGTCTGGATTAAAAAACGCAGGAGGATGAGTGCAGCTTTGAAATCAATACTTTTTGTTTATAAAGACTTTTTTTATTGGTTAGAGACGTTATTACATATTGAAACTGCACCCTAAATTCTTTGTGTAATCTTTACAGTATCCAAAAACAAAATAACTAAGCAAAAACAAAACTCAATCAGAACCTAACAAGACGTGCCTCTTCTGATCTTCTGATTAGAGATGAAACACCTTCAAAAACCAAGAGAAGAAGTCCGGGGGCTTTTTATTCAAGCCGTCAGAATCTTCTGAAACATATCAGCACACCTTTAAATGCTTTGTGAGTTAACTCAAAGATGTTTTGTTTTAATAAAAAAAACAATCAGAATGAGCAAAAAGGCTGTTAAAGTTCAAGTAACGCTCTAGAGCGCTCTCATTTTTTAGTATAAAATTTCGTGTTAATTTAGTGTTACCTGTTATCTAACATGCTGCCTGTAAGCTGAAGCTACAGACCTGTGGGAAATCTTTACTACCAAGTTCCTAAATTTGCAGATTTAAAAAGGTTCATGGATGCAATTTATAAAGCCACAGCCTGTCTTTTGTTTTGTCAGATACAGAATTAAACTAAATACGACACAAGGCAAGATAATCACTACATGTTGAGATGGAATGATGTGATTAATGCATGAAAAAATGAAGTAATTGTCTTCTGTCTTATCTAACAAAAAAAGCTCCATAGACCTGCAGCAAAACTTTCATTCTTCTTTTGAACGATGAGCAGCTAAACTCAAGGTAAATAAAAGATGTTTGATCCACTTTGACAAGACAGTAACACTTTAAATCGAATTAAAAAGGCAACATTTATGGACATTAGTGCCTGAGAGGCTATAATCTGATGCTGATGAGGGTACAGAATTACCTGAAATTGTCCTTTTAACTGTTATTGTTGTTTGTTTTCTTTACCTGATCTGAAATGCTTCCTGAAGCTGGAAGAGTTTGAGGTGCAGTTGTGAAAAAACGAAGAAAAATAACTTGAGGTGAGAGCGAGCGCATAAAGAAAAAAATGAATGTTATAAAGAGCAAGCTGGGAAAAACTGGAAATGTTTTGAAGTTACGGCTCTTTTGTCTCTTATCTTTCTGTAAAATTTCTCTTTGATGTCTTGTCACCTTCCCCCCATTATAAATTCTCTTTGCTTTAACTCAGCAGGAAAAAAAAGAAAGAAAAAACATCTCTCTCTCTCTCTCTCTCTCTTTTTTAAAGGTTCTCTTTTTTTCCTAATCGCACAAAGTAAATTATTCATGATCACAAAGACAAAGTTTTGGCAGATCTGAAGAGAACTTCCACAGCTGCTGATGTTTAAAACAAAAGAAGGAACGACGAAAGAAAAGAAACATCATTAATGGCGCGTTATGTTTTATGGTAGACTCTGAACTTCGAGCGTCCTGATCTGATCTTGTTTCTGTTTTATGAGAGTCACTCCGGTCCCCACCTGCCTCAGCGGGGGTAAGAAAGGGATATTTCACGACATAAGCTTAGAGACCCATTAAACTGGCATTTATATGTACGTCAAAGACTCGCAGATGGAGAGCACCTGATTCTTGAATGAAGCTTATATTCTTTTTTCTTTTCTCCTGTTTTTGGGGGTTTGCTTGTGCTTGGCGGAAAGCGGAAGTGAAGGAGTTATTGACGTGTCTCCATCAACAAAAATAAGAAATATGGTAGTTTTTTTGCTGTGGGGAGATTTTAATTTGACTGTGAATAGAGTTTGAAAGAACAGAGGTGGGAAAGACAAACAAAAAATGCAAAGGGAGCCAGAAAAGAATATGCTGTTCTTTGTGCTTTTGGCGCGCTGGCAGCACTTGATGAATGGATGTCTCTGAAGGAACAGGGAACGCCTGACCTCTCTCTGTTACGTAGCAACTAGACTTTTTGATACAAAGAGTCGTATTTCACATCATTTTTATCTATGAATGCACGCAGCCATAAATCCGAAGCAGACGCGAGTTCCATTAAAGAAGAGACATGAGAGTTTTTCTTTCCTGGTAAGTCTCTGCTCCGTGTTTGAGGTCAATTGAAGAGTTCCTGAGATTTGGTTTCTCTAAGTGCCAGACGTTGTTTTGTTGTTCTGGCTTCAGATCTAAGACAATCCCACAAATGGTCAGCATAAAATCTTTTCACGAGTGCGCAGAAAACCCTCGGACACAGAAAACCACGCTAACACATCAGCAGTTGGAGGCTGAAGTTTTGTTACACCAGAGCCAGGCCTTTTAGCACTGTGCTGTCAACACATGGTTACACACAATTAGCACATTTTCTCCGTCGCCAATCTTCAAAACATTTGTTGATGCTTTAATTTGTCAAAACAAAACAAACAAAAAAAAAGATGAAGCTGGGAAATGATGGCTTTTCTCACAGTGGTTTCTCGATTCTGCACAAGAAAATGTCTGAAGCGCAATTGGCTCAAAGATTAAAAAGATGAGTCAGGAAATTTATTTTGACTCTGTAAAAGTTATTATCACCTGCCGTCAAAGGCAGGAGGTGATAATGTTTTTGTCTGTGCCTGTGTGTGTGTGTATATTTCAGTCAATTTTACAGATATTGAGCTAAAATTTAATGTGGTAGTAGCTGAGAGTCATTCTCTGAGTGCAAAATATCACAATATTGCATAATGTCATTTACAAGGTTTGACTATAACTCTCAGCATAAAAGGATTTTCTCAGCATAAAATAATTTTAGTTTAAATCGTGAAAGGTGATGGGTAATATGCATTCCTTCAAGGAAAGCTAGGACTTTAATTTTATTATAGAGGTTCTTATAAAGGTTGTTTTGTTTGTATCACCACTTATCTCGGATGTACGAATCATTCAGGCGTAAAAACCCTCCAAACACTAAAGATGAACTGATGTTGTGTCGATGCATGACAGACAACTTAGCAAAGAATCAGTTTTGAATCAAATGTTTGTTATTTCCAGCAGCTTGTCACAAAGATGCAATCTGTTCTCGTTTCTTTAATGGAATCAATGAAACATTACAGAAATAATACAGTTTGACACATAAAATAGTACTTTAGCTTCAAGTAATGATTCTTAAAGGAGCTGTTAGCTGAAAACTTGTCAAAGATAATCAAAAGCATGTTGCTGCATCTCTTCCTTTGTCTTAAAGACGTGACTCTCAGATACTAATCATTTAGGCCTTAAACCTCTTTTTTTTTGTCCAAAGTTGTTCACTTTCTTTTATATTTCCGAACACAAACTGGTCAGGTCCAACAGCTGAACTGAAAAGGAGGGGAAAAGGAGCCAAAGTCCAAGGAAATAATCTGAAGAACAAATGATCAACATCACTGTAAAAGATTAGAAGTATATAAATATTAAAGGTGGTTTAAATCTTTTGCACAGTGCGTTGATTTGTGAACAAAACACGCCTGAGCTGCTGTGAAGTCACAAAGCTTCAATTTAAGAAACAAAGAAACAAAGAAATAAATACAGTGACTGTAGAAAATGTTTTAATTGGGGATTAGAAGACAAAAGAATGGTTGAAATATATATGAAAACTGCATAAATCCAAGACAAACATCCACCTGTTTGATGATGTGAAGTTAGAAGTGCAGCTCTGACGATGGGACGGAGGTTTTATGGTTCTGGCAGCTCGGCTCTGGATGTCGGCACCTGTTTCTTGCTGCTTCGGGTTTCAGCTGCTGGCGACATGGTGCATTCCTGTCGAACCGTTACAGCATTTATGAACTCTGCAGATGAGCGCACAGACACGTACACCATCACTTAGGCTGGCTCGGTCGGAGACAGCGAGTTCACAGTCCGTTATTTCACCTTTCTATGAATAAACATGAACCACAGGGCTGCTAATAGCTGCACGGTTTGTGTGGATAAAAGCCTTCATGCATACAGGTTAAAGATATTATCAAAGCTCTGATCATCAAGTAAAACAAATGTCCTCATAAAAACCTCATTCCCTGACAGCCAATAGGAATTCCTGTGGTTGTTGCTGGGAAATATTCCCCTTTCACAACATCCAATGACAGATCACCCACTCAGTCCCCACAGCAGCTTACTCAGGATTTATAACCCTTTTTATTTCAAGTCCTGTAAACACCTTTTAAACATCCATTCATAAAAAAAACCCGATATTTGTTAATTTGCACAAATGAAACAAAGCATACAGTACATGCTCAGATTCGTTTATTTGCGTCTGCTTTCTGTCAAAACTTCACTTGCACAAAAAAAAAGGGGGACCAACAATCCAAGACAAAAACAAACTGAACAAATTGCAGAATGTGATGCTGTTTGTTTGCCCTGGTTCTGGATCTGATTTCCTTTGGATTCTGCTCGCGTCTTGAAGCATTTCCAGCTGAGAGGTTCAGCATCCACATGTTTTAATTCCTGAGATTTCTGCCAGAACAAAGGTTGAGGTAACTCAGCTACCAGGATTTGCGTTTGCTTTGTATTTGCCCGTCTCTGATCATCACCTCTCCAGCTGGTTTAAATGAGAGCGGGCAGCCGAGTGTCCTGATGTGTCGGTGATCAAATAAGTGGTCGGGCCCCTCGACGCTCGCTCATTATCTGGACGCCGAGCCTGCACCGCGCCGTGGGAGGCTCTTCAGCTCAGATAAGCCTGGTATGCTGTCACTTTAAAGCATACAGTGCGATGGAAGTGATGCCGCTGCCTTCTGAGAGGTGTATGCTGATGTTTATGGAAGGGAAGACTCAACAGTTTGGGGATAAATGGTTTTACCCCCCAGTGAGACTTGCCTGAAACTTTAAGCTCGTTCCTAAAAGAAAGACAGCTTCATAAACTAAGGAATATAACAAGTGGTTTAGAGATTTCTGGAAAACATCTTTGTTCAAATGTGTGAAATAAGATCAGTATTCTGGTTTTGTGGTGTGTTTTTCACCCATGTAAAGTCATTTTCACACTCCGTCTCCCCAGGCAGCAGTCACAGTTTGCCTCTGTGGGCTGCTGGAATGGATTGTTTGTTGCACATGAAAGAAATGGGTCTGAGCTTTTCTCTTTTTTTTTTCTGCAGATGTTTATTTACCGTGGCACAGCTTCAGGAAGGCTCAGAGAGCCTGTTTCTCTGTGGTTGGCAGTCTGTAAATTAATTGATTTATTTGGTTTACGAAGATTGCACGCATCACATATTTGGAGCAATCAAATCTGTAATTATGTGGTTTCGAATTTCACGTTTGGGTCCAGCTGTGACAAACCTCAACAATCCTCCGACGAGGCTGGCTGGGTTTAATGTCTGACTGAAACAGCAGGAGTCATAAATGTGACAGAAATACTTACTGCTATTTAAAAATAGAATCACTTCTCCACCTTTTATAAAATGTATTTCTTTAATGACTCAACTCAGCTTTATTACCCGCCTCTACCTGTGTCTGTTAGCAAAATATCTCATGAACCACTGAATGGATTTGAATGAAACTCTCAGAAAGTGATCAATGAATATACATCTGCAACTGATTAACGTCTGGAGTCAACCCAATTTAAAATCCAGCCACAGCTAATCAATCTTAGCAAACACGAAAATGACTATAACCCAGTAAATCTTACAAATATTGAGCTGAAATTTGGTGTGTTCATAGCTGATAACTCGTACTTTAACATATCGAGCATTATTAAGAACTTTGGCATGAAGTTTTAGAGCCAAAAATGTCCATCTGTTAGCAAAATATCCCATGAACCACTGGATGAATTTTAATGAAACTCTCAGAAAGGAATCATTGGATGTACCTTTACAAGTCAATAACTTTTGAAGTCAACCCTATTCAAAATGGCTGCTGCAGCTAATCAGCTTTAGAAAACAAAATATTGGCTGTAACTCAATCAGCTGTACAGATATTAAACTAAAACTTGGTGTGGTTGTAGCTGAGAGTTATTCCCACTGCATACTCTAAGAGCTGACAAAGTGCACAAGATATTTGTTTAAAACTTTGGTGTTTACGTCGGTGGGGGATATAGATTCTTTTAAGGACTGTTAGTTTAATTTATAAAGCACTCTACAAACAATAATGAATCCAAAGAAGTCAACAAAGCTAAAGAAGCAATAAATATGTCAACATAAGAAAACAAAAAAATATTTATGTCAACTAATCTAACCCAGAAGAGTCTGATTACAGGGTTTCTTTGACTATCTTGTTGTTTTGTTGACACTGCAGACCTACAAGTGTCTTTAATAAAGTAAATGAATGGATGGATGGATGGATGGATGGATGGATGGATGGATGGATGGATGGATGGATGAATGGATGGATGGATGGATGGATGGATGGATGGATGGATGGATGGATGAATGGATGGATGGATGGATGGATGGATGGATGGATGGATGGATGGATGGATGGATGGATGGAGGAAGTTAGTCTTTTCAAGTCACTTCTATTAAGGCTCTAATATAGAAATAATCAATCTAATAGGAGGTTCAGATTCTGAATAAAACTTAGTTTTCAACATGTTTCTTTGAATAAAATCAATTTAGTTTTTATTTTCATGGATATAAACTGAATTTATTGATTCCTTGTGATCAATGAATTATTAATCCATCCACTACTTGCTGAACAATTTTGTGTATCGTGTTATTCTGTACAGATTTTAATCTCTTGTGATAAAAGTGTTGCGATTGTGGCAGTTTCAGGCTACTACATTGTCTAATTTAAAATGATGTTTAGGTTACATTCTGATATTTCCAATATTTTCTCCATCTTTCATCCTTTCAGCGTCTTTCCTGATAAGATCTCATCTCAGCTTATATATCCAGTCTTTGATTATGTTTATGATCTTTTCTCATGGAGGCCAGAAACATGAGTTTTTTTCTTTAGGTTTGCATCTGTGCTCCATCTAACTGCGTGTTTGTGTTGGTTAGAAGCTGCATCTTGTAAACTTTGATTGAGACAGTTTTTACTTGTGTTTATAGCCAAAGAATGCTCCTAAAACCAAAATTAGATTGCAGTTTTACATGTTGGAATAAAAAAAAAGACTGGTGCTTTCAAAATAATTCTTAATTTGGATGAAGGGACTCATTTCACTGAGGAATCTGATTAATTTGAAGTAACTGTGGCTCATTTATTCACGTATAATTATAGTCAGTTTACGACAGAAGGCAATGAAAGAAGACATAAAAGCAGAACGCAAACAAAGCCAGTTTTCTCACAATGATAACTGTGTTTGCAAACAGAAGAAAATTCTTCAAGTAGAAAATTAAAACATGCTCAGTTGTTTCTGACAGCAGGACTTTTCCACGGGGACCAAAGGGGCTAATGGAGGGTCTTTTTGCTGATTCACTTCGTTTCCACTGCAGTGACCAGAAGACAAACACGGTTCTGCAGGAATATTTTTACCTTTTAAAGCTGAAATTTTAGGAATACCATACTACCACTATTTCATAATAGTTAAATTTATAAAGGAAAATTAAAAAATACTCATCAGAGCACCAGACATTCCTGCAGGAAGTTGCCACAAAGTGTTTTTGTGTGACTGCAGCAGAAAAACACCATCATATCAACTGAAAGTTGTGTGTTCTGCAGATCAGACCTGCTGCTCGGTTTAATGTCCAACAGTCTGATGTTGACACTAGAATAATTTGCCTAATCTTCTTGGTGCTTTAGATCCCAGTGCAAACACAAACACTTGTGGTCTGAAGCAATTATCTAGTTCATTGAAAAAGGTCTCTTGGGCTGTAAGTGTTCTTGTGAGATCGGGCTCTTTTACCAGTCCTGACCCCACAAAAAATTTAAATTTATTGATCAATGTGAAGCATCTCTAAGCTGAAGATTCCCTGCTGTCGTATTTAAAAACCTCTGCTCCTTTAATGCTCCTGCAGATATTGAAACACATGCAGCGGCTCGGGGGCAAGAAATGATGATGGGGGGTCGGCTGGACCAAACTTTGGTGCGGACCATCTGTGTGCTATTTAGCTGGGTCTCAGCAGTCATGGCTGCTTAATCCAAAAACTGTCAAGGAGTGTCATTAGGTGCAGCCATTTAAAAGCTTCAGATTTCATTAGCTTACAGGAAGGGCCACATTACCCTCAGGATTAATGTCATGTTTGGCGGGTCGGCACAACACCAGTGGTCTGCATTAATGTGACCGGGCTGACCCTCGTGCTTAAATAAAACCTCAACTCATGAGGCATTGTGAAAACTAAGAGCACTCCTAAAACAATGAGTGAATTATAGACATTTTGTGCGGGCTGCATTCTTTTTGCACCTCAAAAATCCTAAAAATTGCCCACAGCCTTTCTCCACAGAGTTCTAAATCTTCCGCTGAGGAGAGTCCACTATCCCTCAACTCCGAGTTTTGTTTAAACTCTTCCAGGCGGGATTGCTTTCAGCGTTGCGTCATTGAGTCAGTTTCATAAGAAGCTGCTCCACAGTGTCTTGACGATGACGCCATACTGATCATGCCAGGATCCATCCTTTCAGGAAGCCCAGCGCATGAACTCGCTATCTCCAGGAAGACGTAAAGAGCGGAGTCATATCGTAGTGGAGCATCCAGAAAATAAAGATGAGCTGAGTCATTGCTCTTCCTGTTTTAATTACACAATATGAGCCTTTCTGAAGCCTGCAGACAGACAGTTGTGTTAGTCAGGCAGTGAAAGTATCCTGAATTGCGTCAGCTCAGTTGCATTTTCTTGCAGTCGGTTATATTGAACAGCTTAAAGACAAACATGAAAGTGTCAGCACTAAGAAGCCTTTATCGAGCAAAGCGCTTGTTGTGTTTTGGAGTCTCACCTTGACATGTTTCCAGGGCCGAAGGCTGTGAATATAATCCATCCTGTCCTCCTGGGGGGCAGCAGCACCATTCTTCGGAGTTCACCGAGCCTCTGGGTTTCATCACTTTCACATTTATCACAATGCCACTTAAGTGCCTGCATGTTCGGACTCTCGGTGTGCTTTATCAGGTGTGAGAGGGGTCTGAATTTTTTTTTTTTTTTTGGGGGGGGGGGTTCTTAATCAGGAAATGATCGCATGCAGCCATGATTCACGATGTGGTCTGGTTGTTGTACTCTATATGTTGAGCTGCAGGAGCGGCATCTGAAGGTTGAAATTTATGCTCCCGCTCCTGAGAGGCTGGACCTGCTCCGATGGGATTCGTTCCCCCAGCAGAACAGAGACCTGATCTCATTTTCCAGAGTTCTGACAGATCTGGAGACGCCGAACAATTTAAATGTTTCGAGAGGCACTTGGGACTCAGTTCTCTTTCATCTTTTTTACCTGCACACGAAACCTGCAGACTGTTTTTTTTTGTGTGTCAGAAGGGGTTAGACCTTTGTGGAGGAGCTGCGGTCCTGCCATATTGCTGACTTGGCAGTTAATCCATTTCTTGCAATTAACACTTTGTTCATGCTCTCACTTTGGTGCCCAGTGGGCTCTGAGATAAGCGCATAATCCTTAAAGTGGGAAGGGGGCATCGCTGTTTAATGCACTTTATTACTCAAGTGCAGTCCAGTCGATATCTCCGTCACAGCACAGGAAGTCCGACAAACATGAGGCTAATGTTAGGCCTTAAAAACATTCCAGGGATAAATTACTGCACATGCAGTGTTTCCACTGAAACCATGGGAAATTTAGCACGTCAGTTCTGTTAAATAAAATGTATGTAAGCTTCAAGTTATGAGGTTAAATTTGCCATCGGTAACATTTAAAGTCAAGACTTTTTTTAACATGCTATAAAAAAAAGTACACAGCTCATCTGCAAGAAGTTTGATCCTTAAATGTTGCCGTTCACAACTTTTTTCTGCAATTCACTGTATTTATTAGTGTCTAAGCACAACTTTGATGATGAAATATGTCACATCAGTTTGAGTTTTAATGAATTTAATTTAAAGTTTGTTTCACACAACAGTCTGTGAGATGTTTCCTTATTATATAGTTAAAGATCAATTCATTGTGATCCATTGTGAAGAACTACAATACACACATATCCTTGATTCTCCAGCAGATGTTGAAATTAAACTGAATCATGTGGATCATAAGTTTTTACTTTTTTTCTGGTTCTGTTTTGCATGTAAACATCTATAACTGCTGTTGGGCTGAACCATTTTAAACCACAAAACCTTGCCATGGGAAATGATGAAAGAAATACACCTAGAACAAACAATGCTTGCATTTTCTTAATTTTGTCCATTTTATGGTGGCGTCAACAAGTTGCACGCTGTTCGATAAAGTGGAAAATTTCTAATGATGACAAATCTTGAGTGTGAAGAGCTTATTGAGTTTTCCCCAGGAAGCCTCCCATGTGCATCATTTGGAGCTGTGCTGTAGGCAACCGCTGCAGAGACTCCAATTACTGACCAGGTCCCACTTGGCTGGCTTCTTAGTGACCAGCAAATTAGAAAGAAAGAAGGCACGGGGAGTCTCATTTAAAAAGCAAGATGAAAATGTTTGGTTTCAATAAGATATTGACCTGTGTGTCTAAAGAAAAAGTCAGTTTTATGAGTGAATTTCCTGAACAGGGATTAAAAACTGTCTGCTCTTTGTTCATTGGTCATGCAGAGACATCAGCTTCATGATCCAGCAGCAAACAGCTGGTGTTCGACTTGCATTAATGCTCCGACTGAACCTCCTGTACAGACTCCTTAAATGTCACCAGACCACAAGGAGGGCGAGAAAAATAACTTCTGACAAAATGAACGGCATGCAGTGGAAAACATGAATGTTGTATAACATGTCAAAATTAATTTTAATTAATTGTATATTATGCACAATCTCATGTGGGATCTAATGAAATGGATTGGAGATATTTTGCTCACAGACACTTAAACACACAGATATGGCAAAAACATTATTTCCTCTAAAGTCACATTTTAAATTTAAATGATGCTTTAGCATTTTGGCATATTCCTGAAAGAAACCCCCGTCTATAACTGAAAATAAAACAGTGACTTCTATGTTTTATTGGTTAATTTTAATATTTAAAAACCTTTAGGGTTGCTGTGCACGTCATATGAACATAAATATGTTTTTCTAACCAAATAGATTTATATTTTAAGTAATTATATTTTTTACAGCCTATGATGTTTGGATCAAACATTTATTTATTTGATATTTTTCTGCAATGTTAGATCTTACAGAACATGATTCAGCCTTTTGCTTTAAATTACATTTCAAAGTTATCCTGCTGCTGTGATTTTTATAATCTGGTCACTTGTTTTCAGTAAAGCTGGATCTGAGAGGGTGACGCTGCCTGTGACTCAGCAAGTTTTAAGAACAGACCTACTTATTATGATTTACTAGCTTAGTTACAAACGATCACAATGATTATCAGAACTAACAGAGA
This sequence comes from Kryptolebias marmoratus, assembly GCF_001649575.2. Lineage (NCBI taxonomy): Eukaryota > Metazoa > Chordata > Actinopteri > Cyprinodontiformes > Rivulidae > Kryptolebias > Kryptolebias marmoratus. The sequence continues at coordinate 21,756,400 of NC_051438.1, read as the reverse complement.
GCATTCTCTGCCAGGCCCGAGTCATTTATTTACAAATCCAAAGTATGCAATATTATCCTAATATCCTTTTAGGAGTTCCTCTTTGGGAAATGCTTCACATCTCCACCATATTCCATAAAATTCAGCTCGGTACTGTATTCTGTTAGTTTTGCATTTGTCTCGCTGACAGAAAAGTACTAAAAATACACCTGCAAGAAAAAAAAAAAGTCCTACAGACCAACTGAGCAGGCTCAGGTGGCCTCTGAAGAGCAGAGGTGTTTTATACAAGCTTCATTGCTTTGTTGCCACAGTGATAACTCGTAACATTATAAGGCAAAAGTCTGCAGCTTAAAAAGCAACATTTTCCTTGATTTGCTGTTATATAAAAAATAAATGTCTGTAAATCTGTGGACAGGAAACTCTCAGATCCAAACAAGACATTTTAGAAGTTTTTTTAAAACCATAATATTCATAATATTTACATTCCTATTACGATGGGAAGTCTTTAAAAATGTACAAAGCACGTAAGTTGGTGGCTGTAAATAACTTTGGGGTCATGAACCAGGTGAGCAGTTTTTATTTAAGTGAGCAGGCTCCATTTTTGTGTCTTCATACAAACATGTTTGGAACAGGATGGAAAAGACATCAGCTCTCCCAAAAACGTAGATCTGTAAAAGTTGCAAACTGACAGCTTTAAATTTACAGCCTGTTTCACAAACACACACAAAACAGAATTTCGTTTTTGTTTAAAGTTATGGACAAGTCTTGTGTTTATGTCTTCTCACACAATATTTGAGTAAAATTTCAGTTTTGCACGTCACGCTGTGTGCTGTTGTAATAACTGCGGGAGGTGAGTGTGAGATTTCACTCATTAACAACGTGCAGATTAGATCATGGCACTGCGACGGGCCGAGAGTGACAAGTCTGACAGATAATACTTCTCATCTGCTACAAAATCTAATATGTTTGCAACATGTCGGCGGCAGCAAGTTGTACTGAAGCATTAAACCACAGATGTAAAGATAATTAAGAAGAAAATACAGTAAGTTTCAGTAATAATATTTTTAGCGCTAAAAAGAGCTGCATCCTTTTTGTGTCATTGAGCATACCCAGATACTTTTAGTCCATAACATATATCTTTTGATTTGCTCTGATATTGTGTTCCCTCATATAAAAAACTTGAACGCTCTGGAGCGGAGGTTTATAAAAATATGAGCAATGTTTGACACTGATGTAAGATTACACAGCGTTTTTTTTAAGCAGATGCACGATAAACAAGTGGCAGATCAGGGAAGAACACAGACAGAGGAGATGTTTGTGCTTTATGAGACAGAACAGACAGCTGGTCCCCTCATCTACACTGATGTGTACCAATCCTGCCGGAGAGATTGTTTCTGCAGGAAAACTGATGGCCAAGTGTACATTAACCAGATGAAAATCAACATTTGTGTCTTCAATGTAATGTTACACTAACATAAACCTAAAGATGTTGGGATTTCTGTCTGGAATGGGCCCTTCTATTGAAAAATGCAGAAAACTTTGTGAACTTACAACAGGTGAAGTTTTATGAAGGGATCTAAATCACACTGACAGCATGATATTCATATTGATTTAACTGAGTCTTAATAAATGTTTATGGCATAAGGTTGAAAATTTGGGGGAATGGATTTATTCTAACAACTTGTAATTAATCATTGCAACATTTCATAAACCAATACTGGTTTATATGAGACATTTAGTTTTGTTTATCACTGTTTTTCAATAAGAGCATTTAAGATAAAAATCAAGTGCAATGAAAGTGTTTCCAGCTACTCACTCATAAAAGCACTACATCATTTTTGTTGTTCAGATCTAAGATGTTGCTTGCTTATCAAACCACTTTTTTCCTCTACTTTCCCAATTTTTGCCTCCCTATCCATTTATTTCTCAGGTGGAGTTGTGAGCAGGTCTAGATGCTCTCTACAGGTGCTACTCTCCCTCAGGTGTTCACACCTGCAATCGATCTTCCTCATCAAACACCTGCTACTAAAGCTGAGCTGTGACAGCTACTCTACACCAGAACACTGAGGTCAACCTGGTGATTGTTGGCCTCAGTGTTTCTCTAACACTCCGGTAATTATCCCTCTGAGTTTCCTTAGTGTTAAACTTGTGTTCTCCCTTCATGTCTCCCTTGTTGTGACTACTTTCACATTATACCCCCTCGTTAATCTCTCTCAGACTCTAGGATGCCAAGGATTCCTCCGCTGCTCATTTAAACCTTAAGAAGCATTCATCGCATTCTATACTTACCTCAAGACTCACCTGTCTGCTCGTTCTCCATAGTTCTCCTCTTGCTTTTCCTTATTTCTCCTCCACCTTGGACTCCCAGACCATGTCCCCCCCCCTCCTACCTGAACTTTAAATTTTCTAACTTCTCTGAGCTTTTCTCTCTCCTTGCAGACCCTCGGAGAACCGAAGATTTTACTTTTTTATTGGGTGTTAAAATAAAGCTTTTACAAGCCTGTCTCAGTGTAAAGCCTCCGTGGTCGGTAACTTTGAGTCCTGCAACAAAACATTTCTGAAAATCACAACAACCCTTTGAGCAACACAAGAGTAGTAGATTTGCACTCATGTGTTTGCAACACTTTGTCATCCTGTGTTTCTTTTTTTCCCAGACAATAAAAAAGAGTTCTTTTGTATTTAAACGTTGCCTAAGAAACAAATTTAGATATTTGCCTGAATGACTGCATCATGTGAACCAAAGTCTTGTCTAAAAACACGTGTTTAGAATATACTGTAGGCTTTTCAACGATCGTCGGAGGATTTGTAACACTTTCAGTGACTGATGTGAGGCAACACTCCAGGTTTAGGATCTGAGTTTAACTGACCTGTTGAGGATAGCACTCTGTCTGTTGTCAGTGTACCTCCCTCAGTGATGAAAACATCCTTCTGGCTCTTCATGCATGGCCAACTCCATCAAAACAAGTCTATCTCTCTGGGCCTGCCATACATTGTGTGTGTGGGGGTGTGTGTGTGAGAGAGAGAGAGAAAGATGGTGTGGCAGACGAGGGAGTGATGGACTCGAAGTGACACATGACCCCTGAAGCAGCTATGGATTAATTGCCTCAATAGACAAACTTCTCAAGAAGGATGTGGATGGGTAATGAGGACTTCCACCAGCCACGGTGAATCCATCTATCTGACCTTCCGGATCCAGAGTCTTCTGCAGCTGGAGCGTCCAGATGTGGAAAACAGGGCACTTCAGCAGAGAGGATTCCTTCAGAAAATCAGCACTGACTCGAAGCTCCCTCATGATTTGTATAAAGGAACACCATTTTTATTTTTTTTTTCGGTCAAGGGCAGCTTTGGTGGTCTGAGCGAAGATGGTTTTCAGCTGAGGGCAGCCTCGCTGATGGTGGGACAGTTAACACAGCAGGGATCTGCAGAAAAGGTCCAGAGGAAAAAGTCAGGACTGTCATTGGAGCACTCTGACACTCTGACCCACAAGCGATTCTGAAAAGGTTCAAACAGCAACAAATAAGTGAAAGCAGCAGCTATGAAAATGAGCAACAATCGTGTGAAAACATGTTAGATCACTTTTAACCTCTCGGAGGTGTTAATGTGTACACACACACATGCAAACCAGAATAGAACTGATGACAGATACCTGTCAGCGTACTCAGAAGTATTTCTGTTTATTTTTATTAGTTAAACATCTGGAATGTGACGGGACTGAGTAAAATATTGGAAACAATGACATAAAATAAATAATACCATTCATTTGATTTTTGAAGGGCAATTTGAACTAAACCACGAAGCCTATATTGTATTCTTAGTGCTGTTTGCTCATATATGGTTTTGTCTAATGAGGTTTAAAAATGCTGGTTTCTAAAACTTCATTTTGTAATTTGCTTGAAGCCAACTGGGTATTGTGGTACTTATAGTTTTGTCTTATTTTTGTATTTCGGACAGTCATTCATGCTAACTGGTATGAAGTTGGTGGTCTGGCAGTGAGAAGTCAAACATCTCAAGTAACATATGTTGTCAATCAGTTTTTAAATAAACCGAGAAAGTAACAAACCTACATGGACAAAAGGTAAACGGTAGAAAACCAACTAGAAGGAAATATAAGCTGACTGTATGGGAGAAGTTGCTACTGTTTTACTTGAGAAAATATACAGTTTTTACAATAATAATAGTCTCAGGGTCAGAAATTATGTGTATGATTAAAAAAAAGCCCTGCTTGCCTTCACGATTATTGACTCTCAAAACCACAATACAAAAACAAACCTTTAAACAAACTGGTCTTTTTTATAATTTCTGTCATTTTCATAAAAAGAAAAATGCTGCAAAGATGTAAGACTAACCTTGTCTCCTACATTAACAAACTGTTTTTAGTGGACAGAGTAGCCAAAATTTTCATCTGATACTAAAAGATGCACAACAAAATCATCACACCAGCAGGTGTTAAAGCAGGAAGGCTTGGAAATGTCACTTTTTGTATCAAATACAGGCAAAATGCTTATATTTTCAATATCAAACTAATGTACAAGAAAACATATTGTAAAAAAAGGGATGTGTAAATGTGTAGAAACAAACCAATCTTGAAAGAAACTTTTGACACATCTGCCTGAAAGAATATTCATAAAGCCGTTGACACATCTACAACAAATGGTAACTTCATGTTCTCCTGTGCAAGGAATCAATTACATATTTCTTTGTGTGTTTTTTGCAGATGATGTGAGGTTGTGTGTGATAGATGCAGGTAGCATCCTGAGTTTCAGTTCAGTTTGTGACCCCTTGAGTCCGACAACAAAGTCAAAATGGCTCTCTAGAAAAAAGAAGTCAACCACTCGTGGTCTAGAGCTTAATAAAAACATTTAGCAAGTCTTTGACTCCATTTTAGCTCACTAACTGGATGTATTTGTCCATCCATCCATTTTCTTAAGCTGCTTTTTTGTTTAGGGTTGCGGGGAGCTGATGTCTGTCTGCAGAGGTCATCAGGCGAGAGGCAGCGACACCCTGAACCCTGTCAGTCCATTAAAAAGCAAACTATAATCAGCAAAATTCAATATAAACTTGTAACTGAATGATTCAAAATACATTTTTATGTAGTTCAGTATAATAATTCTTTATGTTTGATGTTGCTGAAGTTTTGATCTTGAACTGAATCTTAATTTACAAATGTTAGCCTCACATTAGTGTAAGAAGGCTTTTTTAATTTCTAAAGTGGGATTAGAACTCTGTTCTTTTTGATAATCTTCCTCTAATCTAAAGAAATTTAGCATTACTTATTAGCCGTAATCCTCGGACCAATTGATCCGTCTTAACTAGTTAATTGTCTAATTGTTTGAATCCAGACCAGAGAATAAGGAGACCCTGTCTTCCTGAAGCACTCACATGAGGGCTGGCTCGCTGGTCATTAGTCCTATTGTCCTAAACCCAAAACATCCACACCCAGCGAACCCGCCCGCACCACTATGACAACCTCGAGCAAAGCGAGTTATTGTAAAACGTAAGCTTGTGTTTGGTTAACGAGGTTCAGCTGTCCAGTCAGTTTCACTCATGTGTATCTCCTAATCTGGTGATGGGTCTGTGAAGATAAAGGGGGGATTTCAGAGGCATTACCAACAGACAGATAGCAAAGTGCGTGGCGAAGGACAGGCCCAGGATGTCAGTGTTCAGGGTGGGTGACGGTGTTATTCCCTGCCATCTGTTTCCCAGGCGGTGGTCCAGCATGTTGAACGCACAGGCGTGAGCGAGAAGAGAACAGCCACATGATTGCAGCATTTCATATTAGCATAGCTGCGAGTGCCGACCTCCTATGTCAGTTTTTGGAGGCAAAACTAACTCATTCAGGCGAGATATATTTTAAAAGAGTCTCTCTTACACTCAGACTGCCCATCTGTCTGCCGTCTGTGTGTTTTTCATGCATGTGGCTCTCTTTACTCAAAGAAACAGAACTGGCACTGGGACAATTTGACAAGCTATTAGGTTACAAGATGTATTAGGAGAATGCAGAAAATTGAAATTTATCAAATTAGTACAACTGCTTGTTTTCTCAGCTCAAAGCCGTGGGTTCATGCATTTCCCACAAAGAGTCACCTCAAAGCTGTTTCACGAAGACGAGCAGGACGGCGAACGGCATCAGTATTTGGTGACACTGCAAATGGCGTGGATGGCGTATCATTTTCTGTTTTGGTATGTTACCCAAACAACAAAGGAATGTTGTGAGAGCAGAAGGGGGTCTCATCATTCAGCCTCTTATGGGAAGACCTCACAAAGGCTTCAAATCAGTCTTCCTCTCTGTCTCTGCTGTCACCCTCAGGAAAAGTGAGGCTGCCGTAAATCACCCTGGCAGCTCTGTGTTTTGAAGCGGCACACCGCTCATAGCCACTGTCATTTCAAAGGTTCTTATTTCACTCCATGTTGTAGAAATCATGTTGCCTCAAATGTTGATGTTTACTCGAAGTGGTGAACCAAAGCGGAGATGAACAGAGAGGCAAGATGGCTCAGAGGTCACTGGTGAACCTCGGTCCAACCTTTGTCCACAATCTGAACCTCAAGGAATTCAGTTAATTCTTTTAGTATGGAAAGTGGAGGCTTTATTGCATTCTTCAAGGATGTGAACCTGAACGTACAAGTTAACATGCTTTAACATGAGCTTTATATACAATGAATTACTTTGTCTGTGGGGGCTGTGGCAGAATGGTAGCTAAAACTTAAAAGGGCTACCTAAAAGTAGAAGAAGGGAAGTTTTAAGCTAAAAGCAGCAAAAGAAGACAAAAAGAGAAAAGCATGCTGGAACAGATTTAAAACAGAACCATGTTTTTTGAAGGGATTGAAGAGATCTAAATGCATTTCTGTGAGGAAATGTTTGTAAATAAAGTTAAACATTTTAAAAAGTATAAAGTTACAGAAAACTAAACTCATAGCCCACATCTCCTGAATGAGCTGTTTTGATACATGAATGGCAAAGTATGCAGAAGAAAAACAAAACAAAACAGGAAAACAATTGTGTGCATTCATACAAATATCTTACATCAAGTTAAATAAGATTATAAACAGACTCTCGTTGATTTTCTACCTTTTTTAAAAAAAATAGTTTCTTTTTGATTTCATCACAAAACATTTACCCACAGAGCTAACATGCAGTAAGTGTGTGCATATTTGCATGCAAATGTTTGGACAAATCCCCAAACAGACGGTTCACGAGCTCCGGGGGGAGAGAGCTGGAATATTTCTTCCTGATGCCCTTTGTTTGAAGAAAAAGGTGTTGACTGACAGCTGAGCTCCAAGACCCTACTCAGCCAGGGTTCAGTGCGGATGCCTGGCTAATGAGGTCGACTACAGGGATTATAATCAGGCAGGGAATATTAGCGTTCTCATGTGTCAGTCAAGATGTGAAAACCTCCCAGTTCTGCTGTGCCAAAGTGAGATTTTCTTCCACCTGGTCCATATTTACCATGCAAGTTGGCTCAAACCTGTGACAGATATTAGGGAAAGGAAGTGGGCTCCATAACATCAACATTGCTCATTGGGAAAAAAAAAAATCTCTAATTTTTATTGTCAAATTATCATTTAGTAAAACTAGACTAGGAGGGATAGTTCAGATCTTCTGAAGTAGGGTTCTTCATCTCAAAGTGGGTGTTTAGGCCAGCCTTTAAAGCAATAGTAAAAATTTTAAGGCTTTTTATGGAGGAAATGTCACCGAGCTGTGGTTGCTCGATGGTCAGTGCTATGGTCTCATAATCCTGAGGCTGCAGGTTCAAGCCCAGGTTGTGTCAGGAAGGGCATCCAGCACAAAACAAATGCCAAATCTTTCATGTGACTTTGCTCACTGTGGTGAAGCCTGCAGAAGGGAGGATCCAAAAGAAAAAGGGGGAGAAATGTTACAAATAACTCATTCATCACCAGTTATAGATTGCTCTTTGAACAACCTCATTTGGAGAAAAAGTTTCATTCTGACCAGACGGAGGAGCCCAGACTGAAGTTTTAAAACAACTCCAACCTTAAAAAAATACTGCTGTTCATGCTTTTTATGGTTATTTGCAAAATGCAACTAGCACTAGCAGCTAGCTGTAGCAATTCCTGTGCAGCCTGCACATTTTGCAGGAAAATCAAAATGTTTCTGCAGAAATAATTGTGTACTTGTGAACTGATGGCTGTGTACAGTTTTATAAAGCAGCATTTAAACTCTTTTTCTTCAAATTCAGGTCGTTCAAAAAGCTGTTTGCAACAGGTAAGATGTTAACTGTTTAAAACCTTTCCACAGAACCTCAATTCTAAGGATCTGAACAATCCCTTCAAAGCTGGGACTGAATGCCCACAATGAGATGAAATGTAATAATGGGCATCACGTTTGACCTTCTTCAACTTCTGTGACATTCACGTCTCCCTTCTTGCTCTAGAGGTTTTAAAGAGCAAAACAGAGAAACAGATGAGAGATGGAAAGAAAACATTTTTTAAAAAAAGCACTGACTCATGAGAGCGATGTGACATATGGAAGCCATCACAGGCATGGACTCCCATCTGTGTCAGCAGTCATGGCCTGCTGGCACCCACTAGTCACTGCGCAGGATGGGAATAATCCAGAAGAGAGGATTCGTGGAATTGTGATAAGAGAAGTGGAAATCCCTTGAGGATAAGATTTGAGTAGAGGGGTGAGGGGAGGAAGAAGAAGTGTTTGTGCAGAAGCTTGTTGGCATTTGCAGAAAACAGGTGCCCCGAGAGCTCACTGGGGTTCAGCCGGGTTTTAGTTGTTTCTCACGTTCCTGCCTGCAACGTATATGACTGAAACTACTACCTCTTCCTCGCTTTGCATCAGTGTGCAACAAACTGTAAATATGAGCGACACATTCCTTCAGCCTTAAGCTTAAACGGTTTGTAGTCTGAAGCAGATGTTCGCTTCCTGCCCTGCGGTCGCTGAGGTACAGTGCAGAAGATTAATTTCCGTTTGATTTCTGTTTGAATTACAGCGGCAGGTTTTTGGCGCTGTGGTAAAACCAAATGAGAGGCATAATTGGAAAAGGAAATTGGTTTCCCATCCTAATTTACATGTTTGCGTTGTTGGATTTGCCTAAAGGAATGAATTAGAAGTGTGTTATTGTAAGCATCAGCGCTGAATGGAGAGCTAATTTGAAAATCTTCTGACCACATTCTTTCAAGCTTCATATCCTGGTTCAGTGACAAAGCAATCAGCAAGTTGAATGATATTTGCTTCCCTCCAGTCAAGCTCTATTTTTGTATTCTTCTTGAAATGGCAACATATAAAAGCAGTCAATCAGGATGTGATTAAAATTCATCCACGACTGTGAAGATCTAGGTAGCAGATATCAAATAAACACCAGCGATTAGAAGAAAAGTCTTCTCCACGCTACCATATTTGCTAAACCTCTCACTCAGGCGCAATTCAAGTTTTTTTTGTCAGTGAAAAATTTATCGTCCAGCGGTAAATTTTTTATCAGCCCATTTCAGCGGACCCCTGATGGGAGGCTGTGGAGCTGTATCAATCTGAGAGTGAATGCCCTGTAGCATTTTAGCAGGCATGCAGCTCAGCCTGCACTCACACACTGACTTTACAAGATTCAAAGAACTTTAGAGGAGCTGCTCTTTGTGTACAAACATGTGAGATTTGAATTTTGAATTTCAAGCAACAGAGTCCACGTGATCTTGTGCCACAGTGTGGTTAGGTCTGCCCCGAGGCCACCGAGGACAGGACCCCTCAAATATAACACCTCACAGACACGAACACGTGGGATTTATTAGGGAGACGGCCCATGTGGATTTGCACGCTGACAAAAAGTCCTCGCCTTTGTCTTGAACAAAAAAGAAAAAGTTGTAACTCCCCGCCTGTTTCTTTTTGTTCTTTTTTTACCTGCATTTCGTCTGCCTTCCTGCTGCTCATCCATCTTCAGAGGTCTTGTGGGGAATGAGGGGGAGTCTTTTCAGGCTTGACTAATATGGTTCAGATAGCGTGCAGGATGACGATGGGGGAGCACCTTGAGCCGAGCCATACCTTGTTGCTCGTGGTGGCTTTACTTCTGCCAATTTAACTCCACGGAAATGCAGCTGCCTGACCTCTTTTCAGCCTAATCTAAAGGCCGAGCATCATGTTGCGGATGTGTGTCACTGTGGTCAACATTGTTTGCCTTATCTGCCGGCCACTTACTGTAATCAAGCTCTTCTTTTGTCATCAGGAAGTTTTCCCCCGCAGGAGATACGTTTTGTTTACTTGTTGTTTTTAAATCATATTTATATCCTTCAGTGGAAACAATGAGACAACATCCTCTGACAGGGAGGAGAGTGTGCAAGTGCAGCGTGCTGCTGGAGGTGACACAGCAAGCTGTGGTACAGTAATAGAGTCATCCATCAACAGGCCTCATTAAAACACCTTGACAAGCCAGCTGGGGCCAACACAGTGGCCATGGTGACCAATCTAAAGCTTGCTGTTTGGTTTTAAAATGCTGCTCCAGAGCAAAGCTGTTACCGAGTTTAGACAAATAGACAAATACCTACTTCATAACAAATAATCCATTCCTAATTTTGTTGTCAATTTTAGTAAGTTTACACCTGCAGGACAAAATCCTACAAAGACTTTTTTCTATAGGTCTGAAAGAATTGACTCAGAGTCATTTACCATCTGTCTAAACGTTTTTCTTTTTATTTTTAGGGATTTTCTACACAACGTGCTTTCAAAGTCAGATAAATGGCTAAAACTTCACAATATGCTATTAAATAATCAAAGGAAAAGCAGATAAAAAATACTGTGGCAAAATTAGTTTCATGGTCAAGTGTTGCCTTTAGAACGAAGTGAGATAAGAAGCAGGTTTTCAGTCAGTGTTTTCACTGTGGCTGAAAGAACTGCTTCTGAAATGAGAAATCTGGGACCTCTGTTGACTGAAACTACTTTGTCACGGTCAGAAATGGTTGTGTTTTAAGGTTAGGTAAACATTGTGGTTAAAGAGGGGACTATGGGTTACACACATGAACTCAAAAAGCACGATTCAGTCACATTAGGCAGGACATAAATATACAGTAGTGTGAAGTTTTGACATTGTTTTAGAAAAGTTTTTTTTTTCTCCTGAGAATAAATTCACTTTAGGTTAATGTAACCATAAATATGCTGCTACATCTGAAAGGCATGTTTCCTATATTGAGACAAAAATCTAACTTTATGCTAAACGTAGGAAACTTGAAGTTTAGCTTGAAGTGAGGTTTTAGTTGAATGAAAAACACAAGCTGAAGACGAAGGACCTGAATGCAGAAAGACCTGGAATAGCAAAAGGGGGAGATTTAACAACGGACAAAAGATAGTAATAGCACCAACTTTACCTTTTCAAACTTTTGCAGTAATCAGCACACCTGTTGTCATTCAGAAATCACTCTTTTTAGTACATTTACCCAGATTTTCCTCAGTTCTTTGTCAGAGTTCTTGTTAATGTTTATGCATCTTGCTGGTTCCTCTGTCACTTTAGTTCTGATATTAACAGAGATCCTGAAAATACAACTTTCCATCCACTAAATCTGACAGATCCACAATCCAGAGACCAAAGCAGAGATGAGAGAAACCTTTTGGTGTTTGGCCCCTAATTTAAATGTTAAATAACCTACTTTTGTAAGCCAGAGTGGCTAAGACCCTTGATTATTTTAAACTGATTCCTTAAACTTCTCAGTGGCTTTTAGCTCTTTTTGTGCAGGATTTCTGGGCTCTTTTTGTGCAAATTCATTTAATTTATTGTAGTTTGTTTTATTGTTATAGCATTTAGGATTTTGTTGCTAAATACTAATCATTGATTTTTATATTTTCCACAGCACTTTGGTCAACTAAGGTTGTTTTGAAATGTGTTATAAAAATAACTTTGACACGACAAAGAGCAAGAACTACAAACACAACAGCAGCTCTGGGGTGGTATTGAGACAAAACCTTTTGAAAATATACTGATGGAGAGAAAGGGTTGACAAAAAACAGATGTGAAGATGATTAAACTTGAACCTGGTGTGAAGGGAAAGTCGAAAGCAGGACCAACAGAAACAAACAAGAGAATTAAAGATATGCAAAAGAAATACAGAACACAAAACAAGAATATTGACTTAAAAGAAAACTTAAGAAAACTCAAAGACCATGACAGAATGACATATTGATTTTCATCTTTAGTCACAACTTGAATCAATTTTTTGTTTGTCCAACTCTGAAGGAGTTATATGAAAACTGACTAATATTCATTCATGTTTCAGCAAAGGCTTGGTTTTACCTCCAGAAAAAATATAAAATAAATGCTATACATGACTCTTATGCAGATATGATTGGACTATTAAAATATCTTGTTAAATCAAACAAATAACTGGTTGATATATTGTAAAAAAATATATATTTTTGTGTCAATTGTCTATGTAGTCAAGCCTCTCATCTTATAAAACAAACATTTTGTTTTGTTTGATTTCACCCCGTCTCTATCCTCCACTGATGTAAAGAAGCCAACGATCTTGTATCAGCCAGGTAGAAAAATAAATCCAGACATAAATGATTTTATTGAAGAACAAGAATTTACATGTGTTGCTGGCAAAAAACTGCATTTTCATGTCCTTGTTGCAGTTGAAAAGGTTTGTTTGTTCCGTGCACTTTAAGCCCTCTAAAGATTCACTCATGCTGAGACAGAGCAATTATGTGCAATTTCAGCTCTCAAGCCCATCTTCAGCAATCACCATGGCGATATTTAAAATGTTGTTCGAATCAGACAACAGAGACACTGTAGGTGGGAATATATTTCCACTTTTTGTTCTCTTGATGTTTAACCAGTTTATAAACATACAGTTTTCCTCGAATCCATTTTATTTGTTTAAATCAATTTCTTTGCTTCACTACATGAACAAACAGTCACAACTGGAAGGCTTTAAATGATTGCTTTTTCTCTCCTAGGAACAAACATTGAATTCATAAACCCCAATGGATGGGTGTATCTCCTGCAGCGTGAAGTTTTTATTTTTCCTAGGGCGAGTTGAAAAAGTCCCAGCAAGCCCCTGATGCATAAACTGCCCTCAACCAGTGATCAGGATCCAATTCAAAGGGCTGTATCTCTTCCATCTGCGGCATGTCGGCAGGCATCCTCCTGCATTCCAGTCCTTTTGTTTGTAGAGGCAGGGGAAAGACATTAATGATTCTTCCATTGACTTTAACATCCTTGGAAAGTCCGCCACGGCCTCACACCTGCTGCCTACACCCTGCTGGAATCTCTGCTCCATCGCTGCCGAGGATGTGCAGCCTGGAAACAATGCAAGATGCTCATGGAAGACAGCGCAGCAAGCGTCGAGGAAACAGTGAGGAATGTCAACCTGAGCAACACCTCTACTTCCACCAAGACGGCCAAGAATGCAGCCATTGTTTCATGAAAATGGGCTCTTCATCACAGATATTAAGCACCTGTAGACTTAATATACCTCCGAGCTCCATTGTGTTGTTGTTATCCTTGTTTTGTCGAGGATGCGGAGACAAAGGTCAGACACTTTTTAGATGATAACACAAGAATGATTAATGATTTATTATTGTTTATTAAAACAATGAAAAAATATGTGTTCGTAAAGTTTGCCAAAACAAACATTCAGGCAACGAGCAACATCCTGCGAATAAACAACAGTTAAATTCTTCTGGCAGTCACTTTTGGATAAACAAATACAAAAGAGTTTGAAACCTTTAGCTTGGCTAGATTAAAGGTGTGAAACTTTCTGTTTCAGTACTTTTGACGTGCATTTATTGTCTGTGACCCTGAGAGACTCGCGATTGTTTGACTGTGAATATACTGTCATCTTTTACCACAACACATCACTATTAGTTATTTTATCTGAGCTACAACATTCTCCACTGGACATCTGGACATAATTATTACTGATTTATTTATTTATTTGTAGATTCTCGGTCATCCAGGACACGGTAAATCCAACAAACAGTTAAAAACAAAAACAGCTGGACTTCTATTCTGTAGCTGATGACGTTTCGCTTCTCATCCGACGAGCTTTCTCAATTATTATTCATTATTATATTATTTATTTGATTCAACCAGAAGAAGAAGGGTCAAACAATAAAAACTATTAACTGAAGTCCTCAAAACTGGAGCAACCTGCTTTAAATCTGAACTAAAATAAGATAAATCTTGACTAGACTAAACTAAGCTAAGCTAAGCTAAGCTAAGCTAAGATAAGCTTAGCTAAGCGCTAAGTTAAACTAACTTAAACTAAGTTAAAATAGGCTCAGCTGAGCTAAACTGAGCTAAGCTAAGCTAACATAAACAGCCAAGCTATGATAAGTAAGGCCAAACTAAAGTAAACCAAACTGAGCTCATTTTAAATATAAAAAAAGTTGAAATGGCAGTAACAGCTACTAGGACTCTGTCTGGTAGGTTTTGACATCTCTGCAAAACTGAAATAGCTGAGACCTGAAAAAAAATATTATTGTCTCAGACAGAAGGACAGACGTCCACGGCAAGAAGAAGTTGACTTTCTGTGGTCGAGAGCTGTTGAACACATTCAAGAACATGGAAGGAAAAGAGAACATGCAGTGTTTTCGTTCACTTTGAACTGCCAGTCTCAGGCCGACTGACACCAAAATGGTGCTGAAAGGTTAGACACACATTCATGAAGTTCTCCATGATGGTTTGCAGCAGCACAGCAGGGACGCAGACGCCCCACTGTTAATGTGTGTAATGCCTTCCCTTTCCTCCATGACCCCTAAACCCAGAAAGTACCACACTGCTGTGCTACAGGGATGACCTGTAGGATCTCAGAGGGGCCTCTGGTAGATTTATTAGCACCATACTTTTGTTTACTCAAGGTGTCTCGCTTATTTTTGCTGCTCTGTGAGAGACTGGACGGTGGAGATAATTAATCAACAGACGGGACTGACGTTATTGATCCACAGAGAGCTGCTTCTCACCTGGTTTCAATATTTTATTCACTTATTGGCAAGATTGTGTTACTTTAAACAAAAATATTGTGCAAAAACCTCTCGTACTTGTTAAAAAGATACGTGAAAGTTTGTTTTTGTAATGAAATCTCAGAATTTCTTATAGTTTTGTCTAATGAAGACGATTGTCTGGCTCCATTTAGAGGTATGCATTCTCCACCTTTCATTGTTTCCACTGTCCATTTTTTTCACGTCTGAAATATGATAATTCTGTAAAATTAAAGCAAAATGCAGTTTCTTCAATAAGGACTCACTGTCTCTTTTTCTTTTGCTCTTTGAGATCTCATTTATGCAGCTTCAATAAAACATATTATGAGGCTCAAAATAGTATAGATATTAGATATTCTTCTCGACTTTTCAGACACTCAGGGGATGACAGTTTTTAAAGGCTATAGTATACCATTTTTCCATAATAATGGAGTTTGAAAATGTGAGTCAGTTTATTAACTTTAAATGTTAGATAAGGGTACAGTGAAAGGTAAAGCTCAGTAATACCACAGCTATAAATAGCATTTGCCATTAGAGCTTGGTGAAGAAGGTGTTTGAGCAAACAGGCAGGCTGGGTGATGTGTCAGATGAGGTCAGTCTGCATGTCAACAGCATCAGCTCAGTTTTTCCATTGGTCGCTGCTGATGCCTGTAAAAGTCCTTCACATGGCAGCTCTGCAGCCGCAGGGTCTCGTTGAAAAAAAAAAAAGGTTTACTTTCTGTTTTCGCTCCAAGAGAGGCTTTAAATTCTGAGCATTCAGCCATTACATTAACTGAATTTCACATAAACTCAATGTTTTTTTTCCTAGACTGACAAGTTAAACCAAATAAAAGGGTTGAATTTGAGTGAAGTTTTTAATACTGGGCAGTATATGTCACTACATATCAGATTTTTGGTTTACAAAATGATTTGGAGTATGTTAAACATCAAATAGATATGTTGCTTTCAGTTTCTACTTTTTCATAAATTATGTAGTCAATAAAAAAAGGTTCCAAAAAAGGGCATTCATTACTAAGATTTAGATTTCATTCTTACTTTGTGTCTTTCCTTCCAAGTTTGCACAATATAGTTTTTCCATAGCAGATTTCAGGGTCATAAAAAGACCCTGAAGAATATTAGATATGGTAGAGTTATGTTTTATCAACTCTTTCCTTCTTTCCAAATATGCTATTTTTGCCTCAAAAAAGCCGATAATGTGTTTACATCTCCCTGTGACAGGAGCCTTGGTTTTATTTTATGATTTGCCAGGGCAAAGCTCAACCCCCGACCAGTTTTTATAATGGCCCAACTTGACTGGCCGGCTTTGACGTGCAGCCCTACCATTGTAATGAGGGTCAGAGCCTGCCATGATGGAGCGGTTTACAAGTGTCAGAGGCAAAGAGGAATTTGCGGAGACAAGGCAAAAACTTCTGCAACTGAGAGGCCTTTTTTTTCTTCAGCTTTTGCCCAGTTCACACAAGTGCAAAAGCCTCACTGCGATGGGTCAAGCGGTCAAGTTAGGCACCGCAGTAATCCCTTCAAAAGCCTGTTATAAGCCCCTGACTGTGTGGACACGAGCTGTGCAATGCTTAGAGTCATGACTCTGGATATTTAGTTTCAGCAACCAGCGCTGGTTTTATATATTTTTGGGTGTTTTACGTTCAATAATCCGTTCTGCTTTAGCATAAGAATGTCAGCACAGATGTTCATGATCCCCAGAGGAGCGTTTTAAAGAGCCATCATCACCAGCAGGTCAAAGTTTTCACACATGTAAAGAGAAATCCCAAAATATTTCACTATCTCTGACTGTAATGATCTCATGCTTTTTACTATAGTGCCACGGGTGACTCTTTGGTTTTTTTATTGAAATATCTTGGATGAATTGCCAGGAAATCTGGTCCAGATGTTTTTGTTCTATTGGATTGTCTCAGCTCATTCTAATCTCTGGGAAGAATATGTTACATTTCTCAAAACCAGATATTTATTAAATGTTTAGATTTTCTACATTTTTCAAACACATGCTTGTAGTGTCAGTATGCCAGGGAGTGGCATATCCATATCCTTGCATCTGTACAGGTATTTAACTCAAAGACATGTTTTTGTTGTTTTTTTAAACTCTAACCCTGATTGTCTGTCCAAGTGGTCTGGATCCAACTGTGAGTTTTAAAACCTCAAGTGTGGGGTCTTGAGATAATCTCCAGAAATAATAGGTGTGTTTTAAAATGATAACTAATTAAACAAGCTGCAAAGTGAAGCAGGTCAGTGGTGTCGCCTCACAGCAAGAAGGTCACGGGTTCAAATCTTGGCAGCAGCCTTGATTTATGAAGTCTTGCATGTGTTGTTTTTCTCTGGGTACTTTCAGGTACTTCTACATCCAAAAAGCTTGGACGTTGGTTTGATTGACAATTCTAAATTTATATTAGGTGTGAGTGGGTGTGTGCATGGTTGTCTGTCTTATGTGTCGCTGTGTTGGTCCTGTGATTGACGGGCAACCTGTCCAAGGTGTGCCCCACCTCTCACCTGTTGTCTGCTGGACATCAGCATCACTTCCTTGCTACCCTGAACAGAATTAAGCAGGTACAGATAATAAGTTAGTATTATGTGCACATTTCCACAAAGGTAGTCATTAAACTACTGTATAATGGAGACATTTGTGTATCATTGAGTCCACGTTTGTTCACTTCAACCATTAGTAGTTGGGCTGCAAGTTTCTTTGGTTGTTAATATGTAGGTCAGAAGCTGAAAAGTTTGTAAATCACTAAAAGGGTAGCTTTGATGTGTCTGTAAAATCATTCATTCATCCATCCATCCATTTTCTGGTAATCCTATTCAGGGTATCTCCAAAGGTCAACAGGTTTGAGTACACCTGAGACAGGTCACTCAGACACACAACCATGCACACACAAACCCATGCCTGAGGCCAGTTTAAAACTGCCAATTAACCAAACAATGTTTTTTTTGTTTGTTTTTGCTTTAGTTTGAGAGAAAACTGGAGTGTTTGAAAAAAGAAAAAAGTATGCAAGTGAGCAGAAAACATGCAAACTCTTGTAAAACCAAAGAAAACAATAAATTCATAACTTAAACAAAAAGAAAAGAAATTCCAACATTTGCAACATGACATAACTTATTACTGAGGTACTATCAAAAGGTAAACAAGTGGAGAAGAACAGTTTTCTGCTCGAGTCATGAGTAGGTCTGTCAGCTGAAAGCCTATTTGTCAGATCAGTGTTTCCCAGTTTTTACAATCACTGTAAATGTAAAAGACAGGCATGCATCCTGTTTTTTATGTGGCTGCAAATCTAATGTATACCACAGATGCTGCTCTGATGTATACCGTGACTTTGACTAAGATAAGCAACAAGTGTATGTTTGCCCACAATCACTGTATATTGACTTAAGCTCTTTGACTTTCACACTAAGAAATACAATGGCAAACAATTATTCCTCTTTCTTCACTTCAGGTTTAATGTTTCAGATTACCCATTCAAGAATCAGATATGTAGGTCAACCACCTGGTTTACTTGCCTGTTTAAGGTTATTCTGTGCATGAAATTATTTTTTTCACAATATTTTTTGTTTTTTCATATGAAAACATCATAGAAAGTAAATTTTTCTGAAATAATTTTTTCACTTTTTATTTAACAAATATATTAACTTATCTGTTAATATTTATAAAATCAACAATGTCATTTCATTGATATCAAATATAACTGCTCAGTTATTCACTGTGAACTGAAATTCATTGAACATTTATGGACAGTGATGTAAAAGGGCTTCATATTTCCACATGACACTTGTGTACTTGTCATCCTCCTCCTCAGGATCATTGATATCCTCACCCTAAGACTCACATGGGTCTGCAGGCACATGGGCAACATTGTGTGCCTCATACGTCCCCCATAAAATGTGCAACAATCCATTATGTTACTATACCATTACTGCAGCAAATACAACAACAATACGTCTCTTTACAAATGTTCATGACTTACCAAACTTTACCCATCTAGCTCGCTTTGTATGTGAGGGAGAGAAGCTGAATGATATACTGTGAATATTCTGAGCTATTAACATTGGCTCAAAACCAGTGCTCACCTGCAGATATGCTATCCGTACCTGCATAGGTGGTTTCAAATAGCACTAACTCAAAAAGTATAAAAGCTACAAATTAGATATTTGCAAATCACAAATCCTGACAAGTATACAAACATTTTGATGTATATTATGTTTGTATAGCTTAGAAACTGAATGAGAAATTATCGGTTTGAACCAAGTTGTTCACATTCATAAACTGGCAACTCAACTTTGTTTTCTGAAGAATCACAGATACATATTTTATTGGCAAATTTATTTCCCTCAACTAAAATATTATTGTTAGAGGGTCTAAAAGTGACATGTGACAAGATCTTTTTCTTACCTGGACGTTTAAAGAGAATACATTGTGTTTGGACAATTGAAAATATGTGATTTGGAGTTGATTCTTTGCCTTTGTGCACAGATAATTCTGTGAAACAGCTCCTCTGTGCTGATCAGGCTGACTTTAGGTGCTGTATATGCTGAGTACTGTTAAGTTGAAGAGTTAGTTTTTATTCCCCACAAATTTTTCCCTGCTGTCAGTGAAAATTATGCCAGTGAGACAGATAGAAGAAGCTGCTGCGTAGTGAGTCAGAAACAATGAACTGCTTAATGACGCCGATGAAACCACAACATTATATTAGCTGGATTCATCAGAACTAATGAACCGTTCACATTACCCACTGTAATTTCATCCACTGTTTTAACTAAAATACTGATTAGTGCAGACTTATAGTTCATAAGCTCGAACACTAAATCCTAACTCTAATTTCTTTTCCTTATTTGCTTTCAACCTGCTGCCTCAAATCTACTTTAAAACTTTGTATGATTAGAGATTTATGTTAAAAGAATCCAGCTCTAATCAAGCAGCAGGAACTGAGGTATGTGATGTTTTTTTGGGGGTCCAGGAGCATGTGTTTTAGTGCAAACACCCGAACATCCGTACAGATTAACACAATGGCATTCTTATGGACACAGTAACATCCTATGTTATCATAAAGGAGCAAATTCCTAAGTGAAATTAATGATACCAGTTATAGGTACTGTTAAACAAACAAACTGACACAATGACAAACTCAGTGACTCACAAACACACACACACAGGATGTCCACAGTAAAGAAGTTGTGTGTCAATAGGAAACAACCCGGCGTGAGTCGTAGTGTGTCCCATGTCCCAGGAGGTTCTGCACACTTGAACCAGGTGCCTTCCTCCGTGGATTTTCCTGTTTACTGATTTGGCTGGCTGCTTGTTTGGGTGCTTTCTTCTAGGTTCCTGAAGTCAGCATCTTCCTGTGGCTCAGGTAGCTCTCGCCTGACTTAACCGGTCGTTTCTGGTCGCCGGAGGTCATTAAAAAGGCTGAAAATATCAGCCAAGGGAAGTCCAATGGAGTCCAGAGAGCGATGCATTGTTTTGAAATTATGCCGGTTTGAGGTTTAGTTATTTCTGGAACAACAGAGCCTCCTGCACATCAACAGCTTTCAGCTATAAGCTAAATAAAACCATACCTTTTCCAAGGACTTCCTTTAAGTGTTTGTTGATTTCCTCCTGTTGGAGTGACAAATTCTTCAGTCATTAAAAAGCTGGATTTATTTTCAGACTGTTTGTTAATTTCATCTAATAAATTTGGACTTGTGCAAGATCCTTTCTGATCAGTTTGTTCCTAAACCCTTTATTTATATTAGTTTCTAAGTTAAATGAATGCCAGCAAACTAATGGTGCTTCTTTTCGCTTCAGTTATAGTTCATATCAAGCATTTTCAAATAAAATCGCGAACACAGTTAAACTATCTGTGTTTCAGTAACATAAACACCGTCTGTTTTCTGTTTGGTTCTTTTCACATAAAGAAATCAAAGAACTGCCACCATATTTGCTCGTAATAGTTGTAAAATTTGTTTTCCCAGAGCAAGCTGCAGTTATTAGATCTCCTACATGGTTTTATTATTCAGCTACAGGGGTGCCCTTCTATTCCTTTTTAAAAATAGAGATAAAACATGTTGGCTCCCTTTGTTTTCCCCCCATGTGGAAGGTGAAGACAAGACTTTGAGAGAGTAAATATAAAACTTCTAGTGTGAGTGAATGGACATGAATACAATAACTGCACAGCAGGAGACTCCAATTAGGTTTAAAAACTGCTCCTTAAAAAAGCTTCATTAAAAGTTACTTTATTACTTCTCTATAACTAATAGTAATAGAGCAGGACTTTCTGTATCATATTTATTATTTATTAGTACAACCATTTGAGCTGTTTCAGTGTTGGGCTAATTTCAGTCTCCTAATTTTCTGTTCTCGTGTACGCATTTGCTGTCAGATTTGGGATTCCAGTGAAGGCTCCACAAATCCTTTCTCTGACTCTGCTCAGATTTGCTTGACTCAAAATGTGAGTCGCTGATCCTTTGCTTTATGTGTTAAAAGAGACAACGAAGATCTCAGACTCCACCGATCACATGCCCTCATTCAAAAACACGGACGACTTTGATTGTGTGTGCGCGTACACGTCTCAAAACCCTGATGATGTCATGCTGACGCAAGACAAACGTTGCGATAACGAAGGATTAGTCAGCCTTTTGCAGAATTGCTCTGCTGACTCGTACCGTATCAAATATTCTCTCCAAGCTTTATCAGGCCTTTATCTTCTGAAACCTGCCACTTTAGCACTCATCTACTGTACTCTGTCCACTGGCGTGTTTTTTCTTTCGCCTGCATCAAATCGGGTTATTCCCTCAGCAGTTTGGAATTTGACACGCCGAGAGTCGAATGGAAGCGTAACAAGTCTCCCTGGTGAGTGACCAGAGGCCCGGCGTTTTGGAACAAGACCCTGTCACCCACACCCACCACACACTGTTACCTTCCTGCTCTCTGCCAGCTGCACTCGGATCAGCCAGCATTTTCACCCCCACAGAATGACAGCAGCCCGCACCCTTTACAGAAACACCACAGCTACCTTGGCATTTGGCTCTCGTGCAGAAATAAAATACTTGTGTCTCTTGGAGTTGTTCACTAACCTAAACCGGTGTCCCACAAACCTCAAGTATTGTATCTTTAACATCATCTGATCGTGAAACTGACCACAAAACAAGCTCAGAGATGAAAAGTTGTCTGTGGTCATTATTCTTTGGCCGATTCCTAACTGGAACTGATCTGTTTTGGGGCAAAAATTTGGATTTATTCTGGGTTCATTTAAAAGTAAATTCACCAAATTATTATTATGCTTTATTTAAGTCTTCTTTACAAACCATTTAAGATCATAATAGATTCCATCCTCGGATGTTTTCTGACGTATTACTCTGCCTTAGCGCTCCTAGGCAGCGCAGTATTTACACAGAAGGTATTCATGAGTCTGTGGAAAGAAGCACACTGCATGTAAGGGTCTTGTTATGCACATAACTCAACTATGCCACAAAGTTCTGCAAATTGCCTTTAACCATGCTATCTTCTAACTTAAAAGTCGATTAGATTATTGAAGACAGACTTGACGAATTGCAGACTGTAGCCGTTTAATCCCCAGAGCCCCACATGCTGCTGTAGTGTAAAATGTGATACCTCTTCATTAATCCTGCTGATTGGAGCGCAGCCCAGTAGGATGTTTGCACTTTGAGAGCCGGCTGCTCTGTGCTGAACTGTGTTTGTGTGTCGGCGTGAACATGTATGCATTTATATCTAAACACACGTGTGCCTGTGGATGGTGAATGAAACATTTGCGCCTCGGGACTCAAATGCCTCCACCTCTGACTGTGTTTGTGTGATCTGAGCGCCAACGGAGAAGCCTTGCATCCATCTCACCTGACAGCTCTCGACCTTCCAGTAATCCCAGCATTTCTCACTATCTCACTCTCTGTTAGCTCACACTCGGACAGAAAGCATGCCACCTACAGAAGCATCAAAGCTATCCGGCTCATTGATCTGCAGATGAAGTGACACACAATCATGCGCAGGACTCTGACATCAGCTACTGGCCAGAATCTGCTGTCATTATATCTGCATTCTTGCTTTAAAGTCTGGAGGCCTGTTCAGTCATCTCATCAAGCCTGATTTGCAGGAGGAGTGCCCTTTGTCTTCAATCGTCTGTGAAAGGAGGGACTCCATTTTGATTGTTGCTGGGTCAGATTTCAGCAATTAATTCCTTTTCATGAGCCAAGCTCATAGCTCAACTTGATGAATCTCTGATTGTTTTTAGCGAGTCAGCTGGTTCATCCTTTTGGTCTAAATTGACATATTTCAATACTAATTTTGTGTAAACATTTACATTTCCAAAAGTTTAAACTCTGCTGACTTTTTAATGCCCTCATAGAGTTTTAGATGGACCCAAATGCAGCCACACTGGAGGCACATCTCAATAAAGTAAGACTATTAGTAACTTAAACCAAGGCAGAATGGCAACAAAACAAGTTTTTGGCAACTTGACAACCATACAGGATAAACATAAGGATCTGACTGTCAGTGTGGAAAATGAGGAGGGTTGATGAGAAAATGGAAACAGGTGTGCTGATTAGAAATGGGAGCCAGATGGAGTGTGAGGAGCTCAAACTGGGGCAACTGTGGGCATCTGGTGGTGTGATAATAACAAGAACCAAACTAAGACTTGACTCAGCTGAGAAACTTAAGAAAAACTTAAAGCAATAGTTCAGATCCTTTGAAGTGGAGTTGTAGAAAGGTTATGAACAATTAATATCTCATGTGTTGAGGATAGCCCTTGAATGACCTTCATTTGGAGAAGTAGACTAAACTGACAAGCTAATGGCTTAAGTGAGGGAGACAAAACCAAGGTGGATTGCTGCCATCTTAAAACAACTACAGTCAAAAAAAAATCTCATAGGTTTTCATGCATGTGCTATTTAAAAAAAAACTAACTTTATATTGTCATCCATTTTGCATTACACAGTTACATAGAATTCAGTGGTTATTTGCAAGATCAAATAGGTATTTGATACACTTTTAGAGCAGCCTATTTAACCATACATTCATCCATCCATCTGTCCATATGTCCATCTATTTGTTCGGCCATCTGTCCATCCATCCATCCATCCATCCATCCATCCATCCATCCATCCATCCGTCCATCCGTCCGTCCATCCGTCCATCCGCCCGTCCATCCATCCATCCATCCATCCATCCTATCCAGTACATCTGACACCACCACAGGACTGGGATCAGCTTAAACAGCTGAATGAATTGGCATGAAATTTGGTGCACACGCTCATGTATCACTCTGGGTAAATTGTTATGACTTTAATTGTCTGGAGTGATTTCATCCACCATTAGTTAAAGAAATATGTTCAGTTAGTGATCAAACACCAAAAACTAATAAAATTCAACTTCAACCTCTGTATTTAGCTTCCACGAGAAATGTTTAGACACGTCTCCTTTTACACCTGGGGCTATTTATTTAAATTACAACCTAAAACTACCCCCAAAGTCAGAAGCAGCTGTAAAACTGTGAGACCAAAGCGAACAATACTGCTCTCTACGGATAAGAGACACTTGCGAGAATTTTGAAATAAGGTGGGTCTTCTTAATCTTGACATTTAGCCAGAGTGAGATATTGAAACTCTCAGAAAGGTTGACATCTTTTACTTTTGCCTAATAAAACCGCACGTTAAGCAATAAATAACACCCTCATAACATGGGTCCCAAATGTTATTAAAAAATCTCAACCACAAATCTGCTGTATTTGATGAAACA
The DNA here is from genome assembly GCF_001649575.2 of Kryptolebias marmoratus. Classification (NCBI taxonomy): domain Eukaryota; kingdom Metazoa; phylum Chordata; class Actinopteri; order Cyprinodontiformes; family Rivulidae; genus Kryptolebias; species Kryptolebias marmoratus. The sequence goes on along the minus strand of NC_051438.1, from coordinate 21,731,768 downwards.
CTAAAAATGAAAACAATAAATGCTTCATCCATGTTAGCCACTGGAGCCAGCTGCGCTTTTACAACAGCTATGACCTTGTCCTGGCAAAAAAACCACCAGAATGGAAAAAGGGTTAATAATTTGTTTATGGCACAGAGTAGCAGAGTTGAACAAAGCTACTAATTAATGTACAGGAGGAAAGAGAGTTATATGTTACTGATTGGGTTTTATAAGCTTTTTGCATTTGATTAACAAATGTAATTGAGTAAAAAAGGACAAGCAGCATCGGTTTGTATGATATAATCATTTTAGTTTGATATGTTTTCATTCTATGACTATTTTGCATAACCAGAGTTGCTCATAAACTGTTAATCTTGTTTTTCTGCGACTGTGGCAATCGCTGCAGCTTACGTTCAGACTCCTGAAGGTGGTTTACAAAAGTGCAAATGTCAGGAAAATGGAAAATGTCAGCACACCATTACACAAAATAGACTTTTCCTGAAGCTCGCTGTTGTTGCCGCAGCGAAAAGGTGTTAACGCAGTTCGATACAGTATCTCTTGATGCACATGTGCGTCTCTGCAACGTCTGATTTACCGCCCGTTATCTCCTGCTTTCTCCATCTATCTCCGAACAATCTGGTTTCACTTGGGCTCCCAGCTCCATTTAAGAGCACTTTGTCAACACAATGAGAGGAGGAGATTTTCATCCCAGCCAATGCATCTCAGATCATGCATTGTGTTGTAAGGAAAAAGAAGCAAAGACGTTATATATGGCTTGTGCTGAAACATCCTAATTTCTTCAAGATGCTGGAATGTTTATGGTGCAGATGAAAAGAAGCAACATTTTTCCAAATGCAGCATTCTCTGTTTGCAATTATTGCTCATCTTACACAAAACATTCTCGAACAACATTTAATGAGCCGTTTAACTCACTATAGAAAATAGATTTTCTAGGTAGAAAACCATTAGTTGTGATGTTTATCATGTATAAATAACACTTCAGAGCCACTTAAAATGAACAGTTTTAAGTGTCTATATTCAACTCACCAATACCTATGAATATTTAACATAAAAGTACACTTTTGCAACACTCGATATTATAGTTCTAGCTTTGATAATGACAAAAAAAAGTTAAATGGTCAACCTGAATGTTAAAGAAATCATTCTTCCAACCATTTTCTGCTGTTTATCCATGGTTTGGGTTGTTTAGGCAACAGGTCCAGGAAGGAAACCCAGACATCCCTCTCAATACTCTCCAGGTCCTCCTGGGGGATCCCAAGGCGTTTCCAGGCCAGATAATACTGCATAACCCCTCTTGTGAGTTCTGGGTTTTCCTCTGAACCCCTCCAGGGAAACATGCCTCTAATGGGAGGTGTCCAAGGCATCCTAATCATTACCCAAACCACCTCAGATGACTCCTATTCATGCAGAGGAGCAGCAGCTCTAATCCAAGCTCACTCCAGATGATGGAGCGCCTCAATTTATTTCTAAGACTGAGCCGACATGAGGACGGTCATTTCAGCTTTTTGTAAAAGAGATGCTATTTTTTGGCCATTATCCATATCTCATGACCAAGGGTTAATTTGGACTGTAGATGAACTCATAAAACAAGAGCTTTGCTTTCTGGCTTAGCTCCTTCTTCACCACAACAGGCCGAAGCAACGTCCTCATGACTGCAGACGAGGACCCAATCCGTCCGTCCATCTCCCGCTCCAGCTATAAATCAGAAACAAGACTCCTACACTTGAACTACTGACCAGAAGGGAGCATTCAGCTTTTTCTCTCTGAGAACCGTGACCTCAAACTTAGAGGAGATAACTGTCATGCCAGGTACCTCATACTCCGCTGAAGATCATGGCTTGAAGATGCCAAGAGAACCACCAATCATCTGCAAAAAACCAAAGATGAAACCCTGAGAATCCCAAACCAGACACCCTCCTCTGCATGACTGTGCCTTGAGATTCTGTCAACACTGCAACAGATCAGAGACGAGGGACAGACGTATCAGAGTCCAACCAGAATCAGAAACAAGCTCAACTTTGTGCTGAGAACGCAGTCACAGCTCTTGCTTTGGTTAATCCGGGGACTGGGTAAACAGGTTAAACTAATCAATGAGCTAATACAGTCATACTGATTGTTACTGTCCTGTGCTAATCTCTGTTTAAATTTAATAACTTTGTTTGATTCACTTTCACTCATCGAATTAGTGTCAGTCACTATGCCAGCAAAATAAGCTAATTTCCCACTTGATGGTTAAAAAACAAAACAATTAGATTCAAGCAGGATTACATTTGTTTTTTATTAACCAGAACATTGGAACACTGTAAGAAAGGTAAAATAAAAGGTTAATCTACCTTCTTAAGTTTTCTATAGTAAAAAGCCACTCTCACTAATGGTAACTATTGATTATCTCTTCATATTATTGTTGCAGAGCTGTGTATTCATGTCCATTTAAAAATTCTGTTGCAGCAAAAAAAAAAAACATAAAGAGCTTGACAAATTGTGTCGTAAAGTTTGAAAGAATATGAAGATGGAGGATCTGCATGAAACTGTTTTGAATCTGTTATCTCGGGGAAGTTGCATGGTTTGTAATCAGCTTCCTGGGGTCTGTGCTGTGGTTCAGCAAACAAAGGCAGCTCAAAGATTGGAAGTGAGTGACCCCAACTTGGTGGGTTGTTGTTTACTTTATACAGAGACCGATGGCTGCAGACAGGCCTGCAGAGTGTAAACGTGACTCAAGTCAGAAAACCTTTTTATGTAACTGTATAACCAAACAGGACTGCTACTAATCAATTTGTTTCCTAATGTTTTCTCATTTTTTGTCACTTTATCATAAACTATTATTAATCTATTGGTCTACAGGACTCTCAATGGTGTCCAGTGTCTGCTACAGTTAAACTGATTTATATCCAGTTCATAAAACTAAAGTCCACACGGGTTTTTGTTTGGAGGCTTTAAAAATAACATCCACCCTCCAGAGATCTGCGAGAATCAGAACCACACTACGTCTGAACATTCCCAGAGCAACAGGAGGAACACCCATGTTGTATTCCTTCAATTGTTTACTGCATTTTAATCTTTCATGTTGTTGAAACCATCCAAACACTGCTGCACAACTCATTTAATGTAACTGCTGTGGTTTACAGTGGCTCAAAGCAAACAAACCTCCAGATTCCTCTGAGTCAAAAACTCCAACATGATTCGTCCTCTGGAAGAGCTCATCGGTGTAAATATCTCGTGTTGATTTGGTTATAACTCAGTTCCACCTCTGACTCTCATTCGGCGCAGATGTGGCTGTGTGCCACGGCCAAACATGACAGCGCGTTTCAGGTTTTCAGAGAGCATCCGCGTTCGACCACAGTGTCCTGCCATCGGCTCTGCCTGAGCTCCTCTGACTCACACACCGAACACTGTTGCCAGGGCTACCATTTATTAATACCGGTCCATAACTTTCCGCCTCATCTTCAGGCTGCAGCATGGCCGACACAGACAATGAATCCTGCAGACACAAACTCTTTACACACACTCGTAAAAACACAAACACAGACAGAAATGCATTTGTGAGCGATTTTTATGGATTGTGAATGGGAGCAGCAATAATGCAGCAAGCTTTTTGAAGCACAAGATGCTCACTGAGACATGAAAGTACAAAAATTAGACACTTCTGCCCCCTTGTGATCACAACTCTCATTTTCACAAAAGGTTGAATAAAAGACAACTGGACCTTAATAACTTTTCATCTGTTGGTCAAATAGTTAACAGCTTCCTGAACAATTTATAATCAAATATGTGTTAATTTGTTATTATGTTGATGAGATAATTAGAATATTTTTTTAAATGATGATTTTCTTGAAAGCCCAAACAAAATGCATTTACAGCTCAATAAAGTATATTGTTTCTTCATAATCTGCAACATTCAGCAGTAAAAATATAAAATAAAAATGGAAAGTATCTCATTAAGGCTTTACCAGCAATAAACCATATATTCATTGACTATAGGGCATCTTTAAAGTTCTGTGGTTGTGAACATAAATGTGTTTGACTGACTCTGTCACTCTGCTCAGATGGGATTTGATTAACTGAGATGTTGATGCTTTCTGCTCAGTACAACCTGGTAAACGCTGGGATTTGATGGGTGGAATTAGTCACTGACTGGGTGGTAAGTAAATAATTTGAAGTTACAACATTCTTTGTCTTTAAAACATAAGGTCGTAGGATGTGTCAGAGGGGAATGACTATCAGAACAGGAAGGTCATCAGGACTTTGTTGTCCGGTGTGAACAGAACCACCTTCAGGTGAACACCAGCAAAACAAGGGAGATGGTGACTGACTTCCAGAGCCAAGCCTCCAACACTTCACCAGTGAATGTCCAGGGACTTGACATTGAGACAGTGAGGACATATGAGTTCCTGGGTGTTCACCTCAATGACAAACGGCTCTGATAACAATGACTTTCTCTATAAGAAGGGTCGACTTTATCTGCTGAGGAGGCTGAGATCTTTCAGCGTGAGCAGACCACCGCTGAGGACCATCGATGACGTTGTGATGGTGTCCTATGCAGTGTTGGGGAGGAGGATGTTCTGAACAGGACACAAACAGGCTAATAAGAAGAGCCAGCTCTGTCTGTGGTGGTTCCCTGGACTCCATCAAGGTGGCTGGAAAGAGGAGGGTCCTGGCCAAGGTCACAGCCATCATGGGTGACAAATCCCACCCTGTGTATCAGACTTTAAGGGTCTTAAGGAGCTCCTTTGGTAGAAGAGTCTTGTACCCAAAATGTAAGAAGGAACGTTCTTGCCGACTGCTGTCAGACTGCACAACTCTGCACTGTAATCTCTTTTTTCTCTCCTGCCAATTTATTTCTGTTTCTGAATTTTATTTCAGTTTCAGTTCGTATTTGATATACTTTATATTTGAATGTAGATTTTGTATCCTTCCTCTAAAGCTGCTGCAACTTTTTGAACATTTTGAACTTTCCCCACTGTGGAGTCAATAAAGTTTATCTCATCTTATTATCAATATTGTCTGACAAAATTTACCTGCCAGTGGTTTTATGATGGGAAGATGATAAATACGTGTTCAAGGACAAAACTAGTAGCATTCTGAGAGTTTTTGAAAGTTTTTTCTTTTTTGTTTGGTGTGAAATGATGCTATATATTCTTAACTCCGAGATGCCAAATAGCTCAGAAATTTCATGATGCACTTCCGCCCCCAAGTGGTCATTTAGGTTTATTACCAACTGCTTGTGCAGACTAACATATCCATCCATCCATTTATTTTCTCTACCCGCTTCTCCTTTCTGGGTCATGGGAAGCTGGTGTCCGTCTCCAGCCAGCACTGTGTTAGAGGCAGGGAACACTCTGGACAGGTCACAAGTCCATCACAGGTCCATACAGAGACAAGCGAGACAAACAACCGTTCACGCTCTCACTCACTACAGATTTATCACCACATTTAAATCATCTTTATCAGGTAAGATGTCTGATATCAAGCAGACTCAAAGGCATGTGTGCAATAAACCATGTTCCTTTGTCAGATTGTATTGATGTGGGGTTTTTATTACACAGTAACTTTGTACCATAGTACAGAGTTTTTGCAACATAAAATGTGCTTTTATTTGATTTACATAATACTAAGATTTAAGAGTTGCTCTGCGGCTTATCGAAGTATTTATTCCACAACACCAATCTCCAGTCAACATGCTTTTACACCTTTGATTACAAGTTGCATAATCACTTTTACTAATTGTCTGCTGACTTTTTTTTCATCTTTTTGTGTTATCAAGAAATGATGCTAACCTATCCAGCTTTGTGACCAGTTCTGCATCTTATTGACCCAGATGGAGTTTTTATTTTGATGCATGATGGTCTAACAGCTATAATTTAAATCACTTTGGTTCAAGGTTTAAACTTTAAAAAACTGACTGTAAAACAGGTAAAAGAACTAAACAAAAAGGTCAAGTAAGCTACATTTTTAGTTACTTTTATGACATTTTTATGTACCATAGTTTATTGACTGATTGTTAATTTAAAAGAAAATGAAACACTGATGTTCAGTTGCTTTCTACTTTTACAGGAGTAGTGTCTTTCTTTGTTTAAACTAAATGCCCACAAATTTAATTCACTTTAAAAATTTGGTAAAAAAATATATAAATAGGAATCAATAATCTTCTTTCAGTCAGACAGATTCTAGGGGAGATCTCCGTCCTGCATCATGACGGAGTTAGAGCAAACCGTGTGTATGTGCTTGTCTTAATTCATAAAAAACATGATGTGAGCAACAAGTTTACTGTGTTTCAAACAGACATTTTTATTCCTCCACACTGTTTTATAAATATCTCATATTTTGGTAATCATCCAGGTTTCCAATCTGTTCCCATCTTCATTTCCTGTTGAGGAAAACATCATAAATCCACCATAATTTAAATTTCTGCTGCAATTATTCAATCATCACAGTAACAGTCATTACAAACTCGCTGCTCTGTTGCTTAAACACATCGGCGTTTTATCTAAACTGTTTCGTTCATCTATATGTCTCATTTGTTTCTATTTCGGGGATTTCTGGAGGTCTTCCAAGCAACATCGTTAACAACAACAAAAGCACGCCCTTACAGATGATCTGAGAGCTGCAGGTGATAAATGTCTGCACCACATTGCTGCACACGGGACGCTTTTAGCAATGATAATTTATAACATTCCTGCTGCAACAAGCAGACAACAGATACTTGTCAAAGTGTCATCGAAGAGGATGATAAAGGATGCTTCACTTTCACCCTGTCACTTTCTTCATAGCTTCCAAGTATCCATCAGCATTATTCTAGTACTGATTTGTTAATTTTTAATTGAACATTGTGTTTTTACGTCTGTAAGACTTCATTCCCTTTTGCAGAAAGCTTTAAAACAAATCACCAGCTAAAAAACACTTTCTGCAAACAGTGAGTTTGGTCTAATGCAGTTTTTGCTTCAACACTCATGTTTACTTTTAGTAGCAATGGTAAACGGCCTGCACTTGTATAGCACTTTATCTAGGCCAAGGACCCCAAAGCGCTTCACACCACAATCACTCATTCACCCATTCATCCACACACTGATGGTGGTGAGCTACATCTAGCCACAGCTGCTCTGGGGCAGACTGACAGAAGTAAAGCTGCCATTACATCGGCGCCACCGAGCCCTCTGACCACCACCAGCAGGCAAGGCAGATGAAGTGCCTTACCCAAGGACACAATGATGGAGCAATACATAATACAGCCTGGTACCCACCAGCTGCATACACATTATGTACTCTAAATGTATGGATTAACAAGTCACTTCCTAATACAACCTGGTCCCAAAGGAACAAGTTATGTACTCAGTACACAACCAGGTAAGTACTAGGTATGTAATTGGTACTTATCAATTACATACCAGGCTATATCAAGAGCATAGTGGGTAAGTACCAGGTCATTCCCTGTAAGTACAGGGTAACTTAGTAGTAATCTGATACTACAACCTGGTCCCCATAGGTACCAGTTATGTATCAAGTACATAATTGATAAGTACCAAAGGCATACTAGGTACCAGTTGTATACCCAGTACATAACAGGTAAGTTTCAGTGTTGTATGTGGTGAGTACCAAGTACGTAGCCAGTAAGTAGCAGGTACATACCTTGTAAGTACAGGGAAACAAGTCACTTTCTACTACAGCCCAGTCCCCATACCTACCAATTATGTACACCAGGGGTGGCCAATCCTGGTCCTGAAGGGCCACTATCCTGCATGTTTTACTTGTTTCCCTGCTCCATCACACCTGATTCAGTGGTTAAATTACCTCTTCATGTTCTACAGAAGCCTGTTAATCACCCATTGATTCAAATCAGGTATGTTGGAGCAGAGAAACAAGTAAAACATGCAGGATAGTGGCTCTCGAGGACCAGGGTTGGCCACCCCTGATGTACACAGTATGTACCAGTTTGTACCATACATACTGGGTACATATACAGTAAGTACCTGGTAAGTACCAGGTACGCACTCAGCAAATACCAGGTTTGTATGTGATAAGTACCAGGTAGGTACCTATAAAGTACCTGGTACATACCAGGCAGGTTTGGTAAGTACCCTGTATGTACCAGGCTGTATTTGGCATTGCTACTTCCATTTTATCTTACTTGTAGAATCACACTTGTTGATGTTTGCAGGACATGCTGTAAGCACTTAGGTCAGTCCGGCTCTGGCCCTTATCAGCTGTGTTGATAAGCGACTGAGCAAGAGTTTTTTTGCTCAGTACAAAATTATTTCACCAGATTTCTCATCCACTGGTTCTGCCACAACAATTTCAATGTAGGGTTAAAAGAAGAGGTTGATGCTTTTTTTTGTAGCAATCTGAAATGATGATTTTGTGCAAAAATGACACCAACATGAATGCAAATCTCTATCACTCTTCACCCAGAACTGCTACAAAAAAGCTTGTAGAAATTGTTGACAATGATGTAAAATGACTGTTTACCATTTTTAAAGGTTTTCCTCCAGGCAAACCTCGTTCAGGTTGTTGTTCAAGTCTTCAGAGCTTGTGTCACACTGCAGCAAAAGTGCCTTATTTGCCAGAATTATGCAGGCAATTCACTTCCGTTTTTAAATAAGATCCATATTCAGTCATGTCTAATCTGATTTAGAATGCCTAACTAATTCAAATGATCCTTTTTTGTTCTGCGCTGCTGACTGTAATCAGATGGTTTGGACTGTTTCCACACTCTGCCACTAAATAAGATAATGTCCAACTTAGTATCTAGGGCTCATAATGTCTAAAAATACTTCATGTACTGCAGCAAAGCAGCTTTGAGGGCGTCACTTAAAACTGCATTTTTGTTGGGGTTTTTTTTGTCAGATTTATTATGTTCTAAATAAAAATAAAGCCTGGGAAAATCTAATATCCAGCCAGTTTTACAGTTTCCTTTTATACTCTCTGACATTAAGGCTTAAAGAGATTTTTCTGAGAACTGAGCCGCATCGTTGTGGTCTCCCTGTTACCCTCGTTATTCCACAACCTGTGATCTATTTCAGTGCTCCGTGGTCTGAAGAGCAACCGCGTTTTTAAATCGTGTTCAAAGCTGGAGGATCCCAGAGCACCGCAGAGGTGCTGCTTTATAAATAATCACATCAGGTGGGTTCATTCTGTTGGTCACACATGGAACGGTGCACGCATAAATCTGGAGCTCCACATTAATAAACCAGCAACAACAGACTGCTGCGAGCCTCCGAGGAGCTTTTCTGCTTGATGCTTATGGACTAATTGACTCAGTGATGTTAATGAAATCACGTCTGCTCAAATAACGTTCAGAATAATGAATTTAATTTGAAGTTCTTCATATAGGGCAACAAACACAGCCCCATTACTAACAGAAGTAAATATTTTGAATACTTCAACATTTGTGCTGCTGATTGTTCTGCACGTCTCTCTGTAAATAACAATCACTGGACAGTTGTTACTCGCATAATTTTATACATTTTCAAATATTATGTGTGCATGTGTTTGTCTGTTTGCAAAATATGTCACGACCGGCTGACAGGTTTTATTGAAACTTTCAGAAAGTAATCACTGGATGTACATTTACAACAGATTATTATTATTCAAGATGGCTGCCACAGCCAATCAACCTCAGCAAACACAAACATGACTATAAATCATCTAATTTTACATATATATAAAACTTTGCATGGCTGTAGCTGAAAGTCATGCTTATCAGATATTTTCAGATTGCAAGACAGCTTTTCTTCAAGGAATGAAACTTTTTAATGTTTTAAAGTCTGGTTTACAGTCATTATTGTCATGATAATTGTAGGTGGTTGTAGATTAATCTATTGCAGTCAATCAGGTGATGAGACTCTAAACTATAATTTTATTAACTTTAAGAAGCAAGAATCTGAAGCAGCATTAGAAGCCAATACTGAATAAATAGAAATAAAGTATAACTTACAAGAGCTGAACGAAACCTATAAAAAGACAAAGCAAAACCAATCAGCATGTGTACGTTGGAGTGGATGATTAGTGAGTGAAAACAGGTGTGCTGAATATAGATGAGAGACAGGTGAGAGAGGAGCTGAACGCATGGACGTCTGAGGCTATGAGAAGACAACAATTACATAAAACTGAATAGTCCAAAACACTCTGAAGCATAATGAGACTTATGAATTAACTAAAAACACAAAAAATAAAACAATTACAGGCCTAGCACTCTGAAGGAACGCATGTCGCCCTCCGCCTTAAACTAAGATGATCCTTTGATGAGAGAGGATGGAGTTTCAACTGATTTGATCAAATCTGGTAAATGACATTAGGCACAAACTCATGCAGTATCCCAAGATCTAATGGAACAAGTTAGTGCTCGAGTATGGGTTTTTAAAGACTCTCAGCTACTACCACACCAAATCTTAACTCGATGTTTGACTTATAACTGTTTCTGTGTTGCTACGGTTAGCTAGCTGTGGTGGCGGTCTTGTATTATATTTACTTCAAACGTTAATGGGTTAGTTTGTTAGTTAGTTATAGTCTACTTTACACTTGCATTATTTGAATAGGATCAGACTAAGTTGCATAAATGATGATAGATGCTGAAAATATGTTTGAAGACAGATTTCATGTGTTTCTGATATATGAAATCAGCTGATAGCGCACATGGTTTGAATTCAGCTGTTTGAAAAAAAAAATCAGAGAATTTTTCTCTGTAAATATTTACACATTTAGAAAGAATTGCTCTTTGTCTCTAGCGCTGCAGACAGTCATTTGTGCGTGCCTTCATTATCTTTCCTAAGACGAATTCCCAGGAGCCAAACGCAGTTAGCTGTGCACATTCTCCATAAAAGGAGCTTTAGCTGGGATTTCATGCTGCTTCTTTGATTGCAGAACGGTCATCTTTTATACATAAAATGCACAAATAATTACAATAACAAACAATACAACTCAGTTTATATCTCAGGCAAGGAGGGTAGGAATTGTTGCTGAGTCTTAAAATCCACTCCTGAAGCTACTGCATGTGATTTGTTACCGGAAAGGGTCATAGGGAGAGGAGATAGTGAATGGTGGTGATGAAGAGGAGGAGCAGGAGCAGGAGGAGGAGGAGGGAGGGAGAGAGGATAGTCTTACGACCAGTTACGAGCAGTCACACACACACACACTCTTTCTCACAAGATACCGGGGGAGTCTTTCTCACACCACCTGCCTGCACAGCAGCTCCCGGGCCACACTGAGAGCGGATCTGTTTGTAGCAGGATGAAGACGCCTTCCTGTGTGTGGCTGCTGGCTCTGACCACGGCAGCAGTGACAGGTAAAAAAAAAAAAAAGTTTTTCTGCATGCTCACTCATCTGTGTCTGCTTTCATCTCTGTGGATCAATAGGTCTGTTGTGATTGTAACAGAAAATGTGAGCGTAAAAATAGATCATTAGTTTGCCTGTTTTATCTAAAACGTTCTGTCTCACAAAAGAAAAAAAAACATTCCCGGTGAGTCAAAGAATGTACAAATTTGTCATCTGCACTTTCAGTGTCTGTGGCACTTTTGTTTTAATGCAAACAGCTTTTTTTTTAGTCTATATTGCATTTCTTAGTGTGCAGCAGATTAAATTACATTTATAAAGGCTATCTTTGAATTGGTTTTACTGACTAAACTGAGGCTATCGGGCTCATATCGTCTCTGCTTTATTACTTTGACTTTTTGTCCTCATAAATTCTGAGCCTCGAGTCACATTAATTGCCCAGACGAGCATGAAAAGTCCCAGCCACCCGAAGAAGAGGATCCATAAATGTGCTTATGGTTCAGTCACTCATTATGTCACTTTTCCAAGCCTTTTAGCTCTGTGAACGTGTGCTTTCAGGAACTGTTTTTGGTGTATATGAGCGGACTGAGAGGAACTGCTCTGTGACTCCACCGGTAAGATCAACATACAAATGAGAATATTTCAAATATGAAACTGACTTTTTCAATAAAGTTACAACAGTTAAACTGCACCTTTGACCTCAGAGGAGTCTGTCAGAGTACAAACAGGTAATGATTACAGAGATAGAGGGAGAAGTTAGCAGTGTCTCCGGTGATAAATTCATTGTGGAGACTTCGGCCGTTAAGTATGATGTGTGTTTGTGTTGCAGTACCTCCCCATCACAGCGGTAAACACAACTGTCCAGCTGCAGGAGCTACGAAAGCGAATGCTCCCCATGAATATCTCTGCCTACATTATCCCTGGCACTGATGCTCACCTGGTACGTCTGCTGTCCATCGTAATTAATCCATCTGGGTTTTCTGTGTATGGCTGTAACTCGTTGTGTTTCCCTGACAGAGTGAGTACATCGCCCCGCGTGATGCCAGGATGGCCTTCATGACTGGTTTTACAGGCTCTGCAGGTACGATCCTCCTCCTCCTCCTCATGACTCAACCCGTCGCATCTGACTGCCGCGGCCACACAGCTCCTCTACTTTCATCCCACATCCTCTCCAGCCCTTCATTCATTTGTTTTCATCGCTTTCACCCACTGTATGATTGCATCTTCTCACTCAGTGCCACCTGCCCTCCCAGTCACGTAGCTGATAACTAAAAAGGTCTGCAACAGAGGAGAGGATTGCTGATCAGCCGTGGTTCTTTTCTCAGCTGCTCTGTGGAGAAAGAAAAAAAAAGATAAGAGAATAGACAGATCAGTAAATTGATGTTTATACCAGAGCCAACTCTATTAAAAAAAAAAAAAGTATTTTTTTTTCTGCTACAGAAATAAATCACAAAAGACATGAGTGTTCAGTGTAGAGGTTAAATCCATCTGATGTCAGGATGCAGGAAATAGATGATCAGTATGTCAGCATTTACTCTATTGTTTTCTGTTTTTATTTTTCTGAATGTTTTTTCTTTTTTAAACAATCAAATTAGTTCTGCCTACTTTCTGCTTTTTTAGCCGTTTACAACACTTTCAGCTCATTCAGGAGATGTTCCCTGTGACTTTTGGTTTCTGCAACATTCATACTTTGTGAAGTTTATTTAAATAGCACTTTTCCACAATAAGGCAACTCAAAGTGCCTCAAATACACTGAGATCTCTTAATTGCCTTCTAAAACATTCTATTTGCAATCTGTTTCAGCACACTCGCTATAGTTTTGCTACTTTGGGGTTTTTGCTCACCTTTTGCTCCTTTTAACTTTCAGTTAGCCTCTTAGTAGTTTGAGCTATTAGCCAATCTTTTACTGCTTTCAGCTAACCCTTTGCTTCTGGCTTATCTTGAACCAAAATATAAAAGCAACTCTTTTGTTTTTTGCTCCCATTTTTCATGAGCTGAACTCAAACATCTAAGACAGGCCTTTTTCTCTCAAATATTGTTCACTACTTTGTGTAAATCTGTTAGTGAGTACTTCTCCGTTATCAAGATAATCCATCCAACTTACAGGTGTGTCATATCAAGATGTTGATTAGACTGTCAGGAACGGTGGAGATGATGGCGAACCCAGACTCATAATAAGAGGAACGAAAACTAATTTATTAAACTAAAGGAACAAAATGAAAACAAAAAGGCTGACGTGGCAGCAAAAACTGAAACTAAGTACAAGCATAGACAAACAAGGTGTGAAAAAACATGGAGCAAGACAAGACCAGCAGGGAACCTAGAACAGCAGCGAGACAACGAGCAAACCAATGACTAACACAGACAATGAACCAGCGACTAGTGGGAGAAATGACCGGGTATTTGAGTACTGAGGATAACAAGGTGAGTGGGAACAGGTGGAGTGATTACAGAGTCGGGACAGGTGTAGATGGGCGTGGTTAACCGGCAAGTGAGTGACTGGGGAAGGGTGAAATGCAACATGAACACGAGACAACAAAAAGCAAAATACAGAATCGAAACAAAACCCCAAACCA